>NC_083588.1:60780660-61118160 GCF_027579695.1 Neoarius graeffei | reverse complement strand
ACAAGAACAACCATTTTTACAATCATGCAAACATTATGGCATCAATGAGTGTGTGTGTGTGTGTGTGTGTGTGTGTGTATCTGAATGTGTTTAATGAAGTTGATGAGTAATTTTTTCCTAAATAGTTCATTTCTCTGCACAGCAGCGTATCAGATTGTTACCTCTGTGCCGCTATGGTTTGATCCAGGAGGAGGCGGAGTTTGCGTTAAGGTCCTGCTGTAGCAGAGGCCCATCCGGCGTGAACCATTCCTCTCCCAGGAGGGAGGCGGCACCGGCGGCCGCAGCTTCTAGTAGTTTGGGGTTTTTAAATTTATTTACATTTTTTTTCAATATAAAGGTGTGGGAGTGGAGGGGTGTAAAAGGTCGTTCGGGGTCAGTGAGGTCAGGGTTCATTGAGAGGGCAGTGATGGGGCATGCAGACCAAAATGGAGAGATTGGTGATGCGAGGAGAGGTACGGTGTGAAGAGGGAGAAAGTGGAGGACATGTGGAGGGAAAGATGAAGGGAATCAGTCCACACGGAAAAAAAAATAGTCAGGTAGAGAACATTTGAGGGAGGAAGAGTGGAGAGAGAATAAAATCATAAATTAATGAATGACAAGAGAATCCAGAGTGAGACATACCCCTTTCCCACCAAATCAGTTCCAGGGCTGGTTTGGGGCCAGTGCTGGTGCTGGTTCACAACTCATTCAACTTGCGAACCAGCTGAGAACCAGTTTGCTTTTCCATAGCTCGCGGTGCTAAGGGGAGCCACGTCACTATGTCGCTGTATACGTCAGTTACGTCGCTGCATTTGCAAAAACCTTGGCGCGAACATCAAAGCAACAACAACACGAAGAAGAAGAAGCAGCAACAACAACAACAATAATGAATGACTGCTGCTTTACTGCATCCATGATATCTCGTCTCTTATTTAAAAATGGTGCCCTCTCGCGGTCTTGCTATTGTTGTTGGTCTTAACAACTCCACCCCTCCCCACCCCCCCGCTGACATAAGCAGTTCTTTCCTCTGGCCCAGCAAAGAGCTGGTGCTACCTTGGAACCGGTTTTTTCTGGCCCAGAGCCAGCTCTTTTTCAATGGAAACAGAAAACCCGGTTCCAAACTAAGCACTGGCCCCGAACCAGCCCTGGAACTGATTTGGTGGAAAAGGGGTAACAGAGAGACAGACAGACAACCAGGGCTGGGTTTCCCAAAAGCATCTTAACCCTAAGAGCATCTTAACTAGGAGAGAGAGAGAGAGAGAGAGAGAGAGAGAGAGAGAGAGAGAGAGAGAGTGTGTTCATCGTGATGCTCACTCTACCATTTAACGATGGATCTTTGTGCTACAATGCTTTTGGGACACTCACCCCTGAATGATACACAGACAGACAGACAGATGAACAGACATACAGATAGACAGACAGACAGCACAGACAGATAAATCTGTCTATCTGTCTGTCTATAAGTCACTCAGTCTGTTTGTTTGTCTGTCTGCCTGTCTGTCAGTGCATCTGAATATCTGTCTGTCTGTCTGTTCATTTGTCTTTATATATCTGTCTGTCTGTCTTTCTGTCTGGCTGCCAGCCTGTTGACATATACAGATATTGAGATACACAGACAGGCAGACAGAAAGACAGACAGACAGATACACAGATAGGTAGACAGATATTCAGATACACAGACAGACAGATAGACAGGTAGATGGATGGACAGACAGACAAAAGGACAGATGGACAGACAGACAGAGAGATGGACAGAAAGACAGACAAACAGACAGAGAGATGGACAGACAGATGGACAGATAGACAGATGGACAGAGAGATGGACAGAGGCAGACAGACAGCGAGATGGACAGACAGCGAGACGGATAGACAGACAGCGAGACGGACAGACAGCAAAATGAACAGACAGCGAGATGGATGGACAGACAGACAGCAAGCTGGACGGACAGCAAAATGGACAGACAGCGAGACAGACAGATGGACAGACAGACAGACAATGAGATGGACAGACAGAGAGTCAGACAGACAGATGGCAAGATGGACAGACAGAGAGACAGACAACGAGATGGACAGACAGACAGTGAGATGGACAGACAGACAGACAGACAGACAGACAGATGGACAGACAGGCAGACAGCCAGCCAGATGGACAGCCAGACAGCCAAATGGACAGACAGACAGCAAGAAGGACAAACAGACAGACAGACAGCAAGATGGAAAGACAGACAGACAGACAGATAGACAGCGAGATGGACAGACAGACAGCAAGATGGACAGACAGACAGATAGCACTGAAGAGTCTGAATGTGTGTTTTGTGTAAAGTAAAGAATTAAAAGAGACTCGTGATGTTCAGCTCAGTGTCTGTTTTAATCCTGACTGATTCCATGCTGGCTTTAAACACCACACACTACAGTCTGATCGATTCAGTCTGATCAATTCAGTCTGATCGATTCAGTCTGATCAATTCAGTCTGATCGATTCAGTCTGATCGATTCAGTCTGATCGATTCCCTCAGAATACATTTACTGTAAATGACTAACCTTCAATCAACACACACTGCACTGTAGCTCCAGGTTTCTTACGTGTGAGAATAACCTCCTGTTCAAAATGAGATCTGATGAACAGGAACGTGTATGTGTGTGGGGGGTGGGTGGGGCCATGCTAATGATTGGGTGATCTGTATGAGGGGGTGGGGTTATGTTAATAAGTGGATGATTGGGGTTGAATGTGAAGTGGGGTGACTGTGGAAGTGAGGAGAGGAGGGAAGGTCAGGGCCGGACGACTGTGGCTTTAATCTTATCATGATATTTATATTGCAAGGTGTGTACAGTAATACAGAATCTTGCATAAGTAAGTGCCCCCCTTAAAACATTTCCAAATTTTGTAGTGTTACAAATGGATTTAATAGGAACGATGTCACAAAATTCATTACACTGTAATGTGAGTAAAACTATTAATAATAAATAAAAAATGTAAATGTTGCAGCATCAAGAAAACCAAAGGGATGTCCAAGAAAAAATCTAGTACTGAAACTGTGGGCTGAATAATTACACAACACCAACACGTCTGCTTTATTATTTTTAAATGTAAAGAAAAAAAAAAGACATACTGTGTAAATCAAAATCCTGATCAAATCCATTTCCAGGTGGAAATGTCAAAAAATGTGAAGGGGGTGAATACTTTTGCAAGACACTGTATAATCTGTGCTGTATATTTTATCATCATGTATGATTAAATTATCTGTGTTTTCTGAAATTCTTCTGTGGTAGATTGTGTATCTATGTGTGTGTGTGTGTGTGTGTTTTGTTCACGCTTAGTCATGCAATTTACCTTACCTGCATTGCAGTCTAGAACATGTGCTGTAAGTGGTTGTGTGTGTGTGTGTGTGTCTGTGTGTTTGTATGTGTGTGTGTGGTGCGTACCTTTCCTGACATTGCTGTCGGTGGTGCGGAACTCGCCGGCACTGAGCAGGAAGCAGGCGCGGTCGTGCGGGTAGCGCCCAGTCCCTGTTGCTGGACTCCGGTCGTCCGGCCCCAGCACCTGATCTATTGTGGGGCAGTCCTCGTTAGCCAGGGCTGCGTTAGCCGCATCCCCGTTCTGCTTCGAGTCTATCACACACAAAGACAAATACAGGACCGGAGTCAGAAAAGGGATAAAACACACACACACACACACACACACACACACACACACACACACACACACTATACTGGCAACAAAAAAAAATAAAGCTACCTTGCTGGAGACCTAATGCTAGTCAACATACAGATTGCTAACGCTAACAAACATACAGGAAGCTAATGCTAGCCAACATAGAGTCCTAATACTCGTTGATGTATAGAAAGCTAACTGTAGCTACCATACGCAAAGCTAATACAAACTAACATTTTGAGAACGATTAATAGCTAGCATATTCTTCGTTTGCACGTGATGTCATAGCTAATTATGCATGAGGCTTTGAACCGGAAGTGGGCCATGTTGGAGGATATACACAAACTCACGTGGCGCACATTTACGATAGAAGATATCCTCGAGAGGTTGTTACGCTCAAGAATTCCTTTTGTTTCTTCGCTATGCCTTTATGCTCTTTGTGCTGTAACTGGATGCGGGTACAACTCTATTCGAGACAAGGGGACTCATAAGTTCTTTAGAATTCCAGCAATTATAAATAATCAAGGAGAAAAAACAAGAGAGTTGTCCACGGAGCGTAGACGTCACTGACCATCCAACATAAACCGGGCTGATCTTAGCGATGAGAAAGCACAAACCACACAAGTCTGCAGTGAACGTTTTATCAACGGTAAGTGTTATGAACTAGTTATTAATGAAAGATCACAATATATAAGAACTTTTGGATCGTTTAATAGCCTGGCTGTGCAGAAACTCGCCGTGATCATCAAGTATGTGAGCCAACAATCAAAGGCTTCTATGATTATTTCATTTTAAAAAGAGCTGTATCTATATAATTTTTGATGACCCTGCTTTTATTTTGCTTTTTCTTTCCATTAAAGGAGAACTGAAGGCAAATTTTTTATTATCAAAATTCTATTTATCTCATTTTATTAAATATCGGAATGCATCGCTATTTTGTCGCTGCGATAGCAAGTTACGAGTGTTTGAAATATGCTCTGTAATATATCAGTCCATATGTCAAAGCGATGGCCGTAAACAAGATTTGTTGAGACCTGTGCGAGAAATTGTAGGACGGGAGTAAAACGTACAGCGGAAATCAAAGTGACCGACATCTGCCAACGTTGTCAAAAGACGCGCGCGGCCTCTTTCGAATGCTGATGTAATCAAGCCGGAAGTTTTGTTTGTTTTGATAGCAATCAGGAAAGTTTGAAAAAAGTCGGCAGTAATCGTCATTTAAACTCGTTTTTGTGCAATATTTCGTTTGGAAAACAGTTTTCAAAATGGCGGCACTGACACCTGGCTGACACTTGACGTTTCAAAGTTTTGCACAAGTCTCGTGAAGATCACGCGGATAAGCGACGCCTGCCAAACGAACTCAATTCAACACGGCTAAAAACCGAACAGGCCGATAAGTATAATATTTAATTGCAATTAGTTGCCAATATGAGTCACGATATAAGGTTACTAAAACCGAAAACGTAATTGAATAACGCGTTAATTAAGAAATAAAGCAAGTTTAAAAATGACTTCAGTTCCCCTTTTAGGAAACCAGCTGATCTCTATAATTTTACGGATCCAGACTGGGCTCCGACACCAAATACGGGCCGCAACAAAATCAAAGATGGTACTAAAGCAGTAGCTCGAAATACGAGGCTTACAGAGCGCAGAAAGAAATGCAAAATTATTGAAGAATCTTCCCAAACGAGTCAAACCACAGAGTCAATCAAACAAAATTCATATCAATCCACTTCCTCAAATACTGCAGCCTCCTCGGCCGGTGAGGGCTCTTTTAGTACTAAATATGTTATAGAGTGTGTGTTTTCAGTTGCAAAGTGTTCACCCAGCCAGAGATGTAAAAATTATAAGCCTCCATTGATTTGTAGGCTTGGTACCATTTCTTGGAAAGCCCATCCAGTGAGTTATAATAAGTCAAATAAGTTATGTTATCACTTGGAACGCTGTTTACAGAGACACCTTACTGTTTGATTGTACGTCCTCCAACATGGTGGCGGTCAATGACGCAAGTAGTTTCGGTCACGTGGTTACAAATGAAGAACAGAACACTAATGTTCATTCATTCATTCATTCATTCATTTTCAGTTAGCACTTTATCCTGGTCAGGCACCCTCCCAACACACA
This sequence comes from Neoarius graeffei, assembly GCF_027579695.1. Taxonomy (NCBI): domain Eukaryota; kingdom Metazoa; phylum Chordata; class Actinopteri; order Siluriformes; family Ariidae; genus Neoarius; species Neoarius graeffei. Next base: position 61,112,408 of record NC_083588.1, on the reverse strand, counting down.
CACACACACACACACACACACACACACACACACACACACACACACACACACACACATCCAGTTGTCCAATGGGATAGTCTCCAGGTCAGGATAAAACACTCACTGAATCACAGAGACATAATTATGTGAAATTTTAAAGTCCTAGACATTTTATTATGTATTCAAATGATGGAAAGAGATTTGTGCAAATGTAACATTTGCCCTTCTGTTGGATTAATTTACTCTTGGCATCCATTTATACTTCACAATTTGCATATTTATTAAGGACCGTTTAGTACAACAAGAGTGCTCTGAGAGCACAATATCCCCCACTGGCAACTCTTGTAAAATGCGACCGAATTGAACAAAATGACAATAACCTTTCAGCATTGATGGTGTCTTTCCAGATGTGTAAGCTGCCCACGCCACACGCACTAATGCAACCCCATACCATCAGAGATGCAGGCTTCTGAACTGAGCGCTGATAACAACTCGGGTCGTCCTTCTCCTCTTTAGTCCGAATGACACGGCGTCCCCGATTTCCATAAAGAACTTCAAATTTTGATTCGTCTGACCACAGAACAGTTTTCCACTTTGCCACAGTCCATTTTAAATGAGCCTTGGCCCAGAGAAGACGTCTGCGCTTCTGGATCATGTTTAGATACGGATTCTTCTTTGAACTATAGAGTTTTAGCTGGCAACGGCGGATGGCACGGTGAATTGTGTTCACAGATAATGTTCTCTGGAAATATTCCTGAGCCCATTTTGTGATTTCCAATACAGAAGCATGCCTGTATGCGATGCAGTGCCGTCTAAGGGCCCGAAGATCACGGGCACCCAGTATGGTTTTCCGGCCTTGACCCTTACGCACAGAGATTCTTCCAGATTCTCTGAATCTTTTGATGATATTATGCACTGTAGATGATGATATGTTCAAACTCTTTGCAATTTTACACTGTCGAACTCCTTTCTGATATCGCTCCACTATTTGTCGGTGCAGAATTAGGGGGATTGGTGATCCTCTTCCCATCTTTACTTCTGAGAGCCGCTGCCACTCCAAGATGCTCTTTTTATACCCAGTCATGTTAATGACATATTGCCAATTGACCTAATGAGTTGCAATTTGGTCCTCCAGCTGTTCCTTTTTTGTACCTTTAACTTTTCCAGCCTCTTATTGCCCCTGTCCCAACTTTTTTGAGATGTGTTGCTGTCATGAAATTTCAAATGAGCCAATATTTGGCATGAAATTTCAAAATGTCTCACTTTCGACGTTTGATACGTTGTCTATGTTCTGTTGTGAATACAATATCAGTTTGAGATTTGTAAATTATTGCATTCCATTTTTATTTACAATTTGTACTTTGTCCCAACTTTTTTGGAATCGGGGTTGTATAATTTTGTAAATCAAGGGCTGTAACTCTGGTAAAATGTGTCCGAATTTATCGAAATCACAATATGCGTATTACCGACGTATTACAAAGAATCCTGCCAAGTTTCGTGGAATTTGTCCAAAAATTGTGAGATGAGTTGATTTCAGAAGGTGAGCACCCTACCCAGGACAGATGGAGGGAAATCGCCACGACATAATCCACCTTCGGGCCTTTCAGCCAGCAGAGAACAAAAATGAAAAGGAGCGGATAACGGAGCTATACGAACAGGAAGTGTTTGTGTGGGGGGGGGGGGGGGTGGCAGAGGAATATCATAGTCACATGGTATAATAACTGCAGAGGAGCAACAGTGCAGACCTCACAATGACACACAAGCAACGATCCTCGTCTGCATCATGGGTCTAACTGTATCTTGTATGTAAAAATAAGCAACGTTTTCTTTCTTTTTTTTAATCACGTACACTCACTACAGTGCCGGTGTGAGAAACACACGACGTCCAGAGAGACAAGCTGCACAGGAACATGTCCTTATAACCTCCCGAGACAGCCGTCAAATCAAATCTCATCGTGCAACCATTTACGGAAATAAACCACAGGGACGGCACGGAGAGATAGAAACAGGGAAAGAGAAGAAAGAGTAATGAAGCATGGTGCATACATGCATGCCAAATATAAATATCACACACACGGCATTAGGGCTGGAACACAGAGGTGTGTATCCTATCATTACATTACAAGCATTTAGCAGACGCTCTTATCCAGAGCAACTTACAACAAGGGGGTCTATCACACAGTGCTCCTGGAGCAGAAGGGGGTTTGTAAGGGCCTTGATCAAGGGGCCAACAGTGACAGCTTGTCAGTGTTTGAACCCTTGACCTTCAGATCAGTAACCCAGAGCCTTAAAGTGCCATTCCACCATTGGATGTATTTTTTTGGCATAAAATACAATATATTTCATGACAACATGACTAGACAGAGAAATCTTTTAGCTTCAAAATGATATATCAAACATAATTTTTTGACGACAAGTATATTAATTTTGCGACCAAAGTCACCTACCCTTTTAATTTCCGCACGGTAGTGAAACGTGATGTCATCGGCAGGTTCCCCTTCTTGTGTACCACGTCACGTGTGACGTGGCACAGATTATCAGCAATGGCGGATAGAACGCGATTGTCAGCTTCGGAAAAGAAGCGAAAGAAAATAGAAAGTGATGCCCAAAGGAGACGGTCGATGGTGAATATCGGCACAGCAATCGACAAGTGGAAATCGCGTTTTATCCGCCATTGCTGATAATCTGTGCCACGTCACACGTGACGTGGTACACAAGAAGGGGAACCTGCCGATGACGTCACGTTTCACTACCGCGTGGAAATTAAAAGGGTAGGTGACTTTGGTCGCAAAATTAATCTACTTGTCGTTGTCAAAAAATTATGTTTGATATATCATTTTGAAGCTAAAAGATTTCTCTGTCTAGTCATGTTGTCATAAAATATATTATATTTTATGCCAAAGAATACATCCAATGGTGGAATGGCACTTTAACCGTTGAGCCTAGCGTGCGTTGGTGCGGTGATGTATGACAGCGTTTGTTCATTCAGCTTCAGTCATGCATCTGTCTGCTAGTCATGTAACGATTCACCGAATTCACGATTCGAGTCGATTCACAATATCGGGTTCACGATTCTATTTCGCTGTGATATTTTTTTTTTTTTAATTACATTAAGAAAATTTTATTACCAAAAAAAAATTGCAACCTTTATTTTCCTATCCTTTATCAACTTAAATATTCCTTTTGTATCCTGGTATCATTTTCTTAATAACCAACAACAATTCATCATCATCATCAGTCGATGTCAAGGGGGTCGGGTTCAGTCCCTGCACAACCTCATTCCAGACATCACGGTTCTCCAGAGCCGCCTTCAGGGCCGCATACTCGATTCCAGTGTCATGAGACAAGACTTCAGTGAATGTAAGTTTCCTGGAGAAAATTCTACTTGCAGGTTTCCAGAGGAACACAGATGGCAGGCGTGTAACGATATATCGCGCGAGGATAAGACACGATACAAATTTATGACAATTTGAATCAATGGAAAAAAAAAAAGAATCGCAATTATTAATTATCAGGCTGTGTAATCACTTAGGTTTTGTTCAGTGTAATTGTGTTGTTTAGACAGCAGAGGGCGCAATAGCGTAATAATTAACAGTTATTCCACGAAATCGAGTCATACGTGAGCTGACAGCTGACGAGGCGTATTTTTTGGGGTTTTGTTTTCGAGTTTTTTTATTTCGTACTCGGTTGGTTCAGCAACACGCACCCACGTTTGTTTTTCTCTACTCACAAGCTGATATATGAGCTGATATCCTAGTAGTAGAGCAGCCAATCAGAGTGCGCAACTGCTCATATCCAGTGAATGTGAATAGAATAAAAACAAATGCTAGTACTGGAAATTTGCTGTCGTATAAGCGGAATAAAACATGTTGGGACGCGCTGTTGCAGGAAAATAATCAACGTCAGTGTGGGAACAGTAACTCGATTTCACCGCACCCTGTTGTTGTTTATTTTCCTGGATCAACACACCCAACACGCTGAATGGATGCATGCATGATCTGTCAAGAATAAACCAGTCGAGGTTTATTCTTGACAGATCATGCATGCATCCATTCAGCGACTGAAATTTTATCAAATTCCAGAAGTGATCATGACGAGCACACACACACACACTTTGTCTCACTATACTTATGAGGACCTTCCATTGACATAATTATTATTGTAGTTAATTAAAGCTGTGCTGCACCTAAATCTCACCCTCACCTTAACCTCAGTAATGAAAAGGAAACTTTTTGGCTCTTTTTAAAAATTTTTGTTTAAAAAAAAAAAAAACATTCCTTGTGGGGACCATCCAAATGTCCCCACAAGGCCGAAATTGTCAGATTTTACTATCCTTGTGTGGACATTTGGTCCTGGTGGTATTAAAAAAAGAAAACACAACAACAACAACAACAAGAATTTCCTTTTGGGGACCATCCAAATGTTCCCAGAAGATTGAAATTGTCAGATTTTACTATCCTTGTGGGGAAATTTGGTCCTCAGTAGTATATAAAACACACGTTTGTTTCACCATACTTATGAGGACCTTCCATTGACATAATTATTATTGTAGTTAATTAAAGCTGTGCTGCACCTAAATCTCACCCTCACCTTAACCTAGGGCTGCGTACCTAAACGTAACATCAGGTACAGGTACCAGTACAGAGGTTTAGGTACAGGTCCGGACCTGTACCTGTACCTGAACAATTTGACAAATTCTTCTGAACTTCTTCAATAATGACAGAAATATTAATAAACTGTTGACAACTTGTCAGTATCTTTATTCAAAGAAAACCGAACATAACTAGGTTTCCTATCTCACTTCTCAGTCACCCTATAGTTAACTTGGGACAAAAAGTCATAAGTTGTCTCACAGCGAGAAGTGACTACACTAGAGTACTACAGACTACGCGCAGTCCGCGGCCTTTAACTTACGTGGCAAAATTACACAAAGCAACAAAGGCCGCCAATGCCAGCAAAGGAAAAATGGCTGACCTGCTTTTGAGTCTTTTTGACCAATCAGAACGCTGGATCAGCCAAGCTCTCGCAATGTCTCGTGAGACTGTGGCGAGAGGATCTCAAATCAAAGATGGCTCTGATTTCAAGTTTCAGCGCGGCATTTTACGTCTTTTCCAGGGCTAAATTTTCGTCTTTGTGGTAGGATTTACGCATCTTCAGTCACAAAATAAGCAGATACTTGGTGTAAATTTATATCGGTACAGTACCGGTACTTCATGATCCGGTATTTTGGACCTGTACCGAATCGATTTTCACGGTACAGTACCGGTACACAGTACCGGTACGCAGCCCTACCTTAACCTCAGTAATGAAAAGGAAACATTTTGGCTCTTTTTTTTTTTATTTCTGTTTAAAAAATAAACACAACAACAATTTCCTTGTGGGGACCGCTCAAATGTCCTCACAAGGTCGAAATTGTCAGATTTTACTATCCTTGTGTGGACATTTGGTCCTCAGTAGTATATAAACACACACACACACACTGCTTAACCACTACATGAGTAGTAAAAGCTTAGAATCTGTTTTTCATTTAGAATCTGAAGTCCTGAAGATGCACAGTTCATCATCTTTATCGTCTGTACGATACGCTTATTTATATTTCTCTCCTCTTTCGAGCCAATCTGCCTTCTAACCTCAAAAAAACCTCAGCATGCGTCTGAGTGAGTGCACAAGTGTGTGTGATTTGAAGAGAGTGAGTGTGTGATGGGAAAACTCCAGTAAGTACTCCTGCGTCCCTTGAGGATGAGAACTAATGGCCACTGGGTTCAGTTCTGTAACACTGAGATGGATGTGGTATATCTGACACAATGGGACCTTATGAAAACACACACACACACACGCACCTGCTCTGTTGATCTCGATGATCTCTTCCTGCGCCAGGGGGCAGTCCCCTGCTATGCTGCCGCCCAGCACGTTACCCATGATCCTGTGCGGCGAGGCAGTGGCCATGGCGAGAGCGTCAGGCTTGCAGTAATTGGGCGAGCCGGGCTGCGGGGCTCGTGGGATGTGTTTATTCTTCTTCTTGGGCAGCTTCTGCTTGGCCATGGCCAGCGAGTAGTACATGCCGAAGTTGTTGACGATGACGGGCACGGGCATGGCGATGGTCAGCACGCCAGCCAGGGCGCACAGAGCGCCGACCAACATGCCCGACCATGTCTCCGGGTACATGTCACCGTAGCCCAGCGTAGTCATGGTGACCACGGCCCACCAGAAGCCGATAGGGATGTTCTTGAACGAGGTGTGCGCGGTGGCCGTGGGGTCCCCGGGGTCAGCGCCGATTCTCTCAGCGTAGTAAATCATGGTGGCGAAGATGAGCACCCCGAGCGCCAGGAAGATGATTAGGAGCAGGAACTCGTTGGTGCTGGCACGCAGGGTGTGGCCCAGCACACGGAGCCCGACAAAATGGCGCGTGAGCTTGAAGATCCTCAAAATCCGGACGAAGCGGACGACACGCAAGAAGCCCAAGACATCCTTGGCAGCCTTGGATGACAGGCCGCTGAGCGCCACCTCCAGGTAGAAGGGCAGGATGGCCACGAAGTCAATGATGTTGAGCGAGCTCTTGAAGAACTCGACCTTGTCAGGGCAGAAGATGACACGCGTGAACACCTCGATGGTGAACCATATGACGCACACGCCTTCCACGTACGTCAGCCAGTTGTCCGTCACCATCTCGAACACCACTTCCTCACGCGTCATGTTGTCCACCGTCACATTCTCTGTACGGTTGCGGATGGTGTTGAACGCCTCGTGCGTCTCCAGGCAGAACGTCGAGATGGAGATAAGGATGAAGAAGAGGGATCCGAACGCCACGTACTAAAGATTCAGAAAGAGAGAGAGAGAGAGACAAGAACATGATCATGTCGATAAGTGAAACAGTAGACGATGTCATAGTCATGAAGAACTCTACAAAGCAACTAGTTGTATTAAAGCTAGACGGCCTTTCGATTTCATAAAATCGGTGAAATTTAGTTCCTTCTGAAATGTGGTGATTGTGATGTATGTTTATTTCTGTAATATCTCACAAAATATCAGGCCATTCTGTGGCTGGGAAGTTACTTAATTTGAGAGGATTAAAGCAAATAATGTGCATGAAATCGCTTGCTTCGCGCAGTCAAGCAGACAGAGGAAGTCCATGTGCGCATGCGCAGGTTTCCCTTTGAGCGTGCACTGACAGTTCCATCATTCTGTCGCTAAACGAACAGCTGATCACACCGAGGTGCTCGCTGAGCGCCGATATTTATTAGTTTGGTCCTGCGTTTCCTTTCCTTCGTATATAACATAACGTCTTTTCTTCTCGCTTTCTTTCCGTCACTGTAGTCGGTCTTTCACGTTTCATTCGCACACTCACACCCTCCATTTTTCTCTCCCGTTTCAAATTTGTATCCCACAATGCCTTGCGTGAACAGGGAAAGCCCACCACGTGATGCATGACGTAGTATCTTGAACTGGGTCATGGTGAAGCAGGAAAAAATAGCGGAGAATTTAGAACCACGTGGAGATAAATTCATTCATTGTTCTAGTTTAAAAAAAACTAATAAAATTGGAAGTCTGTGATCTTAATTCAGTAGCTTTCAGTCACTAAACAAAAATAATTGGGTGTCAGCGAAAATTCTTTTTATGACCTACACTTGAAAAATCTGAAAGGCGGTACAGCTTTAAATAAAAAGGCCAACCAGTACAGATAAAAGGTGGATGGTGTCGGATCTCAAACTTGATAAGAATTGTCTGTAAGTGGATCTTTATGAAGAGCTTTACTGCAGAGGAAACAGAAAAAGAGAAAAGTAGCATTGTGCTGCCAACAGGGGGCGCCAGATACCACAATCAGTAAATGAGAGAGAGAGAGAGAGAGAGAGAGAGAGAGAGAGAGAGAGTGTCATGAGTCATAAAATGCCCCTGCACTGAGACAACGAAAGAGAAGGGGACGGGAAGGGAGGGAAGAGAAGGAGGCGGAGCTACAAAAGGCGCATTTTCAAATGGGGGCATGATGAAAGAAAAAAGGTTTCGAGGTTAAGTTGTTTAAAACGGTTATGACAGGAGAAAGACAGATGGTGAGAGATGAACAGAGAGAGAGAGAGAAAGAGAGACAGAGAGGACGAGAGAGAGAGAGAGAGTTCTCGCAGTGTGTTTTAGACGAATGCGGTGCAGTGCCATTGTTCTGAAATCAGAGATGTCATATCAGACTCTAATGCAGAGGGATGGGCATCGATCAGCTGGTGTGAGCATGTCCCGGTCTTTTATCTCTTCCCTTCACCTGAAATCCATATAATCTTATTGTCTCTGACTGTCCAAGTATCCAATTACACACACACGCACACACACACAATTAAATAAAAATTGACGCGTTTAACCGAAGCACCTAAAAAGTCCCATCTTTAAGGACGTTTCTCAAATAGCAGCAGTCAGGTCAATCCCCTGGTGACGGGACGAGCAGCAGTGAAAATGAAGGACTCGGGGCGTCCTGAGAGAATAAACCAATTCCCCAATCCGATTAGCATGAACTCATTTTTGAAGAGCCCATCTCATCTCATCTCATCTCATCTAGGCCTCAAAACTCTGACGAGGCGCCCAACGTCACTTTTTACGCACCACGTGTGCGGCCTGCTCTAGATACACCCGAGCTCCGCATACGGAACGCCATAAACCTGAAATCTTACAAGCACATCATCATCATCATCATCATCATGAATATTCATAATATTTAAATAATATTGGCTGGGTTTCTTTCATGGTATATCAAATATATTCCATTCAGCTAGCATGATATTGAAGGAACGAGTCGAAGACGAGTAGCTGAATGGAATATATCTGATATACCAGTAAAAAAAGCCATTATTATTATTATTATACATTCCTTTCAGGTGTTCAACGTGTCTTTCTCTTTCAAAATCTGTATTTAACAAAGCAAATCTGGTGGCCATGTTTGTTCACAAATTGTCCCGGTTGCTCGCTAGTGCGGAGGTTTTACATCTCTAACGTGTGATGTCATGTTGTCTTGACAACCACGCGATATCGTAAACCATATTCAACGCTCATTCTCCGTTGGGTAGAGTGACGTAATACACGTAGGAAAAGCGACATGCTAACAATATTGCATGCTATCGAACCAGATGAATGAAACCCGCTAGAAGGGAATAGAGCACGTGTTTTTATTCCATTGAAAAAGTGTCCTGTGTGGATAACAAGACCGTCAATGACGTTGTAGCTCACTGTGGCCCCGTCTAGTCCAGAAGGAAGAATCTAATGTGGGCCAATAAATGTTGCAAGCTATATACACTATAAACAAGCTACGGTATATACATGCTAGGAATACTGATCTATTTGCCAGAAAGAATCCAAAACGGCGAGGAATTGAACGAGAAGAAGTGATTTTTGTTGAACTGCTGTTGAATTAAGGCTTAATTAGTCCGTAACTTCATTAATAATTGTAATTATGCAAATCTGGGTACACGCTATATGCACCCCAGGCAGACCTACCTTCCTGCCAAAAAGAATAAAAATCAGTGAAGAATTGAGAGAGAAGAAGCGATTTTCGTGAAATATGCAGAGATGCCTACCCCAAATTTTGAATTTCAGTATTCTTGAAAACATTTTTCAGTATTTTGGAATGACTTTCAGTAACATTAATTTATGCGCATTTCCATTATAAACAGTTATATATACCAATATGTTTAACATTTAAATTATTAAAAAGAACTGTTTTGTGTGAATTGAATAAACAAAACGCGAGCAGCCATCTCAACTGAATTTCCACTCAACAAATTTCTAGAGCATACAATACATCACATTTTTATAAATACAATAGTGTTCCCGGGTGGCACGGTGGTGTAGTGGTTAGCGCTGTCGCCTCACAGCAAGAAGGTCCTGGGTTCGAGCCCCGGGGCCGGTGAGGGCCTTTCTGTGCGGAGTTTGCATGTTCTCCCCGTGTCCGCGTGGGTTTCCTCCGGGTGCTCCGGTTTCCCCCACAGTCCAAAGACATGCAGGTTAGGTTAACTGGTGACTCTAAATTGACCGTAGGTGTGAATGTGAGTGTGAATGGTTGTCTGTGTCTATGTGTCAGCCCTGTGATGACCTGGCGACTTGTCCAGGGTGTACCCCGCCTTTCACCCGTAGTCAGCTGGGATAGGCTCCAGCTTGCCTGCGACCCTGTAGAAGGATAAAGCGGCTAGAGATGATGAGATGAGAATAGTGTTCCCTGTTTGCAGACATTACGGTTGACTACCAATCATTGGTATTGAATGTAACTCCTCAAAAGTATTATATTATATTGCCTGGCAAAATGTTCTACCTGTTAACGGATTCTAATAAAATTAAAAAAAAAATTCTTATTTCATGCCAAAGAGAGTCCGAGATTGTTATCTTAACGTCCCAATATATAAATACTTCAGCATAATGCTTCAGAAGAGACATTGAATAAAATGACATTTATAATTGTATTTAAAACAGTGGAATGATCAATTTTTTGCCACAATCCCAACAGCACTAATCATAAAATTCTGTTTTTGATCAGACTACATGTACATTTGTACTTGCAACACTGAAAAGACTTTGAATTAAAGAAGTACAGCCAGTGTTTGATATTTCAGTGAATAAAAATCATACATGTAAAAAGAAACTGAATAAGTTTAACTCACATTTCATGGCACTAATTGGCAAGTTCAACTCCAAGCACAGGTCAACCATCACCGCTTCAGCACGGGTCACGTTCCGTGTCTTTTCATCCACAGATTTCGTAAAAAACTGCTGGATACCCCCAGATTTACTTTCCGCCTGACTCGCCATTTCAGCATACTCCACATGTTTTTTTTGTAGTTGACATGCCGCCTGCAGTCATCGCGACCACCACGAGTGATGTTAATGTCAGTTCTACACAGTTTGCAGTGCGCGTATCCATTGCCCTTTTGACTGGGTGTAATGCACGGCCATTCTACCGTATCGAAAATAGCGCGAACAAATGTGCGGAATCTGCGCATGTCACACACAGCATGTGTGGTTGTTGTAAAAATAAACAGCCTAGCCGTGAATCACGCATGGATTGAAAAAGTCGCTTGGACATTTAAAAACAACTCACTGGAATTTTTTAAGACTTTATAATAATTCCATACAGAATAACACTGTTTGCCGTAACATCGTATTTACGTAACTTTTCCATACAAAATACGGCCAATCCGTACTAGTAGGCATCTCTGAATATGGATGACGCCGGATGGACGACGGGCAACACATGATGGCATAAACTCATCACCTGTCGGCCGGATGAGCTAACAATAGACTCTGTTAAAAATGATAACCTTAGTTTACGACCCTTCGAGGGCTCATACAAGTGCTGAAGTGGCCCGGGACGAATTTGAGAATTTAACACCGCTGCTCTAAATCTTCTGTAGCTCGTGTGCATATTGAGCGAGTTCATAGTTTTCAAACTTCTTTGCGTACGCCTGTCAGGTTTTGGTTTAAATACACCTCCCTGCTGCACATAACACTGAGAGCATGAGTGTGTTTAAAGATTTAAAGGTTCAGGAGAAAGGCCTTAACGCCATTAGTGAAATGGAGGCCAGGCTTTAAAGGGAAGTGCGTCTGAGCCCCTGAGGTCCCTTAGCAAGTGCACGAGTATATTTTAGCGCCGGTCTCTCTGGGAAATACCTTCAACGCACAATCAGGAATTATATTTCATGTCCTTCATGTGAAGGTACAGTTCCAGCCTTGAAATCAGCTCCGCCCCCTGGCGGATACAGAGGAGTTCAGCTCTCAGGTTTTTTTCTGTTTGTTGCAAGTTCAAATCCTGGTGATGCAACAGTCCAAGGGAGCAAGATTGGCTGTGCTGTCTGGATGGGAGGGGCCTACTCTTTCATCCTGTCAATCAGAGCAACACCAGCCAACTGTAGATTCTGGCAGTGGCGGCTGGTAGTCTTTCAAACAGGGGAGGCTGGTCGGTTACGATATTTCCAGATTTTAAAAGAAAAAACACATCAATTTTGCCCATACTCTTGCCTCTGATCTGGCTGATTGTTGGCAGGGTCACAAACTGTGAAATAACAGGTTCTTTTGGCCCATTAGCCTACTGTCCAATATACATGATGGTGGTGTTGGGGGGGTATATTTTAACATTTTATATTTTAAAATTGTGGCATGTTGTTTAAAAATTGACCTCGGCTGTGTTTTTGTTTAAAAATGTTTTCCAAATTGTAGCTGTGTTTAATTCATATCCAGAGAAATATATATTCCAATATAATATACTCAGCATAAACATTTTAAATAGATTCTATATTTTTGGTCCATCCATGACATATTACTAAAGTAGCCTATTTACTGTTGTTGATGTGGGTCACTTGCTGTTAGCCAATTCACTTTCTCGTACCAGGAGAGCTGAAAGGAACGAGTATTATTCCCTACCTTTTTCACCAAGTCAGTTTGAGGCGTTGGTCTACCCTGCTCTTTAATTTTAATTTTTTCCTCGAAAGGAAGACTGGCAAATGGCTTCGCCAAAATTAAATCAGCAATGCTTGGCCTCCGTGCGCAGCTTTCTTGCTAGCTGACTAGCCCCCTCAAGTTCAAGTTCAGTCACTCAAATAAATGAAATTTCTGGAACTAAGATAGCAAACTTGACAACACTATATTTACACTTCATTTACAATGAAAATATATACAAACTAAAAAAGCTGGTAGAAACCGTATGTAATGAATGAAATCGAAATGTAAGCCGATCTCTTACAATACACCACAGCACTGAACTGATGTTGCCAGATACTACTGACGTTATCCAGCCCAAAATATGTTCAAAACCCGCCAAAATGCACTTAAAACCGCCCAATTGGGCAGGAAACCCCCCAATCTGGCAACACTGTGCTGCCTGTCTATAGTTGAAACGAGCTGTCAGTCAAAGAAAATATCCGTCCGCTTTCACCAATCACCAGTCTCCTCGCGGAAACTGCAATGTCCCTCCCACTGTGAGGCTCGGAGTCCGTGGGTGGGCGTTTTTGCAGTATTTGTCCAATAACCGTTTTGCATTTTGAGATTGAAAAGCGCATCGCTCCCAAATGCCGTTGAAGTCCACTGAGGCTGGGAGTCCGTGAGACTCCGTGGGCGGGCATTTTCGCAGTATTTGTCCAATAATCGTCTTGCATTTTGAGATTGACAAGCACATAGCTCCTAATCCACTGAGGCTGGGCTGCATCGCGCTGTCACGAGGGGGAAAAACTCACGCACACATTAGGCGAACTGGGGAAAGTTATAACGGAATGATTTCGCACTGTAGTTGGGTTGAGCACATATATTTCTATGATTCTGGATCTGAAATAGCAATGTTATAAGGTCGGCTATAACATAAGCCTAGCGCAATTCATCCTACACGATGTTCATCATTTTTAGAGGAGGCTGAGCCTCCCTCGTTGTCTTAGAGCAATCGCCCGTGGATTCTGGGTATCTGGACTTGCTTGAAGATTCTTGAAGACGTTTCACCTCTCATCCGAAAGGCTTCTTCAGTTCTGTCTGACTTGTAGGGAGCATCAGGTATTTATGCTCCCTATCAGATGCTCCCTACCAGTCAGACAGAACTGAAGAAGCCTTTCGGATGAGAGGTGAAACGTCTTCAAGAATCTTCAAGCAAGTCCAGTTGCTCTCTTTTACCACCCACAGTTTACCATGACCTGGATGACTGAGAATCTTCACAGACATTCTGGGTATCGTAAGCTTGCTTTGAAACGAGATTTGACTTAACACGATGAGCAGCATCACAGAACTTTCATTTGGACTCCTGAGAGATTCTGTATAATTTGAACCCTCTGGGCTTGGACCCTATACTCTTCTCTAATCACTTTCTCCTAGACACAGGAGAAAACGCACAGGATGCTACGGAGCAACTGCAAAATGATGCGCAAAAGTGAACAGCAGACCCCGTCCAGATTGCCGTGCACGACCGGACACGGATATATTTTTTCGAATCGCACAAATACGAAGCAGTGAAAGGAAGGAGAAAGTGTTAGCGTGAGCACTGCTTCTCTGCAGCCTCGTCTCGGTGTCAGAGCACAACCCGCATCGCTGCAGCAAGTTTAAACATTCCCTCCAAACACGACTGCAGCAGACACACACACTCACTCACTCACACACACTCAACAGACAGATCCTCTTACGATAGATCCTAGATCCATCGCACGTCATTAAAATGAACGCTCAGGCTGTGGCTCGGAAAACGGCTGTATAAATCATTTCGACAGGGTGTTCAGGTGTGTCCATATGACACGGACTGAAAACAGCAGGGTAGATTCTGAGTGCAGCTGGAGAGGCGGTGACGCAGGACAAGTAAACAACAACAACAACAGAACAACAAACGGATCATGCAAATTATTCTATCCACATTCACTGGATATGAGCGATCGCATGCTCTGATTGGCTACTCTACTACTAGGATATCAGCTCATATACCGTGAGTAGAGAAAAACAAAATGGCGGCGCGTGTTGTGAACCAACCGAGGATGAAATAAAAACTACTCGAAAACAAAACAACAAAATATAGAAAGAAAGTATTTGATGGTGAGAATGTATTTTTTTTATTTTTCAAGAATTATTATTATTATTATCGCATTTTTCACAAATTGCTCCTGTCACCTCGCTGGTTTGTTTACATTCTAAGCGGAAATGATTCGGTCGGACGTTTTGTATAAAGTTTTTATTGATCGAATTTGCAAAAAAATAAAAACAAAAGTGCTCCGTTGCTCAAAATCCAGTGAATGTGGATCGAATAAAAGTGTTATTCCACTCAATCTCGTCGTACACGGATTATAGCTATCGGCTCATGTACGACTCGATTTCGTGGAATAACTGTTAAATAGAAGACGGAGCAAAAATTCGATAATATAATACAACCCCGATTCCAAAAAAGTTGGGGCAAAGTACAAATTGTAAATAAAAACAGAATGCAATGATGTGGAAGTTTCAAAATTCCATATTTTATTCAGAATAGAACACAGATGACATATCAAATGTTTAAACTGAGAAAATGTATCATTTAAAGAGAAAAATTAGGTGATTTTAAATTTCATGACAACAACACATCTCAAAAAAGTTGGGACAAGGCCATGTTTCCCACTGTGAGACATCCCCTTTTCTCTTTACAACAGTCTGTAAACATCTGGGGACTGAGGAGACAAGTTGCTCAAGTTTAGGGATAGGAATGTTAACCCATTCTTGTCTAATGTAGGATTCTAGTTGCTCAACTGTCTTAGGTCTTTTTTGTCGTATGATGTGCCAAATGTTTTCTATGTGTGAAAGATCTGGACTGCAGGCTGGCCAGTTCAGTACCCGGACCCTTCTTCTACGCAGCCATGATGCTGTAATTGATGCAGGATGTGGTTTGGCATTGTCATGTTGGAAAATGCAAGGTCTTCCCTGAAAGAGACGTCGTCTGGATGGGAGCATATGTTGCTCTAGAACCTGGATATACCTTTCAGCATTGATGGTGTCTTTCCAGATGTGTAAGCTGCCCATGCCACACGCACTAATGCAACCCCATACCATCAGAGATGCAGGCTTCTGAACTGAACGCTGATAACAACTTGGGTCGTCCTTCTCCTCTTTAGTCCGAATGACACGGCGTCCCTGATTTCCATAAAGAACTTCAAATTTTGATTCGTCTGACCACAGAACAGTTTTCCACTTTGCCACAGTCCATTTTAAATGAGCCTTGGCCCAGAGAAGACGTCTGCGCTTCTGGATCATGTTTAGATACGGCTTCTTCTTTGAACTATAGAGTTTTAGCTGGCAACGGCAGATGGCACGGTGAATTGTGTTCACAGATAATGTTCTCTGGAAATATTCCTGAGCCCATTTTGTGATTTCCAATACAGAAGCATGCCTGTATGTGATGCAGTGCCGTCTAAGGGCCCGAAGATCACGGGCACCCAGTATGGTTTTCCGGCCTTGACCCTTACGCACAGAGATTCTTCCAGATTCTCTGAATCTTTTGATGATATTATGCACTGTAGATGATGATATGTTCAAACTCTTTGCAATTTTACACTGTCGAACTCCTTTCTGATATTGCTCCACTATTTGTCGGCGCAGAATTAGGGGGATTGGTGATCCTCTTCCCATCTTTACTTCTGAGAGCCGCTGCCACTCCAAGATGCTCTTTTTATACCCAGTCATGTTAATGACCTATTGCCAACTGACCTAATGAGTTGCAATTTGGTCCTCCAGCTGTTCCTTTTTTGTACCTTTAACTTTTCCAGCCTCTTATTGCCCCTGTCCCAACTTTTTTGATATGTGTTGCTGTCATGAAATTTCAAATGAGCCAATATTTGGCATGAAATTTCAAAATGTCTCACTTTCGACATTTGATATGTTGTCTATGTTCTATTGTGAATACAATATCAGTTTTTGAGATTTGTAAATTATTGCATTCCGTTTTTGTTTACAATTTGTACTTTGTCCCAACTTTTTTGGAATCGGGGTTGTATGATACGGTATAAATATTAACCGTTTCTATACCACAGCGTTGTGATTGGACAGAAGGTGACAAGAGTTCAGCTATAAAATCATATTTTTACTTCATACTTATATTAAAACACTCGTTTGAATTATCGCTGTTATTGTTTCTATGGGAACAGGTCATTCACAAAGACTTAGAGGTTAAGAGGGTTGAGGAGGTTGGGGGAAGCCGTGGCCTAATGGAAGCGGTAGAGAAGCAGCTTTGGGAGTAAAAGGTTGTCGGTTTGATTCCCTAGACCAGCAGGAATGGCCCCCTTGAGCAAGGCATCTAACCCCCAACTGCTCTGGATAAGAGTGTCCAGGGTTCCCGCTGGCGCTTGTCATCGAGGAACAAAATCCATCAGCGACGAAGATGAAATTACTAGCGGTCGTCACAGTGACGAATGCATTTGTCATCTTGATCATAAGTCATCTTTTATTGAAATCCAACCCCAGTGAAGAGACAACGGGAAGCCAGAGTGTAAACAATGAGCAAGTGACCAATAAAAATCGACTACACATAACGACCACATGAGCGTCAAGCTTTTGACCAATTGCAGTGTGTCTTAATCGGCTTGGTGTGGTGGTGGTGGTGTAATTATCTCTGCGTGAACCAAACAAGGGTGCAACTGATTAAGTTTTTTGGGCTTCTTCAAGCACTGAAGATGATTAACGACTGAAACAGCCACGGGGGAGGCACACTCAGAGCCACTACCGTCCCCAAGCACATGGGACAGCGTCAGTAATACAGGGGTCGGTTTAAAACACTCAGAGCCACTACCGTCCCCGAGCACATGGGACAGTGTCAGTAATCCAGGGGTCGGTTTAAAACACTCAGAGCCACTACCGTCCCCGAGCACATGGGACAGTGTCAGTAATCCAGGGGTCGGTTTAAAAATAAAACACTAAAGTGAAAGTGCTGTCAGCCGGCAAGCAACTGAAGGGAGCTATGTTTCGGGTGGTGTGGTGTGTTGAGTCCCCGTGGCGAATGTATGATGAAGAACACGGTGTCATTCTTTGTTCACATCGTAAATTGACGGGAAATTCGGATTTCTTCAATGTTGTTTGTTCCCAGATTCTTCTCGACTCTGTTCAATTGTAAATCAAGTGTTGTGTTGAAGTAAAGGCTAAAGGGAGCCCTAATACCTCTTTAGAATAATTCCACGCTAAAATAACCTTAAGCTCAAACTAAAGAGGGTTATTTTAGTTTGATGGTGCACAGGGGCCCAAAATCGGGTCTTTCTTATTTGAGGTTGGAGTGGAGCCCAAATTTTATATGTAATAGAGAGGCCTTGCTGTATGGTATCTGTACAAATATTTGAACTGTGCCAGTTTGGTTGGTATAAACCTGTATTAAGTCCACTTTGATAACTCCGTAACTAAGAAAAAATACAGACTCAGAAAAAGTGAAGACAACTTCTCTGACTTGATTTTTCACGGAAAAAAGTGGAGAATATTTTTCAGAACCCATAGGGAACCCTGAGCTTTTGTTAAACACCTGTACTGTAATGTACTTGCACAGCAGATGCTCCACAATAAATCTACGGCTTTCTAAAGCGTCATTGTTTATCAAAGAAAACATTTAATCGTTGATGTGGGGAAGTTTCCTGTAAGGAGTCTCCAGTGCCAGGGCTTTGTAAGAGCTCCGTTTTCAAACGCGAGAACATATTTTTGAACTTTCTGCGCATTTTTTTTTATGCATCGGAACACGTCAAGCTACATCTTTTTTGAGAAGAAAAAAGAAAGGCTGGTGAGGTTACAACCGTTCCTAGCTGCTAGAATAAACGGAGAACTGGAAAGAAATTCTTTCCTGAATATTAAATATAAAATGGTTATAAATGGATAAAAGGATGAACCAGGCAAATTCCTGCAACATAAAGAGGAATAAACACTTCCTGGCATGCTGTTATAGGAAAATAATCAACTTCAGGTTGGTAACAGTGTCTCTGCTTCATCACACCACCGTTGGTTATTTTCCTCTAACCGCACACCACCAAGTGTTTTACTCCTTACGTACGAATATATTAACGTTAACTGACTAGCATTACATTTCTTTTTTTCTTTCTATTTTCTCATCACGGTTTTGTTCGAGTCAGTTCCCTTTCATGCTTCCTCTCCGTTTCAGCTTCACCCCGCTCCTCCTCCTCCTCCACTCCAGCTTTTCTGTCACAACCTTCATAATTTTTTGCTGATGAATGATGATCTAATGAGTAAACACGCCTTGTCTAGTGAACACACGCACACCAAAGTGGACAAACACACAAGCCGGGAGTTCAGGCAGGGAACTATTCTACTTGGGACAATCCATCATCCTCGAGCTATGTTTTTAATCATTTTAAAAGAACATTGTGGACAAAAAACAAAAACAAAACAATCAATCCGAGGTCATTCCAAGTGTCAAGGTCAGACTTGGATGGAAGATCCTTACGTTGGGAAAATCCTGATCAAATCTGGCAAAAGAACAAAGTATTTGAGTGTAAGTGTAATACTCAAGCAACCATAGATGGGGAAGCCATAGCTGAATGGTTACAGAACCAGCTTTGGGACCAAAAGGTTGTTGGTTTGATTCCCTGGACCATCAGGAATGACTGAAGTAATAGCTTGAGCAAAGCGCCAAACCCCTAACTGCTCCCCAGGCTGCTCTGGGTGTGTTGTATGTCACTCTGGATAAAAGCGTCTGCTAAATGTAATGTAATGTCTTCTGTTTACAATTTCTACTTGAGTACAGGCACCAAAGTACCTGCTTTTAACTGTAATTAAGCCTCAAAATAAAAGAAGTAAAAGTACGGAGTTATTTCAGTTATAGTATTTTGATGAGCAGTTTCTAGAGACCTCTCTGACAAACCCCGGACCAAAACAAGAGCTCAGGAGTTTTAAAAAATTGGCAAAAATACCTATATATTATATAGATGCAAGTGCTTTCGTAGGAAATACGCCACTCGCCACTTTCATCCGAGCTCCATCCGGGACATGGAGAACCAAAACCGGGACATAAATCTCGATAAGTGACTCGTGAGGAAATCGATGAGTGAGTTGTTTTGATAAATTTGGGGACTTTTTGTTTGTGAATGTGTCGATATAATAAAAAGAAAAATCACACGTTGGCTTGAAGATATGAAGTTTATCTTCTCATGTTGAAAAACTCGCATTTTTCATACGAAATACATCGCGGATATGAGGGACATATTTAAATAATACTGGCTGGCTTTTTTTCATGGTATATCAGATATATTCCATTCAGCTAGCATGATACTGAACGAGTCGAAGACGAGAGAAAAGGAATATTTAAGTTGATAAAATAGGAAGAATTGAAAAAAATGCTGCAGTTTTTTGGCCACAAATTTTGCTTCATTTAATTTTTTTTTTCGAAAAAGTATCGTGGGAAAATCGAATCGTGAATCGAATCGAATCGTGAATCAGGTGAATCGTTACATGCTGATGATCTCCTGTACAAACGTTACAGTAACTGCAGAATTTTTAGCACATAGATTTTTCATCTTGAAAAAAAAACAGTGAAGAGAAAATAGAGAGAAACTGAAAACGAAAATAAAGGCCGATCACTCGCTTGCGATTCGGTCACTTTGGGTTTTTGTTTTGTTTTTACAACAGTCTCACACACACACAAAAAAAAATTTTCATTCTTAGTAAAACATCTCATTTTTTGAAAGTGCTGCCTGAAATGTCAATGTTTTGTTTGGTGTAGACAGAATTAGTCAAAAAGTCGATTTAAAAAGATCTGTGTGTTTTTTGAAGTGAAATAAGAAAAGAAGGATTTGATCAGATTGGCGACGTCATGCTGAAAAATAAATAAATAAATAAATAAATAAATAAACTAACCAGACACTTGTGCAGTAAACATTTTTAAAGGTTTTACGTATTTACAAAATCATACAAAAAGTTAAAAAAAAAAAATTTTAAAGTCCCGAACTGGAGTTTATGTACTTTATGAGAGAATGGAAGTATAACGTAATTAGATATTAAAGATGAGAAATTAGAAATGGCTGTAGTACAAACTCAGCATTGTGTCCATCAGCAGGGACGACTGACTCCAGGTTCTGTGAAGTATTTCTGTTTATAAAGCCAAGTGCATCAAACCTGATAATGACCATCAGCCAGGCCGAACGAAAGAAAGAACCTCGTCGTTCATCAGTCGGTGAACTCGCCTGCTCTTTCCGCGTGGTTCTGATGTGTGTGTGATGTGTTTGTGTTGATGTCTGGGTGTCTGCACCTCCTCTGATACGACCTTGGGATTATTAAGCATGTTATTATTACTGACTCATCACTGTCACCCTGTCCCAGAGAGAGAGAGAGAGAGAGAGAGAGAGAGTGTGTAGAGAGAGACAGACAAAGAGAGAGAGTGAGAGAGAGAGAGACAAAGAGAGAGAGCAAGAGAGACAGACAAAGAGAGAGAACGAGAGCGTAGAGAGAGCGAGAGACAGACAGACAGACAAAGAGAGAGCGAGAGAGAGAGAGACAAACAGAGAGAGTGAGAAAGAGAGTGTGTGTGTAGAGAGAGACAGACAAAGAGAAAGAGAGACAACGAGAGAGAGAGACAAAGAGAGAGAGACAAAGAAAGAGAACGAGAGTGTAGAGAGAGCGAGAGACAGACAGACAAAGAGAGAGAGCAAGAGAGAGAGAGACAGAGCAAGAGAGTGCGTAGAAAGAGACAGACAAAGAGAGAGGAAGAGAGAGAGAGTATGTAGAGAGAGACAAAGAGAGACAAAGAGAGAGCGAGAGAGAGAGACAAAGAGAGCAAGCAAGAGAGACAGACAAAGAGAGAGAATGAGAGTGTAGAGAGAGCGAGAGACAGACAGACAGACAGACAGACAGACAGAGAGCGAGAGAGAGAGAGACAAAGAGAGAGAGCGAGAAAGAGATTGTGTGTGTGTAGAGAGTGCAGAGACAAAGAGAGAGCATGAGAGAGTGTAGAGAGAGAGTGAAGAGAGAGAGAGTGAAGAGAGACAGAGAGCGAGAGAGAGAGACAAAGAGAGAGAGCAAGAGAGACAGACAAAGAGAGAGAATGAGAGTGCGGAGAGAGCGAGAGACAGACAGACAGACAAAGAGAGAGAGAGCGAGAAAGAGATTGTGTGTGTGTGTAGAGAGAGAGAGAGAGAGAGTGCAGAGACAGAGACAAAGAGAGAGCATGAGAGAGTGTAGAGAGAGAGTGAAGAGAGAGACAGAGACAGAGAGAGAGCAAGAGAGTGTGTGGAGAGAGAGAGAGTGCAGAGACAGAGAAAGAGAGAGCATGACAGAGTGTTGAGAGAGTGTAGCGAGAGAGTGAAGAGAGAGACAGATACAGAGAGAGAGCGAGTGTGTGTAAAGAGAGAGAGAGAGAGAGAGAGAGGTGCAGAACAGGATGTGCAGTTCTACACATGACTCGTGCCCAGAGTTGATTATGTTCTCGTATGTTCGCGCTCCGGGTGCTTTATTCAGTTTATAGAACAGAAACTGGACGGCCGTGACAAAAATACAAAAAAAAAAATTTGCTGTAATAATAGATTGCATTACAATGTTATTAGAACGTTGAGGGGCTGTTAATTTCGGAACATTTCTGCAACGTTCTAAAACATTATTAAAAGGTCAAAAGAACATTACTTTTGCGACGCAATATTCTATAAAATATCTGCTGTAGTAATGGTTTGCCTCACAACATTATTACAACATTAAGAGAACGTTATCTTTGGAACATCCCTGCAACTCTCTAAAACACCTGCTGTCATAATGGTTTGTTTCACAATGCTGTTAGAACACTGAGGCAACGTTATCATTGGAACAGTCCTGCAACTTTCTAAAGGTCTGCTTTACGATGTCGAACGCTGAAGGGCCGTCATCTTTGGAACATTTCTGCAATAGTCTAAATAAATAAATGAATAAATAAATAAATAAACTCTGCTGTCGTGACGAATGTTATCAGAACGTTGAGGAAACATTGCCTTTGGAACATTCCTGCAAGGTTCCAGAAACATCTCATTTATCTCTCAACACTGAGGGAACGTTCCTTCAGGAACATTCTATGAAAAAAAAAAAAAATCTGCTGTAGTGATGATTTGTTTCTCAATGTTATCAGAACACTGAGGGAATGTTATCACTGCAACGTCCCTGCAATGTTCTGGAAACATCTGCTGTAATAATGGTAAAGAAAAGTGCTTTGTGGCATAATTGATTACAACGTCCATGTCATATCATCCAGCTGCAGGCGTCTCGATAAGCTCATGCTCCGTGTTAAAGGAGAATTTACTGCACCACTCCAACTGCAGTGTTTTTACACACACACACACACACAGAGAGAAAGACACCACTCAGGACGAGGACAGAAGTTGGAGTTGGTGAAGATATTTTGCGTGATGGAGGGAGCAGGACTGATGCTGACGGCTGTCTGTCAGAAAGTCTCGTGCGTTTCTCAGGACTGACACAAAGAAACCGAAACTCCTGCCTTCTCTCTTCATCTGCTGATTCTCCACTACACTCGAGCTCTCTTTGTATTCAACGCACACACACACACACACACACACACACACACACACACACACACACACACGGCAGAGAGATTCTCCTCCCCTGGCATAATCTACTAAATGCACTGCACCAACTGATGAACACAGCATCAGCAAAACATCGCACAGTTTCCACGCGGTACGCGTTTGGATGGTTATTTTTAGCAAAACTTGAAATAGATTAGAATTCTAACACAGTAATCAAAAATATATTTAACTCGCACCTAACATGGAAGTGGCTCGGGCTCAATTCACACACTACACACTTTACTTCCTGACAAACAAAGAAATGCTTGTGCGCACGCACAACAGAAAAGTTTTGTTATTGGATATTCACATCAGCTCCGACGTGCGATGTCATGTTGTCTTGACAACCATGCAATATTGTAAACCATATTCACTGCTCATTCTCCATTGGGTAGAGTGACGTAATACACATAGGATAAGCGATATGCTAACAATATTGCATGCTATCGAACCAAATGAATGAAACCCGCTAGAAGGGAATAGAACACGTGTTTTTATTCAATCGAAAACTTGACTTTTCTCTAGCTCGTCCTGGGATGCTTGTAAAGTCGCAACACTAATGCTTTGCAGTACTTGGTGTACATCGGGTTTTGTTTTACACCCCAGAATGTTCACCAACAGGTTTTGTTCCTAGTTCACATCATGTATATGGCTCCCGAGTGGCGCAACTCAGGAGAAGAGCGTTCGAATCCCAATGAAAGCCCAAGAGAGCAAAATTGGCCGTGCTTTCAGGAAGGTTTCGGGGTGGCATGGTTTCTCTACCATGCGACTCACGAGTGACACTAACCAATCATGGGCGTTTGTTAGCTCAGGCATACAGAGGTGGATGGATAACGACTTTCTCTGAGTGTTACGTACGCCCTGGGTGCGATTTGCTGGGTGGGATGGTGGGGATCATCCCCCCCTCTGGTTTTTATCTCTGCTGAAAAAAAATCCTCGGGTACAACCCCGTCAATAAAACAAACAGACCAAAAAAAAAGTTGACATGACAGGCATGTTGTGACACAGTTTTCTATGGTCTACATTGCACTCACTTTCAAAATGACCCGAAGTGGCAGCTTTGATGTTCACGAACGTCCCCAGCAAATAGATACATTGTAGATAATAACAATATCTTTGCGTTCTCGCAGGGATGCAAACAGCGCGCCTTTTGGCGGATTCCGCCTTTTTCACGGCTGATTTTTTTTTTGGGGGGGGGCGTTGGAGTGTCTGATTATAATTTCAAAGTAAATTCTGTATTAAAATTACTAAATAAGCAAATCCGTTACAGTCCATGAAACAGGAAGTATAAGGATGAGAAAAAAAAACAGTTTAAATCGGAAAGCTGCGCACAATGTGAACTGCGCCATCAGAGCAAACTGTTCATTTAGTATTCATGTATTTTAGTGATTTTCGAGTCACTGTCCATTTAATCTGGAGGGAGAGAAACATCACAGCAACGCGACAAGCAATGCGAACTTTGTTGTGTTAGTGCTCGTGTATTTGGTCAGAGAGATAGGAAGATGAATTTACTATCTCTGGTTTAGTGTTCGTTTTCATTTAGTGTTATTCATTTGATATCATCGGATGTTATTGAGCTGTTAGCCTATTGTTACCTTAATTTTGTGACGTTTCATGATAAAAAAAAAAAAAAAATCCCCCCTTCTGGTTTTTTGACAAATCGCACCCTGCGTACGCCCCCCCCTGACGTTGCAGCAGTTCGAAAAGACCCAGCATTGCGTGCCTTGGAGGAAGTACGTGATTGGCTTTGCCCTCCCTGGTTGGTAGCTATCTGGTGAGTGGGAAGTGACCATAACTAAATTCGGGAGAAAATCCAAGGGGGGTGGGGGGTGGGAGATTTTGGTGCAAGCTGTTAGCCAATTGCTAGCCGGTTTCAAAATAAAAACCACACAATAGCGCAAATTATACAGTCGGACACTAGTACTCTCAACATGATTGATATGAATGTAAGCACACCTCCTTGTTTTGATTGGTTGGATATTGACAGTCTTTTTTTCCCCGCCCGAGTATGTATTCTGAATATTTCATTAAAACTGGCACAATGTGAAGAAAGCCTTGCCAAATATTACAATAATACTCTTATACAAAAAACAACAACAACAACAAATCACTGACTGCACCTTTAAAGATAATGAGTATAAATACAGAGGTGATTATAGAAAATCACGCATGCTGATTGGTCGAAAAATTCGGACTATTTCTCGATAATCGCTTCAAGCGACTTGGCAAAATGGCGGTCGATCGCTTCGTCAGCGTGAGGAAGAATTACGAATGATGAAAGAAAATGCTGCTCCTGAAAGCACTAAAGATGCTGTGAAGTTTTAAAACTATTCAAAGGTAAGGTGGATTTTGTGATTTATTTTATCGATTTCAAAACAATGTATTTTATGTGACTCGGCGTAGATCAGTGACAAGTCTGCGCCGCAAAGTTATTACATTTACATGAAGTTTTTGAAGTTTGAAATAAATTTTTTTAAAATAATCACCTGTGTATTTACACTAAAACAATGATCCGCCTCAGGCTCAGTGAATATCAGTGAATAATAACCTCCACTTCGTCTCCGTTATTATTTAAATAATATTGGCTGGCTTTTTTTTCGTGGTATATCAGATATATTCCATTCAGCTAGCGTGATACTGAACGAGTTGAAGACAAGTAGCTGAATGGAATATATCTATAGTCATTATGTATATTATCGTCATACAACTCTATCGCTCTCTGCGGAAGTTTTACGTCTCTGATGTGTCTCTTTTCCAGTTTTTCGATGTCCGTTGGTATGTTTTTCTCTTGTAAATATGTGCAAAGAATATCTAATGAAGGTTTGGTAGCCTTTCGGGTGTTCAGCGCGTCTTTAGTTTCAGTTTTCAGTTTGTTTATTTAGTGCTTAATTATAGCATAGTTCATCTTAGCACTGGATTAGCCTTGTCTTTCTCTTTCCTGACAAACAAAGAAATGCTTGTGCCTCAAGCACGCGCAGCAGAAAAGTTTTGTCATTGGATATTCGCATGAGCTCCGACGTGTGACGTCATGTTGTCTTGACAACCGTGGAATATCGTAAACTATATTCAGCGCTCATTCTCCATTATGTAACGTGACGTAATACATGTAGGATAAGCGATATGCTAACAATATTACATGCTGTCAAACCAAATGAATGAAACTCGCTAGAAGGGAAAAGAACACGCTTTTATTCCATCGAAAAAGTGTCCTGGATGATTAATAATCACTGATATTCACTTTGCTTTCGATGAATGATTGTTAATTATATGTACGTTTTTCCTCCAGCTCTGCCACATCATCCTTTATTAATAATGCACTACATTCTACAGCGTTTAAAACACAAACAGTCCCCTAATAGTGTCCTCTCCAAAGCCACGCCCAGAAAGAACAGCCTGATTTTGAACCTGGAAAGCGAGTGTAAAAGGGGAGATTACAACTCCTCATCCTGGTTGTTTGAATGTTGGTGATTAGCTCCAGCAGCTATGTTGGAGGAGGTTATGTTTTTGCCTCCGTTTGTTTTTTCCCAATGTAACTCAAAAAGTAGTGAATGGATTTGGATGACATTTGGAGGAAAGCTGGGCCATGGGCCAAGGAACAACTGATTAGATTTTGATGCAAATCCAGATGTGTATGTGTGTGGATCCAGGATTTTTTTTTTTGGTCTTTTCCCAATGTGGCTAAAAAAAGTATTTAACGGATTTGGACAAAAATTGGTGTCCAGGTTAAGCATTATCCTACGTTCAAGTTGTTTGATTTTCTCATCTCATTATCTGTAGCCGCTTTATCCTGTTCTACAGGGTCGCAGGCAAGCTGGAGCCTATCCCAGCTGACTACAGGCGAAAGGCGGGGTACACCCTGGACAAGTCGCCAGGTCATCACAGGGCTGACACATAGACACAGACAACCGTTCACACTCACATTCACACCTACGGTCAATTTAGAGTCACCAGTTAACCTAACCTGCATGTCTTTGGACTGTGGGGGAAACCGGAGCACCCGGAGGAAACCCACGCGGACACGGGGAGAACATGCAAACTCCGCACAGAAAGGCCCTCGCCGGCCACGGGGCTCGAACCCGGACCTTCTTGCTGTGAGGCGACAGTGCTAACCACTACACCACCATGCCACCCTCGTTTGATTTCGATGTTGATAATATGTGGTTTTTGTGGAGGTACGGTATGCACTCGACTCTACCAGAGGTAGACAGTAATGAAGTACATTTACTTGAGTACTGTACTTACGTAAGTACACTTGTTGAGTATCTGTACTTTACTTGAGTATAAATTTTTTGGTAACTTATGACTTTAACTTCACTACATTTGAAAGGCAAATATCGTACGTTTCACTCCACTACATTTCTATCAAGGTCCTCGTTACTATGAAGCAGCTTTGAAAGTGGATGTTTTTTGTTTTCCTTTATAAAACGTGATTAGTTTTTTCGCAGGTGACACTGAGAGCCTATCAGTAATCACTAGGGTCACGTCACATCCATAGACTGAATAAAATCAAGTTCAGTGACTTCTCAACAGCGTTATTTGAACACAGTTAGTTGATGGCCGAATGGAAGGAGGCGGTTCTTCTGGAGAATGCACGCACTCATGGCCTGAACCCATGTTTCAGTTTTCTGAAAGGATTAAAGAGTCGTTTCATTTTAAATGTTTGCTTTGTTTGCCTAAAACGGAGCGTATTACAGCCTACAAAAACTCACCGTCCAACCTGCGGAAGCATATTGAGGTAAATAAACATTTTATTCCAAGAGAAAGCTTGCAGTGAAGCTGTCTGTGCTTTTAGAGCTAGCGATAACGTTGCAAACATAGCTATGCAGTCTGGTTAGTCAAATGACTTTCTATGGATTTGCCCGCCAAGTTGCCGTCGCCTTGTCCACGGCTAACATTAACGCATAGCTAGTTAACATGGACACTGTTAGTTAGCATGTAAAAACGGAGTTACGCTAACATGAATAACGTTAACTTATCTGACGTCCTTTCAGAAATATGTTTTGGCATAATCTTGCCAAATAAACAGAATGTAGAAATCTTTCTTTTCTTTCGCTTCTCACCAGAGCTTTTTGTATTTTTTTTTCTTTCTTTTTCAATTTTTATTTTTTTTTTTTTTCTTCTTTGTGTGTTTGTGTAGTTTGATGTTTGTTTGTGTGTTTTGTCCGCTGGTTGTGGTGTAGCTCCGAACCCAGTTTTGGGCGTCGGTTCCCTCCAGGCCTTGGTTCGCCGTGGGCGATGCCTGTGCTCCCAGCTGTGGACTGCAGTGAGCTCGCTGCTCATTTTACATCGTGGTTGTTCAGCGCTCTGCGCTTTAACGCTTGGCGTGATGTTCCAAGCGATGTTGCTCGGTGGCGTCGCGGCAGCTGTGCAGGCGGTTTGGGACACACCAGCGCTCTGCGTGGTGGAGCTTCTCTGCTCGCTTTGTGGATCCATGGCGTGGTGTTCGGGCGATGTGGCTGGCGGCGGCGCGACGGCTGTGCTGGAGATGTGGGACTCATTTTCATGCGCCTTTCGGTGGGACTGTGGCTGCTACACTACGGGAATTACATCCTGACCCCTACTTGGTGGACTTTTTACTTTTTATTACTTATTCATTTATTTATTATTTTTTATTATTTTTTTCCTTTTATTTATTTATTTCTTTATTTGTCTATTATTGTAAAGCGTCCTTGGGTTTCTTGAAAGGCGCTATATAAATTAAACTTATTATTATTATTTTAGCATTAGCTACCCAATATGATTTCGAGTTTGAAAAGAGTTTGCTAGCATGTCAGGTGGAGCTTCAGCTCTACAGGTTCTACAAGTTAGTCAGTAAATCCAGTCGGTTGTTTCAGAGGCATTAGGTTTTGTAAGCGTTGTGGCAATAATACAACAATGCGTTGACAGAAAATGTACTTTTAATACTTAAGTCGTTTTAAAAGCAAGTACTTCAGTACTTTAACTTAAGTAAAAATTTGACTGGGGGCGGCACGGTGGTGTAGTGGTTAGCACTGTCGCCTCACAGCAAGAAGGTCTGGGTTCGAGCCCCGGGGCCGGCGAGGGCCTTTCTGTGCGGAGTTTGCATGTTCTCCCCGTGTCTGCGTGGGTTTCCTCCGGGTGCTCCGGTTTCCCCCACAGTCCAAAGACATGCAGGTTAGGTTAACTGGTGACTCTAAATTGAGCGTAGGTGTGAATGTGAGTGTGAATGGTTGTCTGTGTCTATGTGTCAGCCCTGTGATGACCTGGCGACTTGTCCAGGGTGTACCCCGCCTTTCGCCCGTAGTCAGCTGGGATAGGCTCCAGCTTGCCTGCGACCCTGTAGAACAGGATAAAGCGGCTAGAGATAATGAGATGAGATGGAAAATTTGACTGGACAACTTTCACTTGTATCAGAGTAACATTTGACCAGTTGGATCTGGATTCTGTTTTAAGTACTGTAATAAACGTGGGTACTTCGTCCACCTCTGGACTCTACTGAGTGTCGTTCTAGTTCTTTTTTTTTTTAATAGCACACTACATGTTGCTTATTGACTTGTTATACGCAGAAGCAGCTTTTAGATGTCGAACTGCAGCAAATATTACAAACATTCTGATTTATAAATAACTGACCGCACCTTTAACGTTAACGATGCTGCATTTCCTCCAGGTCTATGACATCATCATTCATTACTAACAACGCAGTACATGTTGTATCTCGTTGCACTTACTAAAAACATCACTGATCGTTTGAGAAATCGCTTATAGTCATGTAGTTGTAGGACCTCACCATTTATTAGAACCTATTCAGATTAAAAAAAAAAATCACTGACTGCACCTTTAATGTTAAATCTGCTTCATTTAAATAGGAGATCCTGTAGTGTTCGCTGTAATACATTAACGCCAACGACCTCATGTGATTGTTTAGATGCATCTCAAATGCACAACCAGGGATTTACTCGAACCAGATAAGAAACAGTGACGACATCCGAGCGACTGTGATGCTGATCAGGATTCATGCAGCAGCAGCAGCAGTGGCGCACCGGGCCAGTGAGAACAGATGGGAAGAGGGTCATGGCATCCCTTACGCTGACAAATAACGCCAGTCGAGTCCAAAAACCCACTTGTATAAGTGTGCTAATGGAATGTAGGACACAGGGGCCTATTTGCAGAGCGTCTGCGAGTCGCTGCACACCTGCTCCGAGGTCGAAACATGCGACGCATGCCGACTCAGCTCAAACCGTGGCAGAGCACCTGCTGGAGATCTTGGAGCAGGATGGTCTCAGGTCTGTGCTGAAGAAGCGATTCAATATTTGCATTCAGGTGATTCAAGT
This sequence comes from Neoarius graeffei, assembly GCF_027579695.1. Classification (NCBI taxonomy): domain Eukaryota; kingdom Metazoa; phylum Chordata; class Actinopteri; order Siluriformes; family Ariidae; genus Neoarius; species Neoarius graeffei. Next base: position 61,082,164 of record NC_083588.1, on the reverse strand, counting down.
CACCAAGTGCTTTATGTCATACTTATCCTTATATAGTTCCATTTCATCACGTGGAAGCTTGTCGTGTTACTAAAGGACTAAAGTAGTGAATTTATTCATCCTGAAGCCTTGACACGGGAGACTCCTTTCATAAATGTTAAATAAATAAACATCTCCTTATATTAGATCATTTCCTCGCAATTACAAACATCATACAAAAGCGAAACTGAGAGATGTTACAGAGTCGGGTTTGAGTTCTCATTTTTTTCAGTTCGCAATCAGTGAATGTGTGACAAACGCTTCACTCGTTAGCGCTTCATTAGACGCTATTTATACCAGCGTCATTAAACAGACAAGTGTGTCAGGACACTAGGTAACGTCCCAGTGTGTTCATGTGCCTGTTAGGATTACATTGCGGCATTTCTGAAGCCATCTTTAAAGACGACGTGAAAGGGAAATTGTAATTAGGGTTAAGCGTGATGACGATTTTGACAATTTTCTGAGATATCACAGGCACTGTACTGTTTTGCCAGCAGTTTGGTAGAAATACTATATATTGGGATAGATATCAAGCAGTAGAGATACCGTTGTGGTCAGAAGTGTACATACAGTGACATGAATGTCATCTTGGATATGAATGTCAGGGCAATATTTGGGCTTTCAGTAATTTCTTTGAATTGTTCTTTTTCTGTGGCAGAATGATTGTACAGCATACAGCTTTAATAAAAAAGAATACACTAGAATTTGGTGCACAAGTTTTAATTTTCTTTGGGTTTCTGAAATCAATGCAGGGTCAAAATTATACATACACGGTCAAAAATTTACATACACTCACTTAGATGATTAATTCAGAGGTGCTGAAACTTCTAAAATGGCTCTTATCTTGCCAAGTCCGAGGTCTCTTAACTTCCTGTTAGTGATCATGATTAACTACAGCTGGTAGCGTCTCTGTGCCTTCATAAAAAGAGTTTGCTTACAGCACTCATTGGATTGACCAGTACACAGTAAAATGGGAAAGTCCAAGGAGCTCAGTGCAGATCTGAGAAAGAGAATTGCAGATGTACACAACTCCGGGATGTCTCTTAGAGCCATTTCTAAAGAACTACAAATTCCAAGATCAGTTCAAACAATTGTATCCAAGTTACTGGGAGGTGTAGTCACTTTGCCAAGCCACTTTGCTTCAAGAAAACCAAGAGACCTCGGACTTGGCAAGATAAGAGACATTTTGGAAGTTTCAGCACCTCTGAATTAATCATCTAAGTGAGTGTATGTAAATTTTTGACCTTGTACGTATAATTTTGACCCTGTTTTGAGTTCAGAAAACTCAAAGAAAATTAAAATGTTGTGCACCAAATTCTAGTGTTTTTTTTTTTATTAAAGATGTATGCTGTACATTCTGCCACAGAAAAAAAAAAGTTCAAAGAAATGACTGAAAGCCCAAATATTGCCCTGACATTCATATCCAAGATGACATTCACGTCACTGTATGTAAACTTCTGACCACAACTGTACATATATCATGTCTTAGAGTGTTGTAATATGTAATAACGTATTATTTTTTTCGCGGTCCAAATCCTGCGCTCTGATTGGCTGGCGAGTGGGTCTGTATCCTACGATGCGGACCCCGGTTACGGACCTCTGGCGACTCGCTCGTTCACAACAACAGCAAACATAGTAGCATTTTTTGTCAACATTTATCTTTTTTTTAATAAGATTTATTTATAAGATTATCAAAAATCTTATACATTTTTGCCAGCATTTCTCAGGAGAATAGCATTAATTTTACAGCATGGATAGCGATAACGACAGTGTTCACAGCGAAAGCGAGTTTTACTACCCTGAGGAAGAAGAAATAAAAGAAAACATTTCAGGAGAAAGCTAAAAACCTGTAACTGTTGCTAACGCCGAGCAAAAACATGGCTGAATCCTGAATGACTCAATTTTGTATAAATTGGGGACTACATAGGCGGCAAAATGTAGTTTTTTTCCTGCCATGGAAGTGCACTTGTATACCGAGGAGGAAGCAATTTGCATTACAGCCGTGAATGAGGATTCAAAATGGCGGCTTGGCTCGGTTTTCCCTTTCGGGCGCTCTCGTTTTCTGTTAGAATTTGGTAAAGAAAAAAATAAATATATTATTTACCAGCTTAAGGTCGGTCCGTATGGTGAAATACTGTGACCTCGGCCTTGAATACTGACCTCGGCCCAGAGGACCCCGCTCAGTACTTTCAAGACCTCGGTCACGGTATTTCACCATACGGACCTCCCAGCTGGGAAATAATAACACACACACACATATATATATATATATATATATATATATATATATATATATATATATATATATACACACTATAAAAAGGCACTCAGTAGAGTGCATAGCTCCACCAACACACATATTAGAATATACAGATGTTTATTAATCTGGGATGTGGATCCATATTTGTGTACGCCTCCTGAATATTTAACAGTTATTCCACGAAGTCGAGTTGTAAATGAGCTAATCGCGGCTATAATCCGTGTACGACAAGATTGAGTGGAATAACTGTTTTGTTCTAGCCACATTCACTGGATTTTGGAGAAACTGAGCATTTTTATTTTTAGCAAATTTTAAGCATGTCTTTGGACTGTGGGGGAAACCGGAGCACCCGGAGGAAACCCACGCAGACATGGGGAGAACATGCAAACTCCGCACAGAAAGGCCCTCGCCGGCCACGGGGCTCGAACCCAGGACCTTCTTGCTGTGAGGCGACAGCGCTAACCACTACACCACCGTGCCGCCCCCTGTTGAGTATATAGTACTATATTATTTATAACAGGAATTATTTATAATCGCACTCTCCGGTATTACCCAGATGAGGAGGGGTTCCCGCTCGAGTCTGGTTCCTTTCATGATTTCTCAGGCAGTTTTTCCTGGCCACCATCACGGCACTCTGGCTCGCTCACTCGGGATACATTTCGAAATTTAAAACCGATATCCAGAACTTTTACATTTCTATAAAGCTGCTTTGTGAAAGTGTCCACAGTTAAAAACACAATACAAATCAAACGGAATGGAAATGAATACAATATACTCCGAGGCAGACTCCGGCATCCTCGGCTCATTTATGCTCCATGTTTCTGTTTCATTCTGCTTCACTCTTTTTTTTTTTGCACTGGTCGATAAATATAAACAAATAATGAATAATAAACATGAATGTAAATGTTCAGTCTCCGTCCACCACAGAAGACTCCTGGTGGAACCTCGTGTACCTGCTGAGGTCTGAATGAAATCTCGCTTACGTAACTGCATCAAAGCCACGTCATTCATGGTGAAGGAGGACGAGGAAGAGCAGACCTCCCTCTGCCTCCTTCTACCTCTGCCTCCGTCTACCTCCCTCTGCCTCCTTCTACCTCCCTTTACCTCCCTCTGCATCCTTCTACCTTCCTCTGCCTCCCTTTACCTCCCTCTGCCTCCCTCTGCCTCTGCATCGTATGTGATTCTACTCGCACTAAATCATCGTACACCCACACAGTCGAACATTCAGCCAAACACAGCCAATACACACCACAGTACACATGCTTTTATGTGCGCACACACACACACACACACACACACACACACACACACACACACACACACGGAGGTAATTGGTATTAGTCGAGGTGCTGTGCAGTTTGCTGCACTGAATCAGCACAAAGGGAATCGATAGAATCGTTTGGATGAAAAACAGATTGTTTAATTACAAATCGATGGATGAAACCCATGGAGCAAGAAAACCCTAAATCATACACACGAGTCCGAGCCAAGGCTTCGTGCAGCAGAACGAGTGTGTGAGCTTTACAGAGGTGGGAAATGCGTACAGTACTCCAGGGCTAATGTAATCTGCTAAACCAGCGTGTCTGAGACAACGAGAGGGGATGGGAGAGAGAGAGAGAGTGTGAGAGAGAGAGAGAGAGAGAGAGAGAGAAAGAGTGAGAGACAGAGAGAGAGAGGAGCTACACACTAATGCATCGCCTCGAGCTCTCCCCTTTTACCTCTCTCTCCCCCCCTCCACTGCACCATAAGGACACAAGAACGAAAGGTGGATCTGAGATGGAGGAGGGGAGAAAAAAGAGGGAATGAAATAAAAAGAAAGGATGTGATGAAGAAACACACACAGGGATTTGATTGGACAAACATCCACATGGGAAAGGAATGCGAAAAAAGATGTGTGTGTGTGTGTGTGTGTGTGTGTGTGTGTGTGTGTGTGTGTGTGTGTGTGTGTGTGTGTGTGTGTGTGTGAGAGAGAGAGATAACGAGAGGATGAGTGTATAGTCAAGAGACAAGAAAGAAAGGCCAACAGTAAGACGAAAACGAAAGAGAGGGAAAGACAAAAGATGGAGAATGAGAGAAAGAGTGGAAGATTTAGATGGAGATGTCGAGGCACAAAGAAAGAGAAGGAGGAAAGGAAAAGAGGTGAGACATTAAAGGAAAGAGAGGAGGGGTGAGAAAACGAGAAGACTGAAAGATTTAAAGATGAGATGGAAGAGAGACACTAAAAAAGAGAAAGAAATGCAGGGAAACCAGGGAGAGCAAGAAAAACAGACGGGTGAGAGAGCAGGAGTGAAAGAACAGAAAGAAGGAAAGAGAGACACAAAGAGGGAGAAAGATCTGATGAAGCGAGATGCTAAAGCAGAGAGAGATAGAGAGAAAACAGAATAAGAAAGAGAAACTGACTGGGAATGTGTGAGAGAGAGAGAGAGAGAGAGAGAGAGAGAGAGAGAGAGCATGGAGTTTGAAAGTCATTTTGAAAGAGTCTTTTTTTTCTGGGGATTCTGTGGGGTCAGCAATGCTCTTTGCAACACACACACACACACACACACACACACACACACACACACACACACACACACCTGCTAAGTCATTCAATTTTGTGGCGAGAATAGAAACCATAATCGATACACTCAACCAGAACGCTGTGTGTGTGTGTGTGTGTGTGTGTGTGTGTGTGTGTGTGTGTGTGTGTGTGTGTGTGTGTGTGTGTGTTGCAAACAAGTATGACAAGGAACTAAAGAGCTGATTGGACCTTACAGTCTGTTTTGGATTCAGTTTTATTTTTATTCATTTTTTATTTTTATCAAGAGGAATAATAATAATAATAATAATAATAATAATCTCAGAAAGGTCAGGGACGTGGTGTGTTCGGGAGAACCGGGAGCAGGACAGGAACACACACTGCATGGGACGGCAGTTCACCACAGGGCAGCGCTCTCTCTCTCTTTCTTTATGTGTCTCTCTCTCTGTCTCGCTCTCTCTCTGTCTTTTTCTCTCTCTCTGTCTCTCTCTCTTTGTCTGTCTCTCTCTCTTGTTCTCTGTCTCTCTCGCTGTCTTGCTCTGTCTCTCTCTCTCACGCTCTGTGTGTGTGTGTGTGTGTGTGTGTGTGTGTGTCACTCTCTCTCTGTCTCTTTCTCTCGCTCTCTGTGTCTCTCTGTGTGTCTCTCTCTCTCTCTCTCGGAGCCACGATCCGAGTGGTTTTGTTCAACTTCCGTAAAGCTTTTGGCCTAATTAATCATAACATACTGGCTAGGAAACTTTCGACATATGATATTCCAATGCAGATCAAGAGCTGGATCATCGATTTCCTGATGGACCGAAAGCAGCGCATTAAATTAGCACAAGACTGTTTTTCTGAATGGAGTTCCGTGTCTGCCGGTGTCCCTCAGGGGACTAAACTAGGCCCCTGGTTGTTTCTCATTATGATCAACGACTTCGATGCACCGATCAACGTGGAAATACGTAGACGACACCACGATCTCAGAAGTAGTGGAGAAAGACCAGGAGAGCAACATTCAATCTGTTGTGGACACTATTTCCAGCCAATCGAGCTCTGAAGGATTTCAGCTGAATGAAACCAAATGCAAGGAACTCAGGATCAGCTTTGCAAAGAACAAGCGTGATCTCGAGCCGAGAGGAGTTAATGGTAAGTCCTCAGAGACAGTGAACAGTGTCAGAGTTTTAGTTCTGAACATTAGCTGTGATTTAAAGCGGAATGTACACATACAGGAGTTAGTTAAGAAGGTCTCTGTTAGACTGTGTAGCTTGAGGCAATTCCAGAGATCCTCCATTGCACCGAGTGAGTTACTGTTTTACGTCACCTGTAAACAATCAGTCCTCGCCTGCCAAGTCCATCACCGTGCCTTACCGGAGGACCTAAGTGACGACCAAGAAAGGCTGCAGAAACGGGCTCGTAAAATCATCTACCCTGGTCTGTCTTACAGAGAAGCCCTTGGGCAATGTGGTCTTTGCAGACTTGTTGAAAGAAGAGAGGCAATGGCATCCAAACAGTGAGGTGAGATTACCTCTAACCCGCAGCAGAGGTTCTCCAAGCTCCTCCCTGCAAAGAACATTTGCACTTACACATTAAGGAACTCTAGGAAGTTTGCCTGCTCCCCTTGCAAGACTGAATATTTTAAGAATAGTTTTATAATGAGTTTTGCATTTACATCTTAATATTTCAATTCTAGTCAAATTTAAATTTTTAAATCAATTTTTATATTTTTGATTTTTTTTTAATCATTTTTTTCATTCTTAGGTATTTGTTAACTTAAACGTAATTCAGCCAATATGGCTGCAATGTTTTAGTCAATAATCTATCTACCGGTATCTCTGTCTCGCTATGTCTCTCTCTGTCTGTCTCTCTGTCTATCTCTCTGTGTCTGTCTCTCTCTCTGTCTCAATCTGTCTCTCTCTGGGTGTCTGTCTCTCTCTCTGTCTGTCTCATCTGTCTTTCTCTGTCTGTCTCTCTCTGTCTGTCTCTCTCTCTCTCTCTCTGTCTGCCTGTCTCTGTCTCACTCTCTCTCTGTCTGTCTTGCTCTCTGTCTGTCTCGCTCTCCCTCTCTCTCAGTCTGTCTGTCTCTCTCTCTCTCTCTCTCTCTCCGTCATATCTAGGGGTGATTTCGAGTAGCCAATCCACCTCCTGCATGTTGTTGTGAGGTTGGAGGAAACTGAAGGAAATCCACACGGGCCTGGAGAACGGCATAGACAGAACCACACACAGACAACTGCACACAGAGAAACACACAGAGAGAACCGCACAGACAGAACCCCACACAGAGAAATACACAGAGAACCGCACAGACAGAACCGCACAGACAGAACCGCACAGAGAGAACTGCACAGAGAGGACCGCACAGAGAGGACCGCACAGACAGAACCACACAGACAGAACCGCACAGACAGAACTGCACAGAGAGGACCGCACAGACAGAACCACACAGACAGAACCGCACAGACAGAACTGCACAGAGAGGACCGCACAGACAGAACCTCACAGAGAGACCGCACACAGAGAACCACACAGAGAGAACCACACAGACAGAACCCGAGCTCAGGACGGAACCAGGATCCCTGGATCCAGCTTTTAGTAGCAGTGGAGCTGTTATAGTTATTACCTGAATGTATTACATCAGAGAGCCTGAGAGCAAGAAAAATAGTGTGTGTGTGTGTGTGTGTGTGTACACTAACTGCAGCAGTAGTGCGGCCATCTGTGAGAACAGGAAGAGCTGTGCCAGACAGGGAGAGGGAGGGAGAGAGAGAGACTGCAGGAATCGTCACCTCTCTAAAGCCATTTTGTTCTCTGTACATCGTCACAGAGAGACGCAGTGTGACCCAGCGCATGCTCCCCATCCTGCTGTGCCGCAACATTAACACTCCAAACCTGCTGCCTGAGGCACCAACACATTCCAGCGCTTTCCAATCTAATCCCTATGCACTAGAAGTCGCACCGATCCAATTCCCAGGACCAATACCGGGTCGGTACCAGCACAAAACAGTGACTCGGACTCAACGACACCAGATGCCTCGTCCGTCGCCCATGAAGTCTGGTCCTTCTTGGTACTAATTCATACGCTCCTGAAATATACTTCAAACAGAGAAGCTAGTGAAGACATCTGACCTTCCTGTGACCTTGACCCTGATTGGAACAGTTCCAAAATCTGATCAGTTTATCTGCTGGGTACTGAGAGAATTCCACAGAAATATAAAATCCTACAAACATTCAGCACCTCAAACTTCAGATATCTCAGACAAGAATCTCACAGAGACGACAGGAAACCCGCTGCCTCCATGAAGGCTTAAAGACCGACTTCGCTCCGATCCGGGAGTAAACGGGAAAAATTACAACTGGATCGTGGAAGTTGTTTTTTCTGGAACTGGAAATGCTTACATCAAAAGAGACCAGATTGCATTTTTTTGTTAGGAGTCAAATTATTATTATCCATCCATCCATTATCTGTAGCCGCTTTATCCTGTTCTACAGGGTCGCAGGCGAGCTGGAGCCTATCCCAGCTGACTACGGGCGAAAGGCGGGGTACACCCTGGACAAGTCGCCAGGTCATCACAGGGCTGACACATAGACACAGACAACCATTCACACTCACATTCACACCTACGCTCAATTTAGAGTCACCAGTTAACCTAACCTGCATGTCTTTGGACTGTGGGGGAAACCGGAGCACCCGGAGGAAACCCACGCGGACACGGGGAGAACATGCAAACTCCGCACAGAAAGGCCCCTGTCGGCTACTGGGCTCGAACCCGGACCTTCTTGCTGTGAGGTGACAGCGCTAACCACTACACCACCGTGCCGCCCCCAAATTATTATTATTATTATTATTATCGTCATGTATCTTTGCATTGGTCCATGTTTTTTAATACGGGAAATTTTTAAGAAAAATACAGTGATATCAGCCGATACTCAAGGCTTCAGTGTGTGTGTGTGTGTGTGTGTGTGAGATTAAGTCTTTTGACAAGTTTCACAGTTTGCTCGAAACTCACTTATATAATCGAAGTTCAAGGACAGTTAAAGTTCGTCAACACACACTTATGTGAAACACACTCGTCTTAAAATACACCATCACCACGTCTCTGATTATTTATATCACTTTGCAACAGAAGCCAACAAAGAGTCGCTCAGTTTCGAAGAGGAGGTCAGTATCAGATCAGTATCACGTATATGATGTATATCTAGGCCTAATTTTATATATATATATATATATATATATATATATATATATATACACACACACACACACACAGTGCCGTGCAGAAGTATTCATCGTGTTTGTCCTGTTTTGTCGCATTACAAGTTGGAATTAAAATGGATTTTTGGAAGGTTGGCACCATTTGATTTATACAACATGCCTACAACTTTAAAGGTGCACATTGTTTTTTTTTATTGTGACTCAAACAATAATTAAGATGAAAAAACAGAAATCTGGATTGTGCATAAGTATTCACCCCCTTTCATATGAAACCCCTAAATAAGAGCTGGTCCAACCAATTCACTTCATAAGTCACGTAATTATTTGATTAATATCCGCCTGTATGCAATCAAAGTGTCACATGATCTGTCACATGCCGTCTGTATAAATCAACCTGTTCTGGAAGGACCCTGACTCTGCTACGCTACTAAGCAAGCAACATGAGAGCCAAGGAGCCTCCAAACAGGTCAGAGACAAAGTTGTGGAGAAATATAGATCAGGGTTGGGTTATAAAAAATATCCCAAACTTTTAATATCCCAGGGAGCGCCATTAAATCCATTATAGCAAAATGGAAAGAATATGGCACCACTACAAACCTGACAAGAGAAGGCCCCACCCACCAAAACTCACAGACCAGGCAAGGAAGGCATTAATCAGAGATGCAACAAAGACACCAACGATAACACTGAAGGAGCTGCAAAGATCCACAGCGGAGATGGGAGCATCTGTCCATAGGGCCACTTTAAGCTGTACACTCCACAGAGTGGGCGGGGCTTTATGGAAGAGTGGCCAGAAAAAAAGTCATCGCTTAAGAAAACGCATTTGGAGTTTGCCCAACAGCATGTGGCAGACTCCCCAAACACATGGAAGAAGATTATCTAATACTACAATTGATCTTTTTGGCCATCATGGGAAATGCCATGTGTGGTGCAAACCCAACACCCTGAGAACACCATTCCTACAGTGAAGCACGGTGGTGGCAGCATCATGCTGTGGGGATGTTTTTCATCTGCAGGGACAGGAAAGCTGGTCAGGACTGAAGAAAAGATGGATGGCACTAAATACAGGGCAATCCTGGAGGAAAACCTGTTAGAGTTGGCCAGAGGTTTGAGACTGGGACGAAGGTTCACGGTCTAGCAGGACAATGACCCTAAACATATTGCTAAAGCTACACTGGAGTGGTTTAAAGGGAAACATTTAAATGTCTTGGAATGGCCTAGTCAAAGCCCAGACTTCAATCCAAATGAGAATCTTTGGCAAGATTGGTATACACCAACGCATCCCGTCTAACTTGAAGGAGTTGGAGCAGTTTTGCCTTGAGGAGTGGGCAAAAATCCCAGTGGCTAGATGTGCTAAGCTAATGCGACAAAACAGGATAAACACCAATGTAACAGTCTGGTCCAGTCCATCCATGCCTTAGACTGTGGGACTTCCATGCCGGCTCCAGGACAGGAATTCAGTCCTGCCTTGCTGAAGGCCATTTCCTGAAGCGGCACTCCCACACCTGCTACCACTCCTCTCCCATCAGCCAGGGCTTTTTAAGAACTGTTTGGAGCTGCTCCATTTGCCAGACTGTCTCTTGTAGACTTTCCTCGCCTCGCTACAGCTCATTAGTAATGTGTTTTCTTGATTCCCCCTGCCTGAATTTTTCCTTGTTTTTCTGTCAAGTTTTTCTGTCCAGTTTTTTGTCCCCGTTTTCGCCTGCCTGTTCTTTTGGATTGTGTCTTTTGCTCCCTCTGTCTGGATTTCCCTTGTCCCTGTGCTTATCAGTTTTTGTGAAGATTTTTCTGTCCTATTTTTTGTCCCTGATCGTGTCTACCTGCTCCTCTGTGTTTTTGACCTCCTGGCCTGTTTTTCGACTACCGATTTTTGCCTGAGCCCTACTGTACCTTTGCCTTTCTGCCACCTACTTCATTAAAGAAGTTTTCTCTTCACACTGTCTGTTTTCTGAGTCTGCTCTTGGGTCCTCACTTCACCTCAGCTCGCCACTCGTGACAACCAAGGGGGATGAATACTTTTGCAAGACACTGTCTCATAATTAATTCTCAGTTATAAGCAGTAAATAACTACCTCACTATATTTTTTTAAACATGGCTAGCTAGCTAGTTAGTTCATTGAAATCTAGTGCTAATGAACATGGCACCAAAAAACTAGCTACTAGCTAGCATTAACGACAGTCAGGATGTGACGAAAATCTCATCTCATCTCATTATCTCTAGCCGCTTTATCCTGTTCTACAGGGTCGCAGGCAAGCTGGAGCCTATCCCAGCTGACTACGGGCGAAAGGCGGGGTACACCCTGGACAAGTCGCCAGGTCATCACAGGGCTGACACATAGACACAGACAACCATTCACACTCACATTCACACCTACGCTCAATTTAGAGTCACCAGTTAACCTAACCTGCATGTCTTTGGACTGTGGGGGAAACCGGAGCACCCGGAGGAAACCCACGCGGACACGGGGAGAACATGCAAACTCCGCACAGAAAGGCCCTCGCCGGCCACGGGGCTCGAACCCGGACCTTCTTGCTGTGAGGCGACAGCGCTAACCACTACACCACCGTGCCGCCCGTGACGAAAATCATCATTTTATATTTTGATGTTTTTTTTTTTACATATGTTAACATACAATTTATTTCAGTAATAATAAATCATGGTTTTGCAGCCTAAAATTCGAACATGTTTATTTTATTTATGTTTTGCATTAATAGCTAGCTGTGTAAGCAGGTTGCTCTGATTGAATGTTTTAAAAAAATGTCATAAGACAAAAATTGATCAGACTTTTCTACGATACATACAATGCATGAAATATCGATGCATCCCGATGTACACACAGGTTTCGTTACAAACTGCCAGCAATACAATCGCATTTCAGTTTCTGAATGTTCAATAATCCTTTGTTTAATGTCTATAAAACTACATGTAATTTTTATTAATTATATTTAAAGACTACATATAGAAAGTTGTATAGACAGAGTATAGAAAAGATGTTTTATGTACAGAAAGATATCACAATACTTTTATAAATTATTACAAATTGTGTGATAAAAGAACATAAACGATTGTAATGTCAGTTATATTTTATCGGTTATATTTGTCAGATATATTTTATATATCGCCCAGTTCTACGTAGGTCAACAGAAAAAAAATTTAACACGAGTCATCAGGAGGTGACGACGTCCCTCCCCGGCCCCTACATGAAACCCCACTCCAAATTTTCCTAAGTTGAATTGGTTGCCATGGAAATATGGAAAAAATAAAAATTACAGTAATCCCAAAATTTCAAAAGGTACGACTCCTCTAGTCACTTAACATAACTGTCAGGTTTCATGAAAAAAAAAAAAAAACTAATAGTTTTTGAATTATGCTCTGGAAACTAAAACGTTTACAGATGGACAGAGCGATAGTTATATTTCCCCGTATTATACGCCGGGGGGATAAAAAAATGGTCACAATTATGTGTTTGCGCGTGAATGATGAGGCAAGACTGCATTGCAGTGAGGATCAGCAGAAATTAAAGAAACTGTGTTGGTCATGATAATCCCGCCCCTCGACTCTGACGTAAATAGTTCTTGGTTCTAGACCAGCAAACAGTTGGTGCCGCGCTGGAACATGTTCTCCTGGCCAAGAGCCGGTTCTTTTGCTGTTGAAATGTGAAGAATTTGGGCACCGGCTCCAAACCAGCCCTGGAACTAACTGCCTTGGTGGAAAAGGAGGAAAAGGGAAAAAAACAAAAACAAAAAACAACATGGCTGCCTCGATGAATGCTTGTCTTTTGTTAGTGATAATCCAACTAGCTAACGTTTAATGCTAAAGTTCATGATGTGTTGACCTTGTTGAAATAGTGAACTGTACGCTCAGCGTCAAAGATTTAACCGATGAATGCGTCTGTCTGTGGACTGATCTGACGTAAATACGACTATCGTCTCATTTCAAAGTGGTTTATTAAGGGCGTATTCACACCTACGTTGTTTGGTCCGGACCAAACGAACCAAATTTCCCTTGGTCCGGACCTTTTGGGTTGGTCTGAATACAAACCACCGAACTCTGGTCCGGACCAAACAAGCGGACCGAGACCGAGCTGCAAGGTCGGACTCGGTCCGGACCAAAGGAACCCTGGTGCGGACCTTTTGGAGGTGTGAAAGCAGACCGGACCTAATCCGACAGTTTTGCTTTTTTGTACCTCGGGAGCTTCCGTCGTTTGTCGAGCATTATGGGAAACAGAGTCTTGACACTTCACCGCAAAGTGCAAACACTGTTTCGGTTGTCAAGGGAACCTTACAACAGTCGTTCAGTCATTCAGACCAGTGGTAGGCTAGACTACAGAGTACAAAAAATGAGTAGGGGGCAAACGTGGGCCGAGGAAGAAACGCGTACCCTTGTGGATATATGGGCAGATGTCCACATATCTGAGCTTTTGGAGAGAACACACAAAAACGCCGACGTGTTTGCTGTATTCAGTGAGAAAATGAAGGAGAAGGGGTTCACGCGCTCCCCAGAACAATGTCGGCTAAAAGTGAAGAAACTCCGTCAGACCGACATTAAAATCAGGGACGTTCTTTCAAAAAGTGGCGGTACTAGCGACGCAAAAAAGAAATTCATCTATTACGATGACCTGGATACTATTCTGGGGTCAAAATATAATTGAGGCGTGGCTTTGTTGACAGATTTTGGTCCACTTACTAAAATGTACAGTGTGAAAGCGAACCGCACCAAAATGAAAAAATAAAAAAAAATTTGGTTCGGCCCAAAGCAAGTGACCTATCGAACTATCCTGGTCTGAATGCACCCTAACTGTTAACAGTGGGAGCGGCCATGTTGTTATGATGTCGTGTTAAAGAGATAAAAAAAGATAAGACAGACAGACAAACAGAGACAGACAGCTGGGCAGACAGAGACAGACAGACGGAAAGACGGACAGATAGACAGAGACAGACAGACAGACAGATGGGCAGACAGAGAGACAGACAGACAGACAGACAGACAGCGACAGATACACAGACAGACAGGTAATTTGGAAAGTTAACCGGCGAGTGAACGTAATAAAAAGGAAAAACACACACTTCAATACTCACAGTACACTCGAGGACAACTGACTCACATGGACGACTCAGCATCTTGGTGAATCTTGTATCGCACTAATGCAATGATATCATCACTCACACACACACACACACACACACACACACACACACACACACACACAGAGCGGTCAGCTGAGCTGCAGTAGTAACAGAGCTCTCTCCCGGCTCAGCACTTTACCAGATTAACTGTGTTCAGTGAGTGACGAGGAAATGAAGCCTCTCAAATCAGTGAAAACAGCAGCTCTTTAAAACACAAACACACACACACACACGCAATGGTACACGCATCATTAAGTACCTGTCACATATGTGTGATTTAATTCCTTACAGCAATATAATGTATGTACCGGTACAAACATAAATGACTGGCGCTATGTGTGTGTGTGTGTGTGTGTGTGAGGGAGGGAGACACACACGCTCACGTCCACTTTATTAGGAACCCTTGTACACTAAAGCCATGCAGATACAAATCCAGAGCTTCAGTTAACGTTCACAATGTTCAAACATCAGAACGGGAAAAACTGTGATCTCAATTTTTGTGTGACTTTCTTTCACTGTGGCCTGGGTGTGGGTTTGAGCCAGATGGACTGGTTTTTTGAGTATTTCAGAAACTGCCGATCTCCTGGGGTTTTCACACACAACAGTCTCGAGAGTTTACACAGAATGGTGCCAAAAACAAAAAACAAAACACTGACTGAGTGAGACAGCGACAGTTCTGTGGGTGGAAAAAAACCCCACCTTGTTGATAAGAGATCAGAGGAAAATGGACAGATTCATGGTTCGAGCTTCTTTGCCAGGAAGGATATAGCAACTCATATAATCACTCTTTACAACTGTGGTGAGCAGAAAAGCATCTCAACATGCAACAGCAGAACAGAAGAACGCACTGGGTTCCACTCCTGCAGCCAAGAACAGGGATCGGAGGCTATCATGGGCACAGACTCACCCAAAGTGAACAGGTCAAGATTAGGGGGGGAAAAAAATCAATCACCTGTTCTTTTTCTAGTCTTGGTAAACTGTCCAGTTCCTGAAAAAGAGTCCAGGTGCTAAACTGGCCTGCCTGCATTCCAGACCTGTCTGTCAGTGAAAATGTCTGACGTGTTACGAAGCGTAAAATACGACAACAGAGACCCTGGACTGCTGAGCAACTTAAGTAATATTTCAAGCAAGAATGGGAAAAATTTTCATGTTCAAAACTTCAACAATTAATGTCCTCAGTTTCCAATCGCTTACGGTGTCGTTAAAAGAAAAGGTGAAATAATACAGTCGTAAACACGCCCCAGGGCTAACTTTTGTGGAATGTGTTGCAGGCATGAAACTCTGAATGAGTGTATATTTACAAACAACATTAAAGTTGATCAGTTTGAACATCTTGTCTTTGTATTGGATTCAGTTGAATAGGATTCGCAAGGATATATATAAAGTGATGAGATCAAATACCATCTAAAAGATGAGACCATGAGAGCTAAAAAACAGACAGATTCCATTATTGAAAGTACAGCGTGTGTGTGTGTGTGTGTGTGTGTGTGTGTGTGTGTGTGTGTGTGTGTGTGTGTGTGTGTGTGTGTGAGAGAGAGAAAATGGTGTTCACGCTCCCACTGATTAAAAAAAAAGACACAAAAAACCAAATTGACTGAGAACGCAGCGAGTCCTGTCATGAACATAAAACGAGAAACTCTTCACTCACTCTCCATCGCTCTCTTATCACTTAGTCATCTCTTCTTCTCTCATTAACCTTTTATTAACCTCAGCCTGGACACTTTGGTGGTGTTTACATTAGACCGTATCCGTCTCGTTTTCGTCGCGGATGCACTGTCCGTTCACATTAAAACGCCGGGAAACGACTCCACAGGTGGAACAACTTGAATCCGCCAGAGCCCACGTATTCAATCCATTACGTATCTGATCCGGTGCTGTGTAAACATTGAGGAACGCGGATACGCTGTGCTGAGCTCTAGCTGACGTCGTCAGTGACATCCACCTTCCTGATTCGCTGGTGTTGGTCATGCCACGTTGGTCATTTGACGCGACTGCTAAAAAACGGCGCGGACTTTCACTTCCTGCTATTTGTCCCGAATCACTGCTCGTGTGCTTCACTCGCGCGCTCTGTGAGCTGCGCAGGGCCGGAGTGCGCACCCTCCAGAGGGCACTCGCTGTTCAGGGCGGAGTGATTTGGAGCGCAGGATGCCTGCGGAGCCGAGCGTATCCGTGTATTGGAGTTGCTGTGTGCACGCGAATCGTGTATTGGCGTTGCTATGTGCACGCGAATCGTTTTAAAAACGTTAATCTGATGATCCGCTGATACGGTCTAATGTAAACACCACCTAAATGTTAGCTCTCCATGAGGTCATACATCACATACTATCCCCTTTTGCAGCAAAAAAAAAAAAAAAAGACATATTACGGGAGTAGTTTTTCCTCCTTCTCTCTATTGACCACATCTGGCCTAAAGCTCTGTGTGAACAGACAGCATCTGTATACTGTAATGATTTATATCACATAGATGTGAGTGTTTTACTGAGAAATACACCACTCGTATTTTTCATCCGAGCTCCATCTGGGACATGGAGAACCGAAACCGTGACATAAAGCTCTATATGTCACTCGTGAAGAAATCGATGGGTGAGATGTTTTGATAAATTTGGGGACTTTTTGTTTGTGAATGTGTCGGTATAATAAAAAGAAAATCATATGTTGGCTTGAAGATATGAAGTTTATCTTCTCGTGTTGAAAAACTCGCATTTTTCATATGAAATACATCACGGGATCTGAGGGACATATTTCAATAATATTGGCTGGGTTTCTTTCATGGTATATCAGATATATTCCATTCAGCTAGCATGATGCTGAATGAACGAGTCAAAGATGAGTAGCTGAATGGAATATATCTGATGGACCATGAAAAAAAGCCAACCAATATTATTATTATTATTATTATTATTATTATTATACATACACACTCTCTCCATATTAGCATTCTCAAAGGCCAACGCGAGCTTAACGGCGAGTCGGCGCCGTCAGCGCAGCAGTGAAGTCACCTTCTAGCCGGTGTAGCGTTCATCAGTAGCGTTAGCGAATGCTAATAAAGTGGTCAGTGCTTTCTATCAAGAGCAAGTAGCACAGGCTAACGACTGAGAAACTGAGATTTCTGTCTCCAGACTCTTCTTCCACGCCGCACGCTCGCTACAGTATTTTCCTCTCAGACTTAAGTATTAATTTCCCTGTGTAATTTACTGAGTTACTTTTAAAATCGACAGCTACACACAACAGAGCGACCTGGCAGCCAAAATTCTCTCAAAATCTTCCGTATTTAACGAAGCAAACCTGGCGGCCATGTTCGTTTACAAACTGTCACAGTCATTCGCAAGCGTGGAAGTTTTACATCTCCGGTGTGTCTCTTTTCCAGTTTTTCGATGTCCGTTGGTATGTTTTTCTCTTGTAAATATGTGTGAAGAATATCTAATGAAGTTTTGGTAGCCTTTCGGGTGTTCAGCGCGTCTTTAGTTTCAGTTTATTTATAGTGTAGCTAATCCTAACAGTGGATTAGCCTTATCTTTTCTCTTTCCCAGCGAAGAGAGAAATGCTTCCGCACACACGCAATAGAAAACTCTCTCACTGGATATTCGCATCAGCTCCAATGTGTGACGTCATGTTGTCTTGACAACCATGCAATATCGTAAACCATATTCAACGCTCATTCTCCATTGGGTAGAGTGACGTAATACACGTAGGATAAGCGAGATGCTAACAATATCGCATGCTATCTATCGAACCAAATGAATGAAACCTGCTAGAAGGGAATAGAACACGTTTTTATTCAACTGAAAAAGTGTCCTGTATGTATAATAATTCCTGATATTTCACTCCAATGACGTCTCTGCCAGTGTTTTCCCACTGACTGGATGTGCGTTGTCGAAATGGCGAACTCTTTTAATTTGCTTCTTTTTTTTTGTGCATGTGGATGTGTCCATATAATATAAAGAACATTACACTCATGATATACATGTTCACCACTCGAAGATAAACTTCATATCTTCAAGCAACCGTGTCATATCCTCTATAAATCCTCTCCATCCGGGTTTGTGTTGAGCTGCTTCGTGGCAATGTGTGCTGTTAAAACACGCAAAACAAATGAATCTGCAGTGAAATGAGTTTGTCTGACTGACTTCAATATGACCACCTGCAGGGCTTTAGGACTGTAAACGTACAAACCAAACACACGTCACGTCCTGTTCATGTACTGCTTTTGTTCCAGGTTACGAGTAAACAGGAAGGACACAATGTGGATAAACGAGACACCACGGCCATGACACTGCTTTCAGAAACGTACGATTTAGCTACGCATATATCACAAAAACATCATTTTAAAATTTCTTATGCTACAACACCATTGTACAACTCTTGATGTTAATAAAATCATGCGTTAGGATCATCGAGTGCTACGTAAATATCAAACGTTACCATGAAACATTCATCAGCTCCATCCATCACTCATACAAGATGACCTAAAGCATTATTTTCACTTTAGCACATAATTATTCTTCGCTTTACTTCCTGTAACTGCTTTTTACATTCGCGGCATCGTTCACGGACTCACCTGCGTATTTTATCTACATCTGGAAGACTAGAAGCGACCACAGGACGGCACATCAGAGCCAAAACGTGGAAAACGTCTCACTATTTCATGGTAAACACACTGACGAGCTCGTCTTCTCTTTAAAACTGTTGTCGCATCTCAAATCAATAACTCTGATTTACGCTCAAAAATAATTATCTCATCTAGAAGATCCTGAACAGCAGTATAAGGAACGGCTATGAGACGTTTCTAAAGTTCAAACGCTAACTTTAATCGCTAAACTGGTTAGTATTAGCACTTAATACCTGTCTAGAATCTCATCTCATCTCATTATCTCTAGCCGCTTTATCCTTCTACAGGGTCGCAGGCAAGCTGGAGCCTATCCCAGCTGACTACGGGCGAAAGGTGGGGTACACCCTGGACAAGTCGCCAGGTCATCACAGGGCTGACACATAGACACAGACAACCATTCACACTCACATTCACACCTATGCTCAATTTAGAGTCACCAGTTAACCTAACCTGCATGTCTTTGGACTGTGGGGGAAACCGGAGCACCCGGAGGAAACCCACGTGGACACGGGGAGAACATGCAAACTCCGCACAGAAAGGCCCTCGCCAGCCCCGGAGCTCGAACCCAGGACCTTCTTGCTGTGAGGCGACAGCGCTAACCACTACACCACCGTGCCGCCCTCCTGTCTAGAATAGGACGCAAAAATGCAATTTGAGACACAGCCCGAGTTTGTTAAGTCAGTTGTGCAGATTAATGCTATATCGCACCTTCGTTGGTATTAGACCACCGATATGGATGTTCAGTGTCAATTTCTGAACACATGCAGAGGCAATACTCTAAACGACCACAGATGGCGACGTATATGTGCAGGAAGAGATAAACGCGAGTATAATCCAAGCTCCAGACCACCAATCTCAAGAAATCTTCCGATTTTGATCTGCAACAGCAAAATCTCATCTCATCTCATTATCTGTAGCTGCTTTATCCTGTTCTACAGGGTCGCAGGCAAGCTGGATCCTATCCCAGCTGACTACGGGCGAAAGGCGGGGTACACCCTGGACAAGTCGCCAGGTCATCACAGGGCTGACACATAGACACAGACAACCATTCACACTCACATTCACACCTACGCTCAATTTAGAGTCACCAGTTAACCTAACCTGCATGTCTTTGGACTGTGGGGGAAACCGGAGCACCCGGAGGAAACCCACGCGGACACGGGGAGAACATGCAAACTCCACACAGAAAGGCCCTTGCCGGCCACGGGGCTCGAACCCGGACCTTCTTGCTGTGAGGCGACAGCGCTAACCACTACACCACCGTGCCGCCAACAGCAAAATCATACAGTGTAAATCGCCATATGTAGAACGAGGACTTGTTCTGTGTGTAATTATAGACTGTTCTTAGAACAAGGCTCAACATTAAAAGTAGTCCGACTGTCCGGGACAACCAAACGTTGAATTTTCCAACAGTGCCGAACTCACTCACTCACGGTTTCTTTTCATTCACAGCGTGATTCTGTCCCCTTATCACGTCCAACTCGTTTTCTTTAAATTAATTTATACTTCAGGTTTTACCGGATTAATCAGGATTTAACTTTATTTCCTCCAGAAGCTTTGAATTTGAGTGAGTCTGAGTCTTAAAGCTGCAGATCAGGTAATGGGTTAGAACACACACACACCACCATAATGGGGCTTTGGATAGATTTTGTTTCTAAGTTAAAGTTTGAGTTTTACTGAAAAATTATAAATCATTAAAGCAGAATCATTATCACAACTCTACCTGCTTTTTGATGAACTTTATTCATCACTTTCCTTTCATTGAACAAGTAAATATACAAGAATAAAAAGGTTATGGTCAGGACGAATAAAAATTCTTGCTGTTTGGCCAACTAGATTAAAAAGTTAATGTCGAGCCCTGTAAAAAAGAATGACTTACTGCCGCTTTAAAATGAGAAATAATCACTAGGAAACTTGGCTGATGAAGTATTACAGATATAATACTGGTCTTTGAAGTGTGGTCTCTGTTTGGGTCACCCTTCTAGCTGGCGTGTACAGAGAGAGTGAGACAGAGAGAGACAGAAAGAGAGAGAAAGAGACAGTGAGACAGAGAAAGACAGAAAGAGAGACAGAAAGACAGAGAGAGAGAGAGAGACAGTGAGACAGAGAGAGGCAGAAAGAGAGACAGAGAGGAAGAGAGAGAGACAGAAAGAGAGAGAGACAGAGAAAGACAGAGAGAGAGATAGAGGGAGAGACAGTGAGACAGAGAGAGAGAGACAGTGAGAGAGATGGAAAGAGAGAGAGACAGAGAAAGACAAAGAGAGAGACAGAGAGCGAGACAGAGAGAGAGACAGTGAGACAGAGAGAGAGAGACAGAGAGGAAGAGAGAGAGACAGTGAGAGAGACAGAGAAAGACAGAAAGAGAGAGAGAAAGACAGAGAGAGAAACAGTGAGACAGAGAGAGAGAGACAGAAAGAGAGACAGAAAGACAGAGGGAGAGACAGTGAGACAGAGAGAGACAGAAAGAGAGACAGAGAGGAAGAGAGAGAGAGACAGTGAGAGAGACAGAAAGAGAGAGAGACAGAGAAAGACAGAAAGCGAGAGACAGAGAGAGATAGAGGGAGAGACAGTGAGACAGAGAGAGACAGAAAGAGACAGACAGAGAGGAAGAGAGTGACAGAGAGACAGTGAGAGAGACAGAGAAAGGCAGAAAGAGAGAGAGACAGAGAGAGACAGTGAGAGAGAGAGACAGAGAGAGAGAGACAGAGAGAGACAGAGGGAGAGAGTGAGACAGAGAGAGAGAGACAGAGAGGAAGAGAGAGACAGTGAGAGAGACAGAGAAAGACAGAAAGAGAGAAAGACAGTGAGACAGAGACAGAAAGAGAGAGAGAGACAGTGAGACAGAGAGAGAGACAGAGAGAGAGAGACAGAAAGAGAGAGAAAAAAGCACAGTATTGCCTTTTTTCTGCTTATTATTCAGTCCTGGGGACTGCAGTGCACCGTGTCCATTTGTCCTCTCTCTCATGCAATCATCCTCACCTTCACTTCTTTCTGATCTCATCATGATCAAGCTCTTCTTCTTCTCTCTCTCTCTCTCTCTCAATCTCTCCTTCCTTTTTGCTTTCTGTCTCTCCGTTCCACCCCCTCCCCCCGAGAGTCCTGGCAGTGTTCCCCTCCTTTTTTTAGCCGCGGGTGACGGTATGCTTCTCTCTTTGTCCTTAATCCAAGTGAGAGCAGCACTCAGAAAAAATGCCTACTAAGAGTCACACACACACACACACACACACACACACACACACACACACACACACACACAGTGTAGATGCACACTGCGGATAAAGGAAAGACACTGAAGAAACAAGGAGAAAAGAAACACCTGGCATCTCTCTCTCTCTCTCTCTCTCTCTCTCACACACACACACTTTTTTCGCACTTTGTCAGGGTTCGTTTACTGCCACAGAGCGAACTACACCTTCACACCTTCACCGCCCTCAGTCAGTCATTCATCACTTTTTTTCCTTCATGGAAAATGAAACTCTAACCTTTCTCACTTCTCTTTGGAAGTTTTTCCCCC
The DNA here is from genome assembly GCF_027579695.1 of Neoarius graeffei. Classification (NCBI taxonomy): domain Eukaryota; kingdom Metazoa; phylum Chordata; class Actinopteri; order Siluriformes; family Ariidae; genus Neoarius; species Neoarius graeffei. The sequence goes on along the minus strand of NC_083588.1, from coordinate 61,059,933 downwards.
TCCCTCATTTCTTTTCTTCAAAAACGAAGCCCTTTCTTTTTTTCTCTTCCTGGAAAGCAAAAGCATCATCCCTCATTCTTTTCTCCTCTTTGAAAGTGTTAATCATCTTATCTTCTTATCTTTCATTTCGGTTCTTGGAAAGTAAAAGCATCATCCCCTCCCTCTCCAGGTCCTTTCCTTGGAAAATATCATCCCTTTCTCTTTTCTTTTCTTGGAATGAATCTTCCTTCTCTCTTTCCTATTATTCTACAGTGTTGCAGTCGAGTCACTAAACCTCGAGTCCAGTCTCGAGTCCCCAGTGTTCAAGTCCGAGTCATTAAAGAAAATTTCGAGTTGAGTTCACTACTGATCCGAGTCGAGTCCGAGAGCAAAACTCCAGCCGCACCATTTGACGGTGACCGTTGCTGCATTGTTTATGTGAAACCGTTTACGGAGCGTGCCCAAGAGTCTATCTGATGCACGCGTCAAGGTGCGCAGGTGTAACACTCTGGCACGAAATTAGTCCAAAAATTAATGTAACTATAAATATAAATATGCCAGATTATTATGGCATGTTACAAAAAATAATGAAAAAATCCAAGTCCTTGTCTCCAATTTAAGAGTCTGAATGCAGTTAATTAATGCACGAGTCCGAGTCCAAGTCCAAGTCATCAGTGCTCAAGTCCAAGTCGAGTCACGAGTCCTAAAAATTAGGGCACAAGTCAGACTTGAGTACGACAGGCCTGTTATTCTACCCTATTATCTCTTTCTTTCTCTATTCTCTTAATAAGGTGATGATACACGGGGGAACGTTTTGGACAATGTTGCCAGGCAACGGGCGACCAGGTGAGACACAGGGCGACTAATTAGGCCAACAGACAATCAGCAACAACCAATCAGATACGAGCAAATCTATTCCCAGGGAGACAGACACCGCAAAGATGGACACTGAAACATTCGCAGCTGTCACTTTTGTCCCTTCTAGATCAGATGATAAGTTTGACAATCTCTATTACAACTCACAAAAAAATTAAAATAAAATCATGAGCTGCCCATCACTTTCACCTCAACGCAAGAGAGCTAACGTTCTCCCTACACAGCCTGCGATAGACAACTTTCAGTTAACTATGCTAGCAAAAACCACCACTAGTTAGCTAAATTCCGTTCAGTCTTTATGGAGCGGTGGTTAGCTAACGGTGTTAGCTTACACTTAGCTAAAAAAAATTATAATAATAATAATAAAAAATCGATGTAGGGCGGCACAGTGGTGTAGTGGTTAGCGCTGTCGCCTCACAGCAAGAAGGTCCGGGTTCGAGCCCCGTGGCCGGCGAGGGCCTTTCTGTGCGGAGTTTGCATGTTCTCCCCGTGTCCGCGTGGGTTTCCTCCGTGTGCTCCGGTTTCCCCCACAGTCCAAAGACATGCAGGTTAGGTTAACTGGTGACTCTAAATTGAGCGTAGGTGTGAATGTGAGTGTGAATGGTTGTCTGTGTCTATGTGTCGGCCCCGTGATGACCTGGCGACTTGTCCAGGGTGTACCCCGCCTTTCGCCCGTAGTCAGCTGGGATAGGCTCCAGCTTGCCTGCGACCCTGTAGAAGGATAAAGCAGCTACAGATAATGAGATGAGATGACATGAATAAATTGATGTCTTAATTCCAACCTGAGCACATAAAAATAGACGTCTGTTGGTTCAGCATTTGACGAGGTAAAATCGCCACTTTGGGTTTACACAGAACAACTTACCGGCATAAAAAGATAGAAGTCGTCTCTCTTTTTCTTTGCTCCACTGCCAGAGAGAGACGCCGCCATCTTTGTTGAAAATTTCAGAAGCACTTAGATGGTCATGTGATTCACTGTGAGCCCTCTGATTGGATGATCTTAGTTAAAAAGTTGCCCAAAATGATCAAAATCGTTCAGATGGAAATGGTGTTGCCCAATCTCAATGGGAAAGTGTTGAAGCGCAGTTGGCCGGTAACACTGCCCAAAAAGTTGCCCCATGTACAGAGGTGGACAGTAACAAAATAAATTTACTTGAGTACAGTACTTAAGTACACTTTTTGAGTATCTGTACTTTACTTGAGTGTTTTTTTTTTTGGAAACTTATGATCTTACTTCACTATATTTGAAAGGCAAATATTGTACGTTTCACTCCACTACATTTCTGTCAAGGTCCTCGTTACTCGTTACTATGAAGCAGCTTTGAAAGTGGATGTTTTTTGTTTTCCTTTATAAAACGTAATTAGTTTTTTCGCAGGTGACACTGAGAGCCAATCAGTAATCACTAGGGTCACGTCACATCCATAGACTGAATAAAATCAAGTTCAGTGACTTCTCAATAGTGTTATTTAAACACGGTCCGTTGATGGCTGAATGGAAGGAGGCGGTTCTTCTGAGGAATGCACGCACTCATGGCCTGAACCCATGTTTCAGTTTTCCAAAAGGATTAAAGATTCATTTCATTTTAAATGTTTGTTTTGTTTGCCTAAAATGAACCACATCACGGCCTACAAAAACTCACCGTCCAACCTGCGGAAGCATATTGAGGTATATAAACGTTTTATTCCAAGAGAAAGCTTGCAACGAAGATGTCTGTGCTTTTAGAGCTAGCGATAACGTTACAATAGCTATGCAGTCTGGTTAGTCAAATGACTTTCTATGGATTTGCCCGCCAAGTTGCCGTCGCCTTGTCCACGGCTAACGTTAACGCATAGCTAGTTAACTTGGACACTGTTAGTTAGCATGTAAAAACGGAGTTACGCTAACATGAATAACGTTAACTTATCTGAAGTCCTTTCAGAAATATGTTTTAGCATAATCTTGCCAAATAAACGGAATGTAGAAATCTTTCTTTTCTAGTAGCGTTAGCTACCCAATATGATTTCGAGTTTGAAAAGAGTTTGCTAGCATGTCAGGTGGAGCGTCACTGACTAGCTAGCTTAACGTTAAACCACCATGATGGCACAGCATGCGTTCATTTTGTGAATTCACATTTCTGTCTTTGGTAACGGCGTTAGGTTTTGTAAGCGTTGTGGCAATAATACAACGATGTGTTGACAGAAAATGTACTTTTAATACTTAAGTATTTTTAAAAGCAAGTACTTCAGTAAAAATTTGACTGGACAACTTTCACTTGTATCGGAGTAACATTTAACCAGTGGGATCTGTACTCTGACTGAAGTAATGAAGTTGGGTACTTTGCCCACCTCTGCCTGTACATCATCACCTGTAGAAAACATAATCCCTCATTTTTAACTCTTTTACTCCTCCATGATCTAAATCGTCATTCTTTCCCACTTCTCTACAGCTTCTTCAACTCTCTCTCTCTCTCTCTCTCTCTCTCTCTCAAACTCACACACACCACCATGTATATAATGTGTGTGTGAGACCGTTGAGAAGCCGTGTGTCAGTGATGAAACATTACTAATGATGCCTGCTTTATAAAGAACAATGAGTCCTCATGATCATTATCTACACTTTTCACTCCCACTTCATTCCTCATCCTGCTCTCTCTTAGATCTAACTTGCATTCAAGGAAATTAATGCTGATGGAACAAGAGGCAGAGAAACCATTCCAACAATGAACTAATCAGACATTTATTCCCAAATTAAGGAGCTACTTGCACAACCAAATCCACTAAAACCTGACAACTAACATTATTCTATCCACATTCATTGGATATGAGCAATCGCACACTCTGATTGGCTACACTACTACTAGGATATCAGCTCATATACCGTGAGTAGAGAAAAACAAAATAGCAGAGCATGTTGCTGAACCAGCCGAGGACGAAATAAAAAGTACTCGAAAACAACCCCCCCCCAAAAAAAAAATGGAATAAAAGTATTTGATGGTAAGAACATATCTTTTTGTGTTTTTCAAGAATTATTATTATTATTATTATTATTATTATTATTATATCGCATTTTTCACAAATTGCTCCTGTCATTTCGCCGGTTTGTTTACATTCCAAGCGGAAATGATTTTGTCAGACGTTTTGTATAAAAGTTTTTTTTTTAATCAAATTTGCAAAAAATAAAAATAAAAATGCTCTGTTTCTTAAAATCCAGTGAATGTGGATAGAATAAAATAGTTATTCCACTCAATCTCGTCGTACATGGCTTATAGACAACTTGGTGCTACGTGTCTCATCGGCTATCAGCTCATGTACGACTCGATTTCATGAAATAACTGTTAAATATTTAATCATGCAGTGACAAGATGTTTAAGGGAAATGAATGAGTTTCAGCTTGTTATCCTCTTCTAACAAAGTTACTAATGCAAATTGTGTTCATGGCTTTAACATTCTGGTTCTGGCTATGGATATGTGAAAAAAATATTGTTTTTTATATCCAGCTAGAATTGTTTATTATTTACAGTACTGTGCAAAAGTCTTCGGTACATGTAAAGTAATGCTATAGAGCAAAAACAGCTTAAAAAATAATGAAATGAAATGTTTCAACGTTAAAAAATATTATAAACAGTAATCAGTTAGCCATAATAAATGAAAAAAGTCAATATTTGGTGCGAGACGAAATTTCCTTTGCTTTAAAAATAAGAGTGCTCTGAGAGCACAATATCTCCCGCTGGCAACTCGGCCAGAACTCTGGTAAAATGCGACTGAATTGAATGAAATTGGAATATGCGTATTACCGACATATAACAAAGAATCCTGCCAAGTTTCGTGAAATTCCTCCAAAAATTGTGAGGGAAGTTGATTTCAGAAAGCAAGCACACCTTGATGAAATTGCCAAAGTACAAGTTTGTTAATAATCAAGGGCGTAACTCTGGTAAAATTTGCCCAAATTAAACGAAATTTCAATCTGCGTATAACCGTCATATAACAAAGCCTTTTGCCAAGTTTGGTGAAATTCCTCCACAAACTGTGAGAGGAGCTGATTTCAGAAGAACGTCCATCCTCGTGAAATTGTCAAAGTACAGGTTATTTAATCAAGGGTCGAAATTCTGGGAAAATTTTCACAAACGAAATTAAATCGCAATCTGCGTATTACCGTCATATAACAAGGCCTTTTGCCAAGCTTCAAGAAATTCATCCAAAAATTGTGAGAGGAGTTGATGTCAGAAGGTGAGCACACCTTCATGAAATTGTCACAGTACAAGGTTGTAAATCAAGGGCTGTAACTCTGGCAAACTATGACCGAATTGAACAAAATAACAATATGCGTAATATTGACATATAACAAAGGATCCTGCCAAGTTTGGTGAAATTCCTCCAAAAATTGTGAGAGGAGTTGATTTCAGAAGGAAAACACACTCATGAAATTGTCAAAGTGTAATTTTGTTAATCAAGGGCTGTAACTCTGGTAAAATATGACCCAATTTAATGAAATTACAATATGTGCATTACCGACGTATAACAAAGAATCCTGCCAAGTTCTGTGAAATTCATCTAAAAATTGTGAGAGGAGGTGATTTCAGAAGGTGAGCACCCTTCCCGGGACGAACGGAGGGAAATCATGACGACATAATCCACCTTCGGGCCTTTCGGCCAGCGGGGGATAAAAAACCCCAGTAGTCTCAGGTCCAGTGAGTGCAGTTTTATGCGGAAATGAGCTGTAGGTTTTACTGAGCATCTTACAGAACCAGCCACAGTTCTTCTGGACACTTTGACTGTCACACTCACTTCTTCATTTTGCACCAAAACCCAGCAGGCTTCAAAGTGCTCTCTTATGTAATATGCTGCTCAGACGCAATACAAACTTTTTTTTCAGTAACATTTAATTTTGTGCTGGAAAAAAAAAACCAACGTTTGGACTCTAAAATGTTTTTGTAATGTTTGGACTCGATAATGAAGTCATAAAATAGAAATCTATAACAAAGTTTGTATGAAAAAAATAGGGGGCTAAGACTTTTGCACAGTACTGTATATTCTGTCTAAAGTGATTGTGTGTAGTGAGCAGGACAGTTACGTTTATATGACATCTGAGTGTCAAACATTCAGACGTGATGAGCCAGGTCACGTCTCGGTGTCGCAGTGGGACTCAAAACGAGTCGCATGGATCAAGGGGTGTCTGTTTGGGGTCTACAAACCAAATATACACATTTTTGTGTTTATGAAAGTCAATCAGGAGGAAAGTTTTCTTCTTTTTCTGCCTGCTGAACCTTCTTCTCATCTAGGCAACTAAGAATAAAAATCTAATCCCCCAATATCACGATGTGACGCTTTGTCCCGCAGCGGAAGCTCCTTCCTATCGACTGTGTCCCGTCCTCACCACTTCCATTCTCCGTGATTGGGTTTCTCATCTCCTTCCTGTTCTCTTCTACAAGATTACATGCTTTTTAGCACCAAAAATCCAGCACTGCAAGTTCTTCCTGAGCATTCTCTCTCTAAATCACGATCGATTAGAACGCAGCCGTGGTTTGCGCTCGATAATAATCCAATCAGTGTTCCTACAGATGATATTCTGAAGACTTCATCAGCTTTACATTTCTTCTCTTCGATCACTCTGGTAATTACAGTGAAAAGTCCAACTAATCATCATCTTCATCATCATTCTCCTCTCCAACCTCCCTTTCCTTCATCGTCTCCTTCACTTGGTCTTGATCAATCATCGATTCCTGTCCATCCCATCATACGACAGATACCAACCGGGGAGGGTGAAAGCTAGCATGTGCTTAGTCAGACATTTGAATCCAGGAAACTCATACTGCATCACAGGGCACCATGTTGGACGAAAGCACCATCCGCCCGCTTCCGCATACACACTCTCAGAAAACAAAGTACACTACTGTACCTTTAGGGGTACACCGGCTTGTCACTGGATCAGTACCCTCTGAGGTACATATTTGTACCTTTTATATACTGACTGGGAATATATATGTACCTTCTGGGCCATAAAAAGTTCCACATGGGCACCTTGAAGTCCAATAATGAGCCCTAGGAGGTTCATTAGTGTAGATTGTACCTTGGGGGACAGACATGGACTCCTACTGTCGCCCTATTTCTAACAGCGTATGAGCTGATAGACATCCATGAATGTCTGTTGCTGAGTTGGCAAGGATGGAGAAACAATGCCAATTTTGAGAGAACTGACCAATAAGGAGGTTACAGGTGTCGCCATCTTGGCAGCACGTAACTCCGCCTAACTCCTGGCTAGTCCATAAATGGAGAAAGGGGCGGGGATAGTGAAGCCTGGCTGCTGGAATAGTATGGCTAGATCACGCCTACTAACCTCAAAGCTAACAAGCTAGCTGTGCAAGCTAGCCAACAAGTACTGGCTAAACTAAAAGAAGCCACTCCATAAGATACAGACCATAACCTTAACATTTGGTCATATTTTTAAAAAATAAATAAATAACCGGGCATGTAACCATCCGATAAACATATTTGATCAAGGAGCGTCATCTTTTCAATCTTAATTGTTAATAAAAGCAACATTCGCGATAATATTTTTCCCTGATAGCTTAGATAACTAGCATTAGCTTGGTTAATAGCTCGCTCGGAGTGGCTGAGGTCGATAGCAGCTCCTGTTAGATGGTCAGTCTATGATGATCACATCGCACAGTGATATTTGATATGAAACAATCGATCAAACCCACAATTTAGTTCAGAGATGTCTCTCTCGGTGAACGACTGACTGTTTCTACACAAATCTTCATGCTAAATGGATATTATTTCTGTGTCAAACTCCAAAATGTAATTTTTAGTCGCTCAAATTGTTAAACTGTCAGTCTGAGCCTAATTTACTGAACCCCAATAAACTTCATCAGCAGCGACTACATCAAAAATACTGAAACGCAAGTCCAATCTAATAAAGCGAATTAAAGTGTGGTGTCGTAGTGTGTAAAAGTTGTTTACATGAAAAAGCTCTTAGATTAAAATAAACAAGGCTCTATGTCCTGAAGTTATTTATTTTCTGAGGTAAGTTCTGAGGTAATGGAATACCAGCTAGCGGCTAACAAGATGACACAAACCCAGCTGTCATTCAAATCAGATCAGCCCCGCCCCTAATTATGCATAAATGTCTGGCTCAGTATAATTTAAACTGATGAATTAGATAAAAACAAGTTCACACTCCCCCCGTACAGTTGTCGCAGAGACCGAAACCGATTTTTTTGTACCAGGCTGTAAACATCTCATCTCATTATCTGTAGCCGCTTTATCCTGTTCTACAGGGTCGCAGGCAAGCTGGATCCTATCCCAGCTGACTACGGGCGAAAGGCGGGGTACACCCTGGACAAGTCACCAGGTCATCACAGGGCCGACACATAGACACAGACAACCATTCACACTCACATTCACACCTACGCTCAATTTAGAGTCACCAGTTAACCTAACCTGCATGTCTTTGGACTGTGGGGGAAACCGGAGCACCCGGAGGAAACCCACGCGGACACGGAGAGAACATGCAAACTCTACACAGAAAGGCCCTCGCTGGCCACGGGGCTCGAACCCGGACCTTCTTGCTGTGAGGCGACAGCGCTAACCACTACACCACCGTGCCGCCCCAGGCTGTAAACATGTTAGACATTTTAACATGGGGGTCTATGGAAACACTCACTTTTGCCTCAAGTGGCCATTCAAGGAACTGCACGTTTTAGCACTTCCGCATTGGCTTCACTTTTCCGGAACGGAGGTTGCTGCTTGGTTCTGACGAGCTTCATCAGCAATTTGATCTCGTTTATAGCATCGACAAAACAAGTTCTGATCATTTGCTCCAGAGCAGTTTGTTCTCTCACCGTCTTTTAAACTTTCCACTAATTTACTGTAAAATCCACAGTCAACTTTGTCATTTCCCATGGAATAAAATTCTACATCGAAACGACTCGACAAAAAGAAATGAACAGCTATAAATGGCTCCTAATTGGATCTACAGTCTACTGTGGAAGTCATTATTGTACACCCGATGTAGTGCACGTGTAAAGGGAGCAGGAAGCCGTTTGGGATTCAGGCTCGGATTGTCGTCCCGGCCCAGAGAGACCACTGGGAAATGAGACTGCTCTTTTCTTTTCTTTTCTAGTTTTAGCCACAGTCGCTACATGCTCCAGTACACAATCCTCCTCGGTCTTCTTGTCCTCTGAGTTATGACACGGAAAAATCCCAAAGCTGTGGGTTCCCGTCTTAGAAGTCATGTATTTCATTTCGTACGCTGCTCGGTCAGTCTACCAACCTCATTCTGATCATGAATCAATAAAGATTACTCGGCCCAACATGTTATTCAATTCAAGTCGATAATATTGATCCAAACGGTCGATTTTTTTTTTTTCAACTAAGGAGAAAACTTCCAGCACTGCCATTTTGGAAATCACATGATGCATCGCTGCGTGCTGATTGGTTGAAAGGCGAGTGACGGTGAATTCGTCGGCAAGAAACCACCACGCACAAATGTGAACTGTCAAAATGAGTAACAACAACAAGACACTGTGTCATGGTACGGAAGGGTTGGAAATTAAACAAGTAGTACACAAAGTCTAAATTTATGATACACTATGTGGCTTCAAATCATTATTCTGAAGTTTATTGGGGGATAGACCGTTTGCACATGACCCTCTCTGATTTAGCCGTGTCCAACCTCTTTGTGGAATAACACGTGTAGCAACAAGTACCTTAATACGAAATGCTGCAAATTTGCGCAGTTATCGGCTGCTCGAACGATTCTGCTAAGGCTGGAGTCAGATTGTTTAGTTTACCTGCTGTTAAAATGCGAGAAAGACCCCAAATGGAAGATCTAACCCGTAGACGACAGAGACTTGCAAATCTGAACAGATCGCACATAAAAGAGACCAGCTACAAATATGTACAGATCATTTTGTAAAGGGTCAGTTTATATTTCTACTGTTTACGTGAACCATAGATAAAATATATATAAAGATGTGACATACTGCAAGCGATAGACATGTAAAGCCTAGGTCACAACCGGCCGTACGATTTTTTGGCCGTGCGATTTTTGGCGTTTCCCAAATTGCTGCGTTTTTTTTGTTCGTGGAGAAAGACGCACGTTGGCCGTAAGTTTGTCTTGCAACCTGAAAAAAACGTAAGCGCCCGTAGAGTTTGTTTGACATGAGAAGGAACCTCTGCGGCCGGTCTGCGGCTGGAAAATCAGCACGTCACACGCGCGCCCTCCGTGCGTTTCTTGCGTTTTTTGCACGTAGACCGGCCGTAGGAGCACGTACGGCCGGTTGTGACCGAAGCTTAAGCGCTACTCCAGTTTATATTGCAGTTACAAATGCAGAGCACAAAGCCGCAGTAAAATGTAGGTAGTTGAGCTCGGGAAAATGTCGCCTTTGAAGACGTCAATAATTAGGTTGGATTTTTTTTTTTTTGGTTTGTGTAACATTTGCCCACATCAGGAACCTACTAGATCCTTACAGTAAACTTGCGCTAAACTTTTGTACGCTTTCATCTGCTTCCCAGTGACGAAGCTAGTAGTGAACACCAGGTAATTCACGACGTCCGTGTAATTCACACTCGGCCACATCCGTACATCGTCTTCATACTCTACAACGTTGCTGTACGGATCCACCCCGAACATTCTTTTATCTTTTCCCTGTATCGGACCTTGTCACTATTACTGAATTTGTGATATCTCATCTCATTCATCTCATTATCTCTAGCCGCTTTATCCTTCTACAGGGTCGCAGGCAAGCTGGAGCCTATCCCAGCTGACTATGGGCGAAAGGCGGGGTACACCCTGGACAAGTCGCCAGGTCATCACAGGGCTGACACATAGACACAGACAACCATTCACACTCACATTCACACCTACGGTCAATTTAGAGTCACCAGTTAACCTAACCTGCATGTCTTTGGACTGTGGGGGAAACCGGAGCACCCGGAGAAAACCCACGCGGACACGGGGAGAACATGCAAACTCCACACAGAAAGGCCCTCGCCGGCCCTGGGGCTCGAACCCAGGACCTTCTTGCTGTGAGGCGACAGCGCTAACCACTACACCACTGTGCCACCCCGAATTTGTGATATATTTGTGAAAAATTACAGTTTGCTAATGTACTCTCCTCAGCCACCATGGATGCGATACCACAAAGATGGCGGACACAACAAAATCGGAGAGCATCATGGGAGATTCGTGATTTAAGTGCAAATGGTCTATACTGAGAGGTGAAATAGCACGGCGCATAAGGTTCACGAACACCGCTCGAGCTCTGGCCAATCAGCATGCAGGAATGCAACCACGTGATTTTCAAACATGGCGGCACTGGCGGAGTAGATGAACTTTTCAGCTCGATTCAGAAACTTGGCGGCGGCGGCGGCAGCAGGAGGCACTAATACTGATTTGAAGAAGTTGCTGAAATGTTGATTCAGGAAAACTTTATTGTTGTGATTAAACAGAGAGCGACAGATTATATGTGGAGTGGACCGTTCATAAATTACAGCTTTGGGGATTTTTCCGTGTCGTAACTTGTAGGAAAAGAAGACCGAGGAGGAGGATTGTGTACTGGGGCATGTAGCGACTGTGGTTTTAGCGAGGTGGAGGATTGAGGATCTGAGGAGGAGAAGGAAGGAAGGAAGGAAAGAAGGAAGGAAGGAAGGAAGGAAGGAAGGAAGGAAGGAAGGAAGATGTTTGGTTTTGGCCTGCATTTAATTGCGCGGGTTCAGTTTACAGGCTGTTGGCAGAATGCGCTCTCCCTCATAAGAAATGTAGCACAGCCAATTTTACAGTAATAGCCCATCAGCGGTGGGATCAGCCAGCCTGCCAGAGGCGGAATGAAATTTTTGACTGCTGCCTCGATAAATCGTCGTGGGAGTTCAAGGGGTTTCTGACGACGGTCAGGAAAAAGATTGAAATGGGCAACGGAGTCCTGACGGGCTGCTGCAATCCAGCAAAATTTTAAAAAAGGTTGTGAATAAATCTTTTCCGCGTACTGTGCGGAACGCTGTCGGACTCCATTCATCACTTTAGGTGTGAATTCAACACGCAGCAAAACTCCACCTACATTAACACCTCCAGCGATGAATGAAGTCCCACAGTGTTCTGCACAGAGCACACACACACACACACACTCGCACCTTCACGCAGTTCCAGTTCTCCGAGAGGTGACATGAGGAAGAGTGCGTATAAAAATCTGCTGCATCCACCATCTCAACACGCCATGCTCCCCGACAAGAGGGAGAGGGGGAGGGGGAGTGTACAGGGACCTGCTTATGTCGCAGAGTGCTCAGAGAGTTCCATGTTCTCGCCCCATGTCCCCCTGCTAATCGCCCACACTATATATAGATGCTCGTAGATCAAGTGAAGGGGGGGAGGAGATGCAGCAGCGGGGGGCGGGCTCTTGCATTAACGCGCCGCGGCGAGGAACCCATGGACGCTTCTGTACTGAAAATGCAGACAGACGACATCGTAATTAAGCGTGAAGAGAAACAAACGTTTCAGAAAAGGGAATGAGGTGGAGAATTAAGATGTTAGACCCGAAAATCTTCTTCCAGCACTGATCATATTCTGGAAATAAGGTGTTGGTATATTCTAGTCTAAAATGTTATTCTAGAACTACTCATATTTGAGATTTAGAATATTAGAACCTAGAATTTTTTTATATTATTATTATTATTATTATTATTATTATTTATTGATTCATTTTAGAATTTCTCATTCTAGATTTGAATATTAAAACTCAATGTTAACCAGGATGGGGTTTTTTGTTTGTTTGTGAGTTTTGTTTTGTTTGGGGTTTTTTTTGGGGGGGGGTTGTTTTTTTTTTTTTAGAATTTCCCATATTCTAGAATTAGACTGTTATGGCCCTTTTCCACTACCCTTTTTCAGCTCACTTCAGCCCGACACGGCTCGCGTTTCGACTACCAAAGAACAGCACGACTCAGCTCGCTTCAGCCCTGCTTAGCCCCTAAAACTCGCACGGTTTTGGAGTGGGGCTGAAGCGAGCCACAGCGAGCCGAGTGAGGCTGGGGGCGTGAGCAGACACTTCCCTGTGCACTGATTGGTGAGGAGGAGTGTCCTCACATGCCCACACACGCCCCGCGAGCACGCTGGGATCTGTAAACACCGCAAACCCGGCAGAAGAAGAATTACGAATTACGAGAATTTCTGAAGCCTTATGTGCCTCGCCTCATCTATACGCTCTTGCCAGTATCTGTTGGCGTTGTCGGTGACAACAAGCCACAGCACCAAGACCAGCAACACTAACGACTCCATGTTTATTGTTTACTATCCGGGTCGTGAGACTACCGCTTAAAAGGTCACTGATGTCACTGTTTGCGCCGCTTAACGACATCACGTGACGTCCACCCACTTTCGCTAACTCCACCCAATGTGTCCACCCACTTCCAGCCAGCACGGTTCAGCGCGGTTGTAGTCGAAATGCAACTCCAACAGCCCGACTCAGCCCGACTCAGCACGGCACGGCTCAGCCCGACTCAGCCGCGTTTGTAGTGGAAAAGCGGCATTAGGACTTGGGATGTTTTTTTGTTTGTTTGTTTGTTTAGTTTTTTAGAATTTAAAAATTTTCTAAAACTAGACTGTTAGAACCCATGATGTTTATTTTTAGAATTTCCCATATTCTAGAATGTTAAAACCCATTATTTTTTTTTAGAATTTCTCACATATTAGAATTAGAATATTAGAACACATTAAATTTTTTTTGCTTTCTTTTGTTTTAGAATGTCCCATATTCTAGAACTAGAATCTTAGAACCCAGGATGGTTTTTTTGCTGTTGTTGTTGTTGTTGTTGTTGTTGTTGTTGTTTTTGGGGGGGTAGAATTTCAAAAATTTCTAGAACTAGACTATTAGAACCCATGATGGGGTTCTAAATTTTTTTTAGAATTTTTCACATTCTAGAATTAAAATTTTAGAACCCAGGATGGGGTTTGTTTGTTTGTTTGTTTGTTTATAGAATTTCCCATATTCTAGAATTAGACTGTTAGAACACAGGATGGGTTTTTTGTTTGTTTTGTTTTATTTTTAGTATTTCAAATTTTTCAAGAACTAGACTGTTAGAACTCATGATTCTGGGAATTTTTAGAATTTCCCAGAACTGAACTGTTGGAACTTAGAATATTATTCTAAAATTATTTCATCACATATCGAATAAGCACGGAATAAAACACTCCGTGTCGTGCTGCTGTAGGAAATTAATCAACAGCTAGATGGTTTGATGAAGCAGAGTTAATGTTACTACCACAAGGTTGATTATTTTCCAAGAACAGCATGTCCTGAAGATTCCTCTTATACCACAGCAATTTGTCAACAATTAAAAAATTTTTATGAATTAAAGAGCAGACCATCATATGTTTTATCCGTTTAGACTTACATTTAATGTTGAGAAGATCCATAAAGTAAGTTGGCTCCATTTTTTCAACTTGCAAACAGATACAGTTCTCTGAATCACAATCTCTTAAATTAATTTAAATAAAAATAAAAACAGGTTACGAAGAAACTGCAAACCATAAACTCCTCCGTCCTTCCCTGTGTCGAAAAGAAAATAACGCCAGGATGTAAACCTGCTGTGTTTAACACACCCTCTGGGCCAGTAATAAATAAACTAAATGTCTCTGAGAAAGTGAAGGACGATGTGCCGCACTCGCAGGGTTCGAGTCAAAGCAGTGTTTTTAAGTGAAAAAGCCCCGAGCTGTGACGCACAGCGCTTATTTTCAGTGCCAGTGTTCACCACTCAGTGTCACTTAATGTTTCCAAACACCTGGAGAGGAGCAGCACAGAGGGAACCGAGCCGTTTATAGTCACGGTCAGACCAGAAGGACTCGCTTCTGAGTGAAACGTTTTCCTTTTCCGTGATCCAAGGTGAAGTCAGGGACCTGTTGGTGATATTCAACTTCATTCTCATCTCATTATCTATAGCCACTTTATCCTGTTCTACAGGGTCGCAGGCAAGCTGGAGCCTATCCCAGCTGACTACGGGCGAAAGGCGGGGTACACCCTGGACAAGTCGCCAGGTCATCACAGGGCTGACACAGACACAGACAACCATTCACACTCACATTCACACCTACGCTCAATTTAGAGTCACCAGTTAACCTAACCTGCATGTCTTTGGACTGTGGGGGAAACCGGAGCACCCAGAGGAAACCCACGCGGACACGGGGAGAACATGCAAACTCCGCACAGAAAGGCCCTCGCCGGCCACGGGGCTCGAACCCGGACCTTCTTGCTGTGAGGCGACAGCGCTAACCACTACACCACCGTGCCGCCCCTGATATTCAACCTCTTCGATAAGATATCTGATCTCATAGTACTCCGGGTCGTGTAATGGAACAGGGCCAGATCCAGCTCTCACTAACAGGGTGGGCCAGGAAGATTTTTTTGGGGGTGGCAATATTTTATATATATATATATATATATATATATATATATATATATATATATATATATATATATAAATGACTTTTTCCCCTCTCTCTTCCCCTCGGGTGGGTGGGCCAGTCTTGTGATTGGGTGGGCCAGGCCCCCCCTGCCTCAGGCCAGGCCCGGCCCGTAATGGAATAAAGTGGACCACTGCAGGAGGAGTCTCTACATCCTGTCAGTTCAGAAAGCTCCGCCTCGTGTGTGTTGGGGGTGTGTCTTGAGAGGGATTGCTGAAAGAAAGGTCTGTATTGATATATAACCTCAGCAGAAATGACTTTTAGATATAAAAAAGTCCAATAATCTTCCATCCCTGATACGAGGTAGAATGTCATCTGGGCTGTTAAAAATTGTTGTAAGATACTCAAGACACATACTAAACAAGTGCATGTTCAAACTCCTGAACCAGGGGTCATCGAGTTCCGTATGTGGCTCCAGGATGCAAATCCAAATCCCAAGATTCCCAGCAAACCCCTGAGTAAAGCCACTCGAGTCCCTCTGGAATTGAATTCTGCCTCATTTTTGAATTCTGAGTCACTTTGGATAAAAGCATCAGCTAAATAATTAAAAAAAGATTAATCACAACAAAAAATGACTTGAGTATATAAGCAGCACCTTTTCATACCATAATAAAACGTTATTAAGGTGTAATATTACGTTATATTATAATATAACTAGATTTGTATAATTTAACATCACTATATTTCATTCTGCCGTCCAAATTAGTTGTTTTTCTTCTCGATTTGCTGAAGTCTGCATCATAAGACTGAAGCAATCGTGTCATATCATCAACACATCACCGTCGGGTTTGTGTCATCATGACCGTTTACATCCAGGACTATAACAGTAGCCAGTACAGGAGCTTGAGTGACAGTGAGCATGTTGTATGGTCTCAACTAAAAGAATAAACTCAAATACACTTAGTAAAATATTACTACAATATCAAACATTATGGCACGAGTCAGGGCAGTTATTGGTAATGCCAGTTACGGGCATGACTGGCATCACAATATACACTATCGTTCAAAAGTTTGGGGTCACCCAGACAATTTTGTGTTTTCCATGAAAAGTCACACTTTTATTTACCACCATAAGTTGTAAAATGAATAGAAAATATAGTCGAGACGTTTTTCTGGCCATTTTGAGCATTTAATCGACCCCACAAATGTGATGCTCCACACTGTAAAAAAAGAATAGTCGAGAATACTTGAAATTTCAAGGCAACAGTCTGCATTAAGAATTTTATGTTTTGCCAACGATGTATGCCCATAATAATCCAAACTATGATAACACAGTTATCTTTATTAAGAATTCTTAATTAAGTCAATTTTCAATTCCTCATTCTGCCAACATAGATTTCTCTTTTTGCTGAACAGTGGCATTCACAGTAGTACAAAAAGGCAATTGAGGTTCTCACAATTTTTGGGGGGGGCTTTTTTTACCTTTATTTGGATAGGGCAGTGTAGAGACAGGAAATGAGCAGGAGAGAGAGACAGAGAGGGAAATGACCTCAGGTCGGAATCAAACCCGGGTCCCCGGACTTACAGTATGGCACCTTATCCACCTGAGCCACGACAACATGATTTTCAACCGGAGAGAGAACCACATTGCCCAGCCCTTGCATTTGGGAGAGGAAACCCCGTGTCTTGGTCATTAAGAGCATGTGCTGAATAAACACCTGTGGCAATTATCTATTTTCAATTCAGATTATTCACTATTGCATATTTACACATCATTGAGGTGCACCCTATCAGTTTGATGTGGATTTTTCTGTTCGTTAATAATTATTCATATTTTCTTGTCCATTCAATTGTGAATATGGAATTACTTGAACAAAGCATAATTCTATTTTTTAGAATTATCCACATCAAGAAAAATCCATATCAAACTGATAGGGTGCACCTCAATGATGTGTAAATATACAATAGTGAATAATCTGAATTGAAAATACATAATTGTCACAGGTGTTTATTCAGCGCATGCTCTGAATGACCAAGACACGTGGTTTCCTCTCCCAAATGCAAGCGCTGGGCAATGTGGTTCTCTCCCCGGTTGAAGTTCATGTTGTCGTGGCTCAGGTGGCTAAGGCGCCATACCATAAATCCGGGGGCCTGGGTTTGATTCCGACCTGAGGTCATTTCCTGATCTTTCTCTCTCTCCCCTGCTCATTTCCTGTCTCTACACTGTCCTATCCAAATAAAGGTAAAAAAAAGCCCCCCCAAAAAATTGTGATAACCTCAATTGCCTTTTTGTACTACTGTGAATGCCACTGTTCAGCAAAAAGAGAAATCTATGTTGGCAGAATGAGGAATTGAAAATTGACTTAATTAAGAATTCTTAATAAAGATAACAGTGTTATCATAGTTTGGATTATCATGGGCACATCATTGGCAAAACATAAAATTATTAATGCAGACTGTTGCCTTGAAATTTCAAGTATTCTCAACTATTATTTTTTACAGTGCAGAAACTCAATCTGCTCAAAGGAAGGTCAGTTTTATAGCTTCTCTAAAGAGCTCAACTGTTTTCAGCTGTGCTAACATGATTGTACAAGGGTTTTCTAATCATCCATTAGCCTTCTGAGGCAATGAGCAAACACATTGTACCATTAGAACACTGGAGTGAGAGTTGCTGGAAATGGGCCTCTATACACCTATGGAGATATTGCACCAAAAAACAGACATTTGCAGCTAGAATAGTCATTTACCACATTAGCAATGTATAGAGTGGATTTCTGATTAGTTTAAAGTGATCTTCATTGAAAGGAACAGTGCTTTTCTTTCAAAAATAAGGACATTTCAAAGTGACCCCAAACTTTTGAACGGTAGTGTACGACTTCTGACTCCTTATGAACTGGTTATATCGGTCTTATGATGCAGGGTTCAGGTATTTTCACAGGAAATGTATGCTTCCGTTTACGCAGGATAAAAGCCAGCAAGTCAGTGTGCCTTATTATTTTACAGATATTTTATTAATGTCAATGTAACAAACATTCAAATATAAGGCCCCAGTCCCACAACACTGATAACTATAACTATACATCTAACTCCAACTCTGTCCCTTTACCTGAATTTAGTTCCAGTCTGGCGCGTGTTCACCGATGCCACTCTACAAGGGACCCTCCGATTTTGGGGGGTGTAGGTGGGCACGTGTTGGGGGCATCCTCGGATCACTCTCAGACTTACTTCTTTCTTTTGGTGTTGGTCACGGACGTTTCGGTATAATACAGATTGGTTACCGATTTCATATGGATGATGCATCACGGATAAAAAATTAAGAAGTCTACAGTAAAACAATTAAATGTTCAGACTGCCGAAGTTCATAATGAAAATATCTTACCTTCATTTATTTATATGTTTACTTTGTTAATTTACTGTTGATATTTCACCGGGGGCGGCACGGTGGTGTAGTGGTTAGCACTGTCGCCTCACAACAAGAAGGTCCGGGTTCGAGCCCCGTGGCCGGCAAGGGCCTTTCTGTGTGGAGTTTGCATGTTCTCCCCGTGTCCGCGTGGGTTTCCTCCGGGTGCTCCGGTTTCCCCCACAGTCCAAAGACATGCAGGTTAGGTTAACTGGTGACTCTAAATTGAGCGTAGGTGTGAATGTGAGTGTGAATGGTTGTCTGTGTCTATGTGTCAGCCCTGTGATGACCTGGCGACTTGTCCAGGGTGTACCCCGCCTTTCGCCCATAGTCAGCTGGGATAGGCTCCAGCTTGCCTGCGACCCTGTAGAACAGGATAAAGCGGCTACAGATAATGAGATGAGATGAGATATTTCACTGAAAATAATCACATATCCGTGAATAAAAGATCTGTGTTTTGGATTATATTTTTTATTTTCCGTGAATCTGTATTCCGCGACTTCATGATGCAACAAGGATGTACAAAGACGCCCGGGGAAAACAGTACGTGCTCAGACAACGTCGCATGTAAATAATTACCTGATTGGTCAGATGTTTTATCGGATCAGGTCCAGGCCTGGTAAAATGCCTCCAGAGGCAATCCCAGTGATACAGATAAACCCAGGCCTGGGCTATAGGGACCGTTATCAGTCTGGTGTGAGCATCGACCACATAAACTGCAGGGGACTGATGCCCAAGTATCCCCACTATTCCCAGCATTCCCACTGTCCCAAATGCTCAAGCATCCCCGATGCCCCCAACATCCTCTTTGTCCACAGCATCACCAATATCCACAGTGTCCCCAATACCCCCAGCATCTATACCATCCACAGTGCTTCCAATACCCCCAGCATCTGTACCAGCCACAGTCCTCCTAATACCCCAGCATCTGTACCACCCACAGTGCTCCTAATACCCCCAGCATCTGTACCAGCCACAGTGCTCCTAATACTCCAGCATCTGTACCAGCCACAGTCCTCCTAATACCCCAGCATCTGTACCACCCACAGTGCCCCCAATATCCCCAGCATCTGTACCATCCACAGTGCCCCCAATACCCCCAGATCTGTACCATCCACAGTGCCCCCAGCTTCCACAGCACCCCCAGGATCTTAAGTCTCTGTAGCATCCCCACAATCCTCAGCACCTTTGGCATCCCCAGTTGCGCCCATCTTCCCCCACCAACCACAGCATCTCCAGTATCCCAACCATCCCCAGCACCCCAATGAAAGCTTTTCTGATGAGTTATTTGTATCTTTTTTTGTTTTGTTTGGATCCACAAGCATCCCCAATGTTCCTTGCATCCCCAGTGTGTCCAATACCTCAGCATTTTTTTATTGAAACTATTTGCATGCTTGATAGTTTTACCCTCCAAAATGAACATGTCTATAGATATTACATGAAAGACTGTATGACCCCAGTGTCCCCAATGACCCCAGTGTCCCCAATATCTCCACATCTGCTGATGCCCCAGCACCTCCAGCACCCCCAGTGTCCCAGGCCTCTGGATGTTACCATTTTGTTTGCTTCTCTATTTGCATGTTTGATCATTTTGGTGTTCACCATAAAAATAAAAATTGAAGAACTTTAAAAGACACAACTTTTAATGTCATAATATTGATTTTTGCACTTGGAGGGGAAAATATACAGATACGATGCTACTTCTTTTTTTTTCTTAAATTATACCAACATGAAAGCTGTACAATAAAACAAAACAAAAAAGACAATCGTGCATACAGTAGACGGTGAATACAAGATACGTATGTAAGGAACCAAGGGAAGAGGTCGATTTTTAAAGTGCAAATTAAATCCTTCAGTGATTCACACAGCATCAGTGATTTGTAGTATATACACCATACCGGTCAAAAGTTTGTACACCCCTACTCATTCATAGTTTTTTTCTGTATTACAGTTTTCTACACTGCAGAATAATACTGAAGACACCAAAACTCTGAAAAACCATATGGAACACACATGGAACCATGTGATAAAAAAAAAGTGTTTAAAAAAAATATGATGCTACTTCGAAATATGCAACAAATAAATAAATAAACAAATAAATAACCGACCAGGGGGCGGCACGGTGGTGTAGTGGTTAGCGCTGTCGCCTCACAGCAAGAAGGTCCTGGGTTCGAGCCCCGTGGCCGGCGAGGGCCTTTCTGTGTGGAGTTTGCATGTTCTCCCCGTGTCCGCGTGGGTTTCCTCCGGGTGCTCCGGTTTCCCCCACAGTCCAAAGACATGCAGGTTAGGTTAACCGGTGACTCTAAATTGAGCGTAGGTGTGAGTGTGAATGGTTGTCTGTGTCTATGTGTTAGCCCTGTGATGACCTGGCGACTTGTCCAGGGTGTACCCCGCCTTTCGCCCATAGTCAGCTGGGATAGGCTCCAGCTTGCCTGCGACCCTGTAGAAGGATAAAGCGGCTAGAAATAATGAGATGAGATGAGATAACCGACCAGAAATAAGGACGAGTAAGAAAGCTGATAAAACATGATGCTGGATTGTTTTAATGATGGCTCATTCATCTCATTATCTTTAGCCGCTTTATCCTGTTCTACAGGGTCGCAGGCAAGCTGGAGCCTATCCCAGCTGACTACGGGCGAAAGGCGGGGTTCACCCTGGACAAGTCGCCAGGTCATCACAGGGCTAACACATAGACACAGACAACCATTCACACTCACATTCACACCTACGCTCAATTTAGAGTCACCAGTTAACCTAACCTGCATGTCTTTGGACTGTGGGGGAAACCGGAGCACCCAGAGGAAACCCACGCGGACACGGGGAGAACATGCAAACTCCGCACAGAAAGGCCCTCGCCGGCCACGGGGCTCGAACCCGGACCTTCTTGCTGTGAGGTGACAGCGCTAACCACTACACCACCATGCCGCCCATGGCTCATTCACTTCTTTAAAAACATCACTGATTTCAGCACTGGACAGCGTCACTTACGGCTCGCTCAGGCTAAGAGTGTACTGCAGGAGTACATTATACACACACACACAGAGGCAGAAAGATGGCTAATAAAACATTAAGCTACAGTCTTTTACTCCCATTAAACTAGAAATCCATGTATTAACCGATTACGAGACAAAAGCAATGAAACTCTGCTTCTGACATCATAAGCAACCAGCCTTCTATTATACTCCTGAGCATACACATCGTAAAGCAATTTACACTTTACTTTACATCTTGCATCATATTTCAGAGACCTCCCAGACTCAATGAAACCACAATTTAGCTTGCAAAGCCAACCCAAGGTGAACTGCAGAGGACTGACGTTAATTAATGGCTTTTTACCCCACGAGAGAAATTTGGCAGCAGGAACAAAGCGGCTTTCTAAGAATAATGTATAGCAGGTTTATTTCCACTCCGGGCTGTTGCTAAGAAACGCTGCGAGTGCATTTCTGTAGTCCGTCAAATGTTTGTTCAGGCATGGCGAAAAGGGGCAGGGCGTTTGTGCGCAATCGCCTGGCGGTTGATCGCTCACCGGCCTTGACACTGCGTTCAGCAAATTCCCAATGGTCTTCGCTGGATTCTGCACGGAGGGAAAATAAATACATGCTCTGGTATTTCAATTGTCCCATGAACAATCTAATCGCTGGTGAAAGAGCTCGCGCAGCAGAACAGGATGAGAAAAGTGGGTAATAAAACATTACGCCGCATTGTTTTAACGGTGCCTCATTTGCTGCTGATCACTTCTTTTAAAACCTGCAGTTGATCATGAGGAACATGATGAGGGATGCAAAGACACAGATGAAAGTCTGCTTTATTGTGCTTGGGAAGTGAAGCCTCGTTTGCTTTGGAGATCTGGGTTTTTGCTAAACTTCAACAAAATAAAAAAATTGAAAAATCAACAGGATTTACCGTAATGTCTGTAAGATTACAGCTACACAAGATATTGAGGAAAATTCCGGTCTTTGCGTGACATGGAGTAAACAAACTGAGCCCGTTTCTTCGTTCTGTAATGAATAAAACACTCAGCAGCATGCTGTTATAGTAAAACAATCAGTGACAGGGTGGGGTCCTGGAGTGGAGTTACTGTTACTACACAGCAGCTGATTATTTTCCAGAACGTCCTTAAGTTTTATTCCTCTTGTTGCCGATTTGCCAACATTTATTTATTTATGAATGAATGTTATACTTTTTATCCATTTACAGTTACATTTAACGGCGTCCAAGAAACCAGTTCGTTCCAGTTCTCACAAGTTATAACAACAATAAACAGTCGTTCCCGCAACAGTTTCTCTTTTTATCCCCCGCCACAAAGGGCGCAGGGGGATATAGGAATGGAGTCCGTCCATCCATCCATCCGTCCGTCTCAATCTGGACAAGTTTTCTCAGAAACTACATCAATGAAACTTTGCATGCTCATATTATCGAATAAAAATCGGTACCCTATGGGTCCATGTGGCTGCTGCTTATAAATCAAATAGTTTTCTGATCCCATGTCCATACAGTAAATATCGCATATATACATGTTATCAGTGATACTCGCCTCATCTCTTGCAAGCATCACCAAACTGTGAGCAGCATCAGGGCTTGGAGTATTTTGGTTACTGATTTTGTTTACTGCGTTTTGTTCGAAATACAGTGTTGTGAATGAGATCTATTTTCAAAAGAGTAAGAAAGAAAGCACTTGTTCATAAATTGTCTTAGAAGCATTATTTAGGACTAATGAGCACATTTTGTTTCACAAGTGTAGTGTAAAGTCTAAAGTCCTTCCTGCACCGTATGGCGCATTAGGCGGCACCAATCTCTGTTTCTGTAGCCCTCGGCCTCTCACCTATTACATAGCTAGGGTTACAGCGGGGGGCGTGTCCTCTGGTAACCGCGAGAGTTTGACTCCCCTCTCACGTCTGTATTGCAGTGTGCCTTGCTAGATGGCAGTAGGTACCATTTTTATGATGGTCTTTGGTATGACCCGACCGTGAGTAGAACTCGCAATCTCGAGGCGGACACGCTAACCACTAGGCCAACTCACAGTCACTATAATGTGTAGTGTAAAGACTCTTAATTTTAAAAAATTAAAGCGAATAACAGAAGTTTGATATCGGCTTCAAGATATCTGCCAAAAAGCTCAAAAAAAAAAAAAACCACTTACAAAACCTTTCATTTGACCTTTCAGAAGGACCAAACACAAGCTGTGATAATCAAAAGGTACATTTTCTTAAAATAAACACCGCTTACTCGATATCGAATGAGTAGCCTTGGCGAACCACGAGGTGAATTTCGTTTCGTTTCGTTTTCTGATTGGTTCAGAAGTTTATCAAGAAGTAGAACGGGTAATCAAACTCGATCAGGATAAGTGCTGATTGGTTATGAAGTTTCGCTATTGCTACACTCATTCTTACATTCTTACAACATGATGAAATAATGGCTTCGCCACTCGTTCTTGTGCATCTTTGATAACGCGAGATCAACTGTTCATATCGCGAGATCACGATTCGCTGTTCTGGTGATTGTAATGCTTATGCGTATGCACAGTGCGCTATTGTTACACTCATTCTTACCGTACAACACGATGACATAGTGGCTCCGCCTCGCTTCGCCTCTATGAGGCGGTAGCCACAAAAAAGCTGGGTAGCGTTTTATGAAGGTGTCCTAACACTTACGACATCATAAGTCAATATGAAAGCAATGGACTTATAAGGTCATAAGTGTTAAGAGGTCTTCATAAATTGCTCGTGGCAGGGGATGGTGATGACCGTGTCTTCTTGTTTCCTCTCTCTTGAAGTGAATAATGTGAATGGCATCATGTTACATTAGCACAAACACCCTGAAGACTTTCCTGTGGTGGAAAACCTACAGCTATAAAGTTAGAGCTTAGTTACTAAGCACTGACTCTGGAGACTCCTTCCATAAACATGCTGAATACACGTCTCCTGTATCTCATCAATGATTTTATATACATTTGTTAAATATGAAATTTTTTAAATTGTGTAATATTTAAATAATATTGGCTGGCGTTGAGTGGTCTATCAGATATATTCCATTCAGTTAGCATGATACTGAACAAGTCAAAGATGAGTGTAGCTGATATACCATGAAAAAAGCCAGACAATATTATTATTATTATTATTATTATTATTATTATTATTATTGTACTACATACACCAAAGGGGAACTGTCAGGGCCTTCTAAGCGTTCAGAGAAGCCCAAACATATCAGGATTTCAAATGTTATATTTAATTTCTTTCATTCTTTCATAATTTCATTATAATTACACTGCCGTTCAAAAGTTTGGGGTCACTTTGAAATGTCCTTATTTTTGAAAGAAAAGCACTGTTCTTTTCAACAAAGATCACTTTAAACTAATCAGAAATCCACTCTATACATTGCTAATGTGGTAAATGACTATTCTAGCTGCAAATGTCTGGTTTTTGGTGCAATATCTCCATAGGTGTATAGAGGCCCATTTCCAGCAACTCTCACTCCAGTGTTCTAATGGTACAATGTGTTTGCTCATTGCCTCAGAAGGCTAATGGATGATTAGAAAACCCTTGTACAATCATGTTAGCACAGCTGAAAACAGTTGAGCTCTTTAGAGAAGCTATAAAACTGACCTTCCTTTGAGCAGATTGAGTTTCTGGAGCATCACATTTGTGGGGTCGATTAAATGCTCAAAATGGCCAGAAAAATGTCTCGACTATATTTTCTATTCATTTTACAACTTATGGTGGTAAATAAAAGTGTGACTTTTCATGGAAAACACAAAATTGTCTGGGTGACCCCAAACTTTTGAACGGTAGTATATTGTCTTCTAATTCTAATTCAGCCTAGATGAAAGGGTTACTGTCCTGAAAACATTAAAATCGAGTTCTCCAATGAGATTGTTTTGTTTGCTGTCTCTCGGCTGAGAAGAGTTTAGAGCTGCTCACTCATTGGTTCGGACTTCATTGCCGGGACAGAAGGTCATGGCAGTGTCTGTTTATGTAGGAAGTGACAGATGAATTAACCAGTCAGATTTTGATTTATAATGAGAGGAACCAAAAATTTATCGCCCTCGGCTTTCTCGAAGGCCAACGCTTTCTCAAAGGCTTACTCGCGACTCGGCGATGTCAGCGCGGCAGTGAAGTCACCTTCCAGCCAGAGTAGCGTTCATCAGTAGTGTTAGCGAATGCTAATAAAGCAGTCAAGCCAGTGCTATCGAGAGCAAGTAGCACAGGCTAACGACTGAGAAACTAAGACTTCTGTCTCCAGACTCTTCTTCCACGCTGCACGCTCGCTACAGTATTTTTCACTCAGACTTAAGGATTCATTTCCCTCTGTAATTTAATGAGTTACTTTTAAAATCAACATCGACAACTACACACAATGGAGCGACCTGGCAGCCTGATGCTAATCACTTGCTAAACCTTCGCCCTGTTGCTTTAAGGTTTGGCTGAGTTCAAGCCCCAGCTCTGATAGTAACAGTTCATCATTGACATACACACTCTCTTTTCCAGTTTTTCAATGTCCGTTGGTATGTTTTTTTCTCCAGTAAATATGCATGAAGAATATCTAATGATGCCTTTCAGGTGTTCAACGTGTCTTTCTTTTTCCTGGCGAACACAGAAATGGTTGTGCGCATGCGCAACAGAAAATTCTCATACTGGATATTCGCATCAGCTCCGACGTGTGATGTCAAGTTGTCTTGACAACCGTGCAATATCATAAACCATATTCATCGCTCATTCTCCATTGGGTAGAGTGACGTAATACACGTAGGATAAGCGAGATGCTAACAATATTGCATGCTATCAAACCAAATGAATGAAACCTGCTAGAAGGGAATAGAACACGTTTTTATTCCACAGAAGAAGTGTCCTGTATGTAAAGTAGATTACGTGGAGTGTCCACTGTACACGTCCCTATGGACGAGCTGTTACTATCAGAATGAGCACACTGACCTCTGATTTGTAGCCAGACCGAGTGTCACCTTCAGACCAATCAGAGTCGAGAACTCGACACCACTGCTCCGTCACTGAGATTGGACACACAGGATGTTCTGCAATATTTATTTCATGATAATAAACTAATATTAGACTGAATGTGAGGGGTTTTTTTCCATACCATGAAAACCAACTTGTTGTTCAGTCAGCGAGGAATCAGCAGGTTGTCGGGTCGTGCAGCATGCAGCTACAGGATCTATGAGCTAATAAAGCGATTGGTGATTGAGCTTGTGGGTCAGACACGGAGTGCTGCAGCATCAGGATAATTAAACACCCTGCTTTCACAGCAAAACACACAGAAGAGCTGAAACGCAGAAATAAACGAGATGAACCAGAACGATGGATGGATGGACGGAGAAGTGCTTCTATGCTGATTTTAGTAATGCAATCCCACAATCCCCCCCGGTCACACACCCCCTCCCCCTCCCCCCGTCACCCCACGGCTTCCCACCAGAGAAGCGCCACTTGACTTATGGCTCGGGAGCGAGCGCCTCTTAATGAAATGCACTGCATCCGTTCCGTTCCGCGTGCGTCCGGGATGTCGTGGGGGGGGTGAGACAGCTAGCACAGCCGCAGAGTGTGTGTGTGTGTGTGTGTGTGTGTGTGTGTGTGTGTGTGTGTGTGTGTGTGTGTGTGTGTGTGTGTGTGCGCGCAACCATGGGGACAGTAATGCGAAATTAAGAACGTGTAATGGTTACTACAGCAGTACAGTTAAATTTGTCAAAGAATGCAAGCACACACATCCGCGCACACACACACACACACACACACACACACAAGTAAAAAAATTAAAATGACAAGAAACACTGACTTTTAATGGAAGATATAAAGAGTGTGTGCATTTGTGCATTAACTCTCTCTCTCTCTCTCTCTCTCTCTCTCACACACACACACACACACACACACTCATACTCTCTTTTCAACCCCCCTCTATATACTGTGCTTCTGTGCTGCAGCAGAAATCAGCGCGCAGTCAGCTAGTATGAGCCTCCGCAGTGTTACGCTATAGCACAGGAGGAGAGAGAGAGTGTGAGTGTGTGAAAGAGAGAGAGAAAGAGAGAGAGACAGAGAGAGAGCGAGAGAAAGGGCACAGAGGTTGAAAGTGATGATTAGTAGTGCAGCGTATAGATAGAGAGATATATAGATAGACAGATGCAAAGAAGGAAAGTGTTAGGAATAGAGAGCAAGAAAGAGACAGACAAAAGCAGAGAGAGAGAAAGACAGATAGGGAGGAAGAGAGAGAGAGAGGTTGAAGTGATGATTGGCAGTGCAGCACAGATAGATAGATAGATAGATAGATAGATAGATAGATAGATAGATAGATAGATAGATAGATAGATAGATAGATAGAGTCAGGAATAGAGAGCAAGAAAGAGAGAGAGAGCTGGGGAGATAGAGATGAAGAGCAACAGAAAGAGAGAACAAAAGAGAAACAGAGAGAGAGAGAGAGAGAGAGAGAGAGAGGAGGGCACAGAGGCTGAAAGTTATGATTAGCAGTGGAGTGTATAGATAGATCGACGCAAAGAAGGAAAGAGTCAGGAATAGAGTGCAAAAGAAAGACATACAGAAGCAGAGAGAAAGACAGATGGGGAGACAGAGATGAAGAGAGAGAAAGAGAGAGCAAAAGAGAGAAAGTCAGAAAGAGAGAGGGCACGGAGGATGCAAGTGATATTAGTAGTGGAGCGGTTTGATAGATAGATAGATAGATAGATAGATAGATAGATAGATAGATAGATAGATAGATAGATAGATAGATAGATAGATAGAGTCAGGAACAGAGAGCAAAAGAGAGAGACAGAAGCAGAGAGAGAGAGATGGAGAGATAGAGATGAAGAGAGAGAGAAAGCAAGCAAGAGAGAGAAATTCAGAGAGAGAGAGAGGGCATGGGGTTGAAAGTGATAATTGTTAGTGCAGTGGATAGATAGATAGATAGATAGATAGATAGATAGATAGATAGATAGATAGATAGATAGATAGATAGATAGATAGATAGATAGATAGATAGAGTCAGGAACAGAGAGCAAAAGAGAGAGACAGAAGCAGAGAGAAAGAGAGATGGAGAGATAGAGATGAAGAGAGAGAAAGCAAGCAAGAGAGAGAAATTCAGAGAGAGAGAGAGAGAGGGCATGGGGTTGAAAGTGATAATTGTTAGTGCAGTGGATAGATAGATAGATAGATAGATAGATAGATAGATAGATAGATAGATAGATAGATAGATAGATAGATAGAGTCAGGAACAGAGAGCAAAAGAGAGAGACAGAAGCAGAGAGAAAGAGAGATGGAGAGATAGAGATGAAGAGAGAGAAAGCAAGCAAGAGAGAGAAATTCAGAGAGAGAGAGAGAGAGGGCATGGGGTTGAAAGTGATGATTGTTAGTGCAGTAGATAGATAGATAGATAGATAGATAGATAGATAGATAGATAGATAGATAGATAGATAGATAGATAGATAGATAGATAGATAGATAGCAAAAGAGAGAGACAGAAGCAGAGAGAAAGAGAGATGGAGAGATAGAGATGAAGAGAGAGAAAGCAAGCAAGAGAGAGAAATTCAGAGAGAGAGAGAGAGAGGGCATGGGGTTGAAAGTGATGATTGTTAGTGCAGTGGATAGATAGATAGATAGATAGATAGATAGATAGATAGATAGATAGATAGATAGATAGAGTCAGGAATAGAGAGCGAGAGAGAGACAGACAGAAGCAGAGAGAAAGACAGGAAGAGAGACAGAGAGAAAGTCTGAGTGAGAGAAAGTCAGAGAGAGAGAGAGAGAGAGAGAGAGAGAGAGAGAGGACATGGAGGTTGAAAGTGATGATTAGTGGTGCACTCTGTGACTCTGTGACTCTGTACTTCAGTGCACTAATAAAGCACCGCACACGTCAACATCACCTTCCTCAGGACAGAGAGAAAGAAGCGCTGCGGCTCCTCACTGCACCTTCCTCAGGACTTCGGCACTTTCAACATCCTGCTCGAGCACGGAACACAAAAACGCACTTTTAGCCTCTTTTAGCATCCTAATTAAAGCCAAACACGCGAAATCGGAACTCTCGAGCTACACACACACACCACAATCTGAGCGCATCGCTATAACCGAGTTCTGTATTAATGCCCCGGGTTTTAATCCAACAAAACTGTTCCACACACACACTTACTGCCACAACTTACACTTAACAAACTCCCCTGCGTGCTTTTACACACGTTTAATGTTTACTCATACAGATATGCAGGAATCTGTTTTAAAAAAATAAATAAAAGAATCAAGGTTCAATTTGGGGGCGGAGCTTAGCATTCATATTCATACATTTTCTAATGACTGCATTCACTCGTGACCTCAAACAAAGTCCAACCATACTGAATATGAGATCTGCTTCAATAAAGATCTTTCAGTAAAGTCTCAGAGTCGCCAGGAGGATTTGAACGGACAGCTGATACATCGTTTTTCAAAACCGGACTCCTACGTCTCTGAATTAACTGACCAAGGACACGAGCACGCTATCACGATCACTTCGTTCTGAAAGTGACTTGCGCTATAAACAACTCAAATACGAGTCTGTTCCAGCATCGCCAACCAGGCGGCGTGTTCCTAACACAGTTCATAAACGCTCCGGAGCAGAAAGAGCCGAGTGTCTGAAGAAGCTGATGGTGGCTGCAGGAGTCACGGCTTGTGCTAAGTAAGCATGACAGAGACACTCGAGCTCAAACTGCTGCTTCTGCAGGACACTGAAAGCCAAAACCCTTTTGAAGAGAACCCTTTTCCTTCATGCTGTACTGGAACAGTGCGTCCACTCCGAGTCGAAAAGGTGCCAAGGCCATGCGGGATACCTGTGCTTACTCACATCCGCATTGTGGACACGGTGAGACAGAAGGATCCAGAAGACGCCATTTTACACCATACTGACTCCCTAACAAAGCATTCAGACCAGGAACGCTTTCAGAAGCTACAAATGAACACCTACAGGATTTAGGTTCTCTTTTTCTATGTCAGGGGTTCTTCACCAGTGCTTCTTCAACAGTCCATTTCCCAGATCTTTAGATCCTCTCTTGGGAAAATTCATCCAAAAGCATGGCGCATCATCTCCATACTTGTTGAGCATATATTTCTTAACATAATTGTTCTCCTGTTGATAAATTCCAAAGGGTTTTCCTGACATTCTAGCACTCCGTATCTATAACGCTTCAAGAAAATGGGTTCTTCAAGGGTTCTTTGTATGTGAAGGCTTTTTAGCCTCCTAAAACATCTCAAGAATTCGTTCTGATTCTGAAACACTTCCAGGGTTCTACACAGATCCATTGACCTCCAGACAGTCAATCTAAGAACCCTTAAGGGCTCCAGACCACTGATGTTGACCACCATGATGAAGCCCTCACCCTTCTCATCCACATCCTTCTATGGTCTCAAACCCTTTTATAACTAACGCAAGAGTCTTATAACAAAAAGACTTACAACACTCTCTGGTTCTGGTTCTTATTTGCCAAAATTTCATCAAACGTAACCTTCAGAACCTTTAGTCAGGCTTGTAGTACTCGAGTCCGACTCATGCCCTAATTTTAAGAACTTGCGACTTGACTTGGACTTGAGCACTGATGACTCGGACTCGTGTATTAATCAACTGCATTCGGACTCATAAATTGGCGACGAGGACTCGGATGGATTTTTTTCTTTATTTTTTTTTAACATGCCATAATAATTTGGCATAAGATATTTATATTTATATCTACAGTAAGTTTTATGCAAAAAATAAAGAAAAAATCCGAGTCCTCATTTCCAATTTACGAGTCCGAATGCAGTTGGTGCACAAATCCAAGTCCGAGTCCTTAAAATTAGGGCACGTGTCGGAGTCGAGTCCAAGTCCTGGACTTGAATACTACAAGCCTGATCAATCCACACTGAAAATGTGGGATTTAAAAATATACATATATTTTTTTAAACTGAAAGTCCCAGCTGTCATTAGAACAAAATCTGGTTATACGAAATACTAAGAAATTCTAAAATTCACGTAAATTTTAGAATTTCACTCAAGTTATTGCTGATAATCGAATCTCTCAGGAAATATTTTGTATTGAATGCAAAACAGAAGCATTTTCTCGCTAGTGCTCTAAGAATTTTGGACTCCAATCTATTATGGTAATTTGGTGCAAGAGAATGCACATTCACCTGCCCATACGTCATGTTCAGGAATAAACTAATGTTAACGGCGCTAAAATGCCTGGAGAGAACGCCCCTAGGATTGTCCATTTTGCTTATACAGACTTCTCATGCAGTGGGAAAAAATGCACTGCTATGTGTCCCATATGTAGAAGGACTATCGAGGAGACGACGGGACGACCTCGAACTTCAATCGTCATTTGGCGAGACTCCACCCAGAGAAGGAAGTGACACGCTATGTCCATTGCCCTGTTGATAGCGGGGCTCGCTTGCTGAGTGATGAACTAGCTAGTGTTAACCCTCTCTCACGTTGATAGTGGGCGGGGCTTGTGTCAGACTCGACTCGGATCAGTAGTGGACTCGACTTAGACTCGACTCAAAATTTTCTTTAATGGCTTGGACTTGAACAGTTCATTGAGACTGGACTGAGACTCGAGGTTTGGTGACTCGACTCCAACGCTGCATTTCGAACCTCCTAGCAGCTGTTGGCTTAATACTGCTTACTCAAGAAACTCCATACTGCTCCTTTCAGATCACTGCAGTCATTAATTTAATCTTTAGTATCCACTTTATTCTCATTAGGACGGCAGCAGACCGAGAGAACCCTGGACGCCAGTTCATCGAGTCATCAATCCACTTCTTGTCATGTTTTTAAGAGATGGGAGGAAACCAGTGAACTCGGCGGAAAACCAGACGGACTCAAGGAAGACACTGTGTGTGTGTGTGTGTGTGTGTATGTGAGAAATCAGGATCGAAGAAACTGTATTCTTTTAATATTATTACGATTATCACGTTACGTCGTACGGTATCCCGATGAAACCTTGACCGAATTACTATGCTTTGCTGAAATTATCCGTCAGCACGATCTGGAAAACGGTCGTACAGAAAACAGGCTTATCTAAGCACTTTAGCTTGTGTTGTAGCAGTGCTCACACACTGAAATTTCGTTCCAATATTTATGACACTTGTAAAACTTTACTGGCTGTCAAGCTCCGATCTCACGTCATGGCCAAAGAATCCTTTTATGACGTGTAAGAAATCGGGCTGAAAAGTCAGACAGTGTAGCTACCATCGAACAGGAATCAGCAATGTCATTGGATTATGTGAATTAACAGCCAATCAGATTCAATATGCAAATCCAGGCCATGAAACACCAGTTTACGAGGCGAAGGGAAGGTTTGAGAGCGTTTCTCATTTGCATATTCGTAAGATCTGGATCCGAGGGTAACTTGTGGATGCTTCCGAGCCCTTTTTTTTGGGAGTTTCGTTGGCGTTTTTGGGAAGTGAGGCATCGTGGAAGTTATTATTACACAATTTATATATACTAGATAAACATTTTTGGCTTGAAAGAAGTTTTGAGTAGCATGCAAATGAATTTTACGCCTTTGCAGAAAACTACGATGAGCAAATTCAGCAAACAGTTCGAATAGTGAGTGTGTGACACCTCGCCTGAAACCGTTTGTCTCCTGTAATCATAAATGAGTGTGTTTGTGTGTGTGAGAGAGATCTTGTAGTGTTATCTTCAACGCATATAACCTATAGTTCCACACAACAAACTATATTCTAAACCTAATCAAGAAATGGATGGCTGAAGTGAAAGAAAAGCAGAAAAAGGACAGTAAAACAAGACGGAATCATCCGAGTGGTGAAAAGCGACAAAGAGAAAACTCTCACTGCAGAAATAAAACGTAATCAAGCGTGGGAAAGTGCCGGTGGGGACGGACGTGCGCGAGTGCCGCAAACCATCTCACAAAAGTGCTGAAAAATAACCGAGAATATCATCGTTTCGCATTTTCCGCTCACGCGCATTAGGATTGTGAAATCGAACAGCGACGTTTGACCAAAATTAAGTCACATTTCTACCGAGCTCATTTTCCCGTCTGACTAAAATCTACTTACGGAATGTAATGAAATTCGCAGGACGATTTTTTTTTTTTTTTTTTTACCTTTCCTGTTCCGTCAAATCAGTTCAGGATCATCACTGTGGCTTTGCGGTCACCTCGGTTTGCGTTTATCAGATTTCCACGTCAGCTCTGAGTTTAAACGTTGCGTTGCAGCTCCGGTTTGAGACGGAAACGACGTGTCACTTGTCGCTTATATCCTATACCTTTAGTGTGCGTTTCTCACCTGGAAATGTCCGTACAGCGTCGGACCATGTTCGCTTGTAGAACAGTTTTAAAGGTGGCTTTAAATGTAAATGTAGGTGAAATACACACACGGCGTACAGAAGAACGAGACACTTTTGCAGCAAAGGAAGGATGAATCCCAACAGAGGTGTCGAAGGTGTTTATTTGTGAAATCTGTGTGTGTCAGAAGGGAAATAAATTCTTTACATCAAATCAAAATCGGGATTAGTTTGATACTTAAACTGTAGGTTTGCTGGAAGAGTTGGCAATGCAGCACTTTGATCAGACTATTTATGCATAAAAGATTATAAGAAGAAAACTTATCAAGATTCTAGGAATGTGATTAACACATCATGGGTGTTAATGGATCACTGGGAGACAGTGAGAGGAGTGAATGGGATAGAAAGATGTGCCAACTGATCACAGAGTGCATTAAAGAGAGAGAGAGAGAGAGAGAGGGATTTGTTTAGTTGAGCACTGCAGTATTTCATGCACCAGTGCAGAATTCAGTCAGTGTGTTAATGAGTGTGTGAGGGTGCATGCACCAGTATGGGTGATGATCACAGGCTGTAAGAGGAGACCCGAGCTGTGACCCGTCACTCACCCGTGCGTATTTGGATGAGTACGGGTCCTCGAAGAGCGCCCAGACGCGCGGCTGCCACACGCTCCACCAGCTCGGTTTGCCGCCGTCCTCGTGCAGGCACAGCCGTTTGAGGTCCCCGTCGGCCCCGCCCCCTCCGCCGCCACCGGCCAGCGCCGCAGCCTCGTCCTCCGGTGCGTCCGGTTCGGGCGTCTCGAAGCTGTCAAGCGCCTCCTCGGCGTCACGGTGCTGCCGGTAATTCATCCAGCAGCACGCCTCCACGTCCGTCTCGTCGATGCCCCAGAAGGCGAGCTCCTCCTCGAACAGCGGGCCGCACACATCACCGGGACAGTGCAGCTTGCCGGTGCGGTAGTAGTTGAGGATGAAGGCGAACGTGCTCGGGTGCCGGTCGAAGAAGAACTCGTCCGACTTGGGGTCGTAGTCGAAGTTACTGCACGCGTCGGGCTCCGTGAGCCACGACAGGCGCGTGCCGGGCAGCGTGCGGAGGGTGCTGCGGTAGGTCTCGTGCCGCACGCCGCCGCAGTTGATCACGATGCGCTCGCTGTCCGACGGGCAAGTCATGTCGGCGCTCGCGCATGCTTTGGCGCACGACTTGCTGCCACCCTTGCGCCCTCTGAAAGAGGAGACGCACACCGAGCTGAGCATAGAGGAGGAGGTGGAGGGGGCGGGCAGAGAAACACCGGCAGGGGGTGGAGCCTGACAGAGAGAGAGAGAGAGAGAGAGAAAGAAAGAGAGAGAGATGCGTTACACACAGCTTCTCCGTTTTGCGCACACACACACACACACTTCTCATTTCTCATTCTCTCAAACACACCTGATCCAAATCCAACTCACTTCCATTCCATTCCATTCCATTCCATTCCATTCCATTCCATTCCTCCTGAGACAAACCAGAAGGGCTGCGAACGCCCTAAGCCGTGCCCTTACTAAGGGTCCTCAGGTTCTCCCTGCTCCAAGAGATCCAAGCCCTTCATCACATGTCATGAATCGAGTGGTTTTTCATACCGAAAAGCTTCGATTCAAACCGTATCGCACTGTTATAGGCTGGTCACATGGTTGTGGGTTCAAATCCCACCTCTAGTCTGCTGGCAGCAAAGAGTTCGCTTAAGTTTATTCGTAACAACTGTCGCAAAGGGGCGGCACGGTGGTGTAGTGGTTAGCGCTGTCGCCTCACAGCAAGAAGGTCCTGGGTTCGAGCCCCGGGGCCGGCGAGGGCCTTTCTGTGCGGAGTTTGCATGTTCTCCCCGTGTCCGCGTGGGTTTCCTCCGGGTGCTCCGGTTTCCCCCACAGTCCAAAGACATGCAGGTTAGGTTAACTGGTGACTCTAAATTGAGCGTAGGTGTGAATGTGAGTGTGAATGGTTGTCTGTGTCTATGTGTCAGCCCTGTGATGACCTGGCGACTTGTCCAGGGTGTACCCCGCCTTTCGCCCGTAGTCAGCTGGGATAGGCTCCAGCTTGCCTGCGACCCTGTAGAAGGATAAAGCGGCTAGAGATAATGAGATGAGATGAGAACTGTCGCAAAGCAGCGTTACAGAAAATAGCTACGCTGTGGGTCCATGTGGCTGCTGCTTATAAATAGCAGCGGCCGGCGAGGGCCTTTCTGTGTGGAGTTTGCATGTTCTCCTCGTGTCTGCGTGGGTTTCCTCCGGGTGCTCCAGTTTCCCCCACAGTCCAAAGACATGCAGTTAGGTTGACGTGGGGCTGAAGTGCCCTTGAGCGAGGTACAGAACCCCTGACTGATCCCTGGGCGCTGTGTGTGGCTGCTCACTGCTCTGGGTGTGTGTGCACATGTGTTCACTGCTTCAGATGGGTTAAATGCAGAGGATAAATTTCACTGTGCTTGAAGTGTGCATGGGACAAATAAAGGTTTCTTCTTCTTCTTTCTGATCCAATATATATAATTTACCAGCTTAAGGTCAGTCCGTATCGTGAAATACCGTGACCGAAGTCTTGAAAATACTGACCTAGGCCTCGGTCACAGTATTTCACAATACGGACTGACCTTAAGCTGGTAAATAATATCTCATCTCATCATCTCTAGCAGCTTTATCCTGTTCTACAGGGTCGCAGGCAAGCTGGAGCCTATCCCAGCTGACTACGGGCGAAAGGCGGGGTACACCCTGGACAAGTCGCCAGGTCATCACAGGGCTGACACATAGACACAGACAACCATTCACACTCACATTCACACCTACGCTCAATTTAGAGTCACCAGTTAACCTAACCTGCATGTCTTTGGACTGTGGAGGAAACCGGAGCACCCGGAGGAAACCCACGCGGACACGGGGAGAACATGCAAACTCCGCACAGAAAGGCCCTCGCCGGCTACGGGGCTCAAACCCGGACCTTCTTGCTGTGAGGCGACAGCGCTAACCACTATACCACCATGATGCCTGGTAAATAATATATTTATTTTTTTCTTTACCAAATTCTAACAGAAAATGAGAGCGCCCAAAAGGGAAACCATATTTAGAACAAACCTGCGTCAAAAACCTGTTTGCTCTGAATTTTCCATTTAGGTTTCAACAGAACTTCCCAAAGACGTTGAGGTCATAGGTCGTCTTTTTTGTTGTATTTTCTGCCCTTTGCTCCTCAATAAACTGCTGGATTTCCTCGGCGTTAGCAACAGTTACAGGTTTTTAGCTTTCTCCTGAAATGTTTTCTTTTATTTCGTCTTCCTCAGGGTAGTAAAACTCACTTTCGCTGTGAACACTGTCGTTATCGCTATCCATGCTGTAAAATTAATGCTATTATACTGAGAAATGCGAAAATAAATGTTGACAAAAAAATTGCTACTACAGTATGTTTGTTGTTGTGAACGAGCAAGTTGCCAAAGGTCCGTAACCGGGGTCCGAATCGTAGGATTCTGGACCGCTCGTGAGCCAATCAGAGCGCACGATTTGATGTAAACTGGACCACAAAAAAATATATACATGTTATCAGTTATACTCGCCTCATCTCCTGCAAGCGTCACCAAGCTGTGAGCAGCATCAGGGCTTGGAGTATTTTGGTGACCGAGTTTGTTTTTTGTTCAAAATACAGTGCTGTGAACGAGATCTCTTTTCAAAAGAGTAAGAAAGAAAGCACTTGTTCATGAATTGTCTTAGAAGCATTATTTAGGACTAATGAGCACATTTCGTTTCACAAGTGTAGTGTAAAGACTAAAAAAATAAAATTAAAAAATTAAAGCGAATAGCAGAAGTTTGATATCGGCTTCTTGATATATCTGCCAAAAAGCTAAAAAAAAAAACTTACAAAACCTTTCATTTGACCTTTCAGAAGGACCAAACAAAAGCTGTGATAATCAAAAGGTAAATTTTCTTAAAATAAACACCGCTTACTCGATATCGAATCAGTAGCCTTGGCGAACCACGAGGGGAATTTCATTTATCTTTTTATCTGCCGATTATCTTCCGATACTACAAAGTTATCACGAGGTTTCTCTTATTTCGTTTCTGGTTCTGATTGGTTCCGAAGTTTATCAAGAAGTAGAACGGGTAATCGAACTTGATCAGGATAAGTGCTGATTGATTACGAAGTTTCGCTATTGCTGCACTCATTCTTACAACACAATGACATAGCGGCTTCACCACTCGTTCTTGTGTACCTTTGATAACGCGAAATCAACTGTTTGTATCACAAGATCACGATTACGCCATTCTGGTGGTTATAATGCTTATGCGTAGTGCCCTATTGTTCCACTCATTCTTACATTCTTACAACACGATGACATAGTGGCTCCACCTCGCTTCACCTCTATGAGGCAGTAGCCACAAAAATTAAAGACTTTACACGTATGAGCTAATTTATCCCTAATTTATCCCTGATGATCAAACCTGTGGCGATGGTAGCGAGGAAAAACTCCCTTGGACGACATGAGGAAGAAACCTTGAGAAGACCCAAAAGGGAACCCATCCTCATCTGGGTGACACCAGATATAACAGTGGTTATAAATACTGTAGCTCCCTTCTATAACTGTGTCCTATATACAGTGGTCACAAAGTACAAGTGTGTAACCAGGAAATGCCACGTAACCCTTATTAGCACAGTTGTATCTTGCCTCAAGTGTAAGTCATAAAACATCATCCACCAAGTGTGGTAGATGGTCAGTGGTTCCAGTGATGTAAAGTGATGTTTCCCATTCCCAGTCCTGTACTCTTAAGAGAAGAGGTTCCTTGAGTGCTCGTTGCCTAAAATAAGGTTTCGTAGCTCCTTGGAATCTTTCAGATAGCGAAGAAGTATTTATGTACCTATCTAACCAAGTACACATACATTATTCAAAATGAACAGATTATTGTGTTGTAAAGAGATACAAATAGCAGGTGTATTTGTGGAGAAGTCATGGTCTCAAGGTTAGACAAGCAGCTTTGGGACCAAAAGGATGCCAGTTTGATTCCCTGGACCAGCAGGAATGGCTGAAGTGCCCTGGAGCAAGGCACCTAACCCCCAACTGCACCCCAGGCTGCTCTGGGTGTGTTGTACATCGTTCTGGATAAGAGCGTCTGCTAAGTGCCTTTATGTAATGTAATGTAATGTGTACCATGTGTTTGAGTCCCAGTGTTGTAGACAAGTCACTAAACTTCAAGTCCCCAGTGTTCAAGTCTGAGTCAAGTCCAAGTCATTAAAAGAAATTTCGAGTCGAGTCCACTATTGATCCGAGCCGAGTCCGAGAACAAGACTCCAACCGCACCATTTGACGGCGGCTGTTTTAGCACCATTAACATTAGTTTGTTCCTGTACATGGCGTATGAACAGGTGAATGTGCTTCTCCTTGTCAGGGAGTGTGAAGTATTCTGTCAGAGATGGTTGGGAGACGGATGTAAGTGCAGAAGGTGTGTTTATTAATACAAATGAAGACGAGTAAACAATCCAAAACGGCAGGCAAAATCGTAAAACGGTGAAACGGGCAATAGGTCGAGCGAGACACAAACAGGTTATCGTAGACTCGGCAAAATCAAAGATGAGAAACAGGAAATCAGGGATCAGGAAACCAAACAAGGAAATAAGGCTCGGTAATGTGTCAGCAATGCAACTCAATACTTCGCAGAGTAAGTGTGTTTTCACAGTTTTTATATCGGCGTGCTGATTGTGTCTTAATCCTGTGCAGGTGCGAGTCGTTTACGGCGCAAGTGTGAGAGTCCGCTTGGCACACACACTGTCCGGAGCGCACCCGAGAGTCTATATGATGTATGCGCCAAGGCGTGCAGGTGTGACACTCTTACACGAAATTAGTACAAAATTAATGTAGATATAAATATATTATGGCGGCACGGTGGTGTAGTGGTTAGCACTGTCACCTCACAGCAAGAAGGTCCGGGTTCGAGCCCCGTGGCCGGCGAGGGCCTTTCTGTGTGGAGTTTGCATGTTCTCCCCGTGTCCGCGTGGGTTTCCTCCGGGTGCTCCGGTTTCCCCCACAGTCCAAAGACATGCAGGTTAGGTTAACTGGTGACTCTAAATTGAGCGTAGGTGTGAATGTGAGTGTGAATGGTTGTCTGTGTCTATGTGTCAGCCCTGTGATGACCTGGCGACTTGTCCAGGGTGTACCCTGCCTTTCGCCCGTAGTCAGCTGGGATAGGCTCCAGCTTGCCTGCGACCCTGTAGAACAGGATAAAGCGGCTAGAGATAATGAGATGAGATGAGATAAATATCTTATGCTAAATTATTATGGCATGTTACAAAACATAAAGAAAAAATCCGAGTCCTTGTCTCCAATTTACGAGTCTGAGTCATGAGTCCTTAAAATTAGGGCACAAGTCGGACTCAAGTACTACAAGCCTGTTGGGTCCCCCACCCCAAAAATGTTCCAGAAAGGTTGAGACTAAATCCCCTTTCACATACAAAACCTGTTATTGTATGATGGGATAAATAACACATTTTCATTCCCACTCAGTCTTCCATAACAGAAAAGTAACGGATATTGTGTGTTCCCACCGTACTGTATTTAACAGACTGCTACAGAGCGCAAACCTCCGCGAGACATGTAAAACATACAAGACCAGATATGACACATACTTCATGACACGGCCAAGATTACCAACATTACCTTCTCAGCAACACGACGCCAATCGAGCTGAATCAAGTCTCTTTTGAGAGACTTCTCTTCCTGTTTCTGAACATTTGTTTTGTTAAAGCAACATTTTTGCTTATATCTGCTGATGTGTTTTTTTTTTTTGTCTTGGTGTTTTGCGTTTGCTGCCAGTTCCTTTACACTGAGGCGGTATGAGTAATCTCATAACATTGCAATATCCTTACACCATCATTTACATACATCACTGCTAGCAATGTCACAACCGTCACAACATGTAAATCTGATGGTTCTGATTGATTCCCACTGGCATCATGGAAAAACATTACCATACATGTTACTACAACCCTGATTCCAAAAAAGTTGGGACAAAGTACAAATTGTAATTAAAAACGGAATGCAATAATTTACAAATCTCAAAAACTGATATTGTATTCACAATAGAACATAGACAACATATCAAATGTTGAAAATGAGACATTTTGAAATTTCATGCCAAATATTGGCTCATTTGAAATTTCATGACAGCAACACATCTCAAAAAAGTTGGGACAGGGGCAATAAGAGGCTGGAAAAGTTAAAGGTACAAAAAAGGAACAGCTGGAGGACCAAATTGCAACTCATTAGGTCAATTGGCAATAGGTCATTAACATGACTGGGTATAAAAAGAGCATCTTGGAGTGGCAGCGGCTCTCAGAAGTAAAGATGGGAAGAGGATCACCAATCCCCCTAATTCTGCGCCGACAAATAGTGGAGCAATATCAGAAAGGAGTTCGACAGTGTAAAATTGCAAAGAGTTTGAACATATCATCATCTACAGTGCATAATATCATCAAAAGATTCAGAGAATCTGGAAGAATCTCTGTGCGTAAGGGTCAAGGCCGGAAAACCATACTGGGTGCCCGTGATCTTCGGGCCCTTAGACGGCACTGCATCACATACAGGCATGCTTCTGTATTGGAAATCACAAAATGGGCTCAGGAATATTTCCAGAGAACATTAACTATGAACCCAATTCACCGTGCCATCCGCCGTTGCCAGCTAAAACTCTATAGTTCAAAGAAGAAGCCGTATCTAAACACGATCCAGAAGCGCAGACGTCTTCTCTGGGCCAAGGCTCATTTAAAATGGACTGTGGCAAAGTGGAAAACTGTTCTGTGGTCAGACGAATCAAAATTTGAAGTTCTTTATGGAAATCAGGGACGCCGTGTCACTCGGACTAAAGAGGAGAAGGACGACCCGAGTTGTTATCAGCGCTCAGTTCAGAAGCCTGCATCTCTGATGGTATGGGGTTGCATTAGTGCGTGTGGCATGGGCAGCTTACACATCTGGAAAGACACCATCAATGCTGAAAGGTATATCCAGGTTCTAGAGCAACATATGCTCCCATCCAGACGACGTCTCTTTCAGGGAAGACCTTGCATTTTCCAACATGACAATGCCAAACCACATACTGCATCAATTACAGCATCATGGCTGCGTAGAAGAAGGGTCCGGGTACTGAACTGGCCAGCCTGCAGTCCAGATCTTTCACCCATAGAAAACATTTGGCGCATCATAAAACGGAAGATACGACAAAAAAGACCTAAGACAGTTGAGCAACTAGAATCCTACATTAGACAAGAATGGGTTAACATTCCTATCCCTAAACTTGAGCAACTTGTCTCCTCAGTCCCCAGACGTTTACAGACTGTTGTAAAGAGAAAAGGGGATGTCTCACAGTGGGAAACATGGCCTTGTCCCAACTTTTTTGAGATGTGGTGTTGTCATGAAATTTAAAATCACCTAATTTTTCTTTTTAAATGATACATTTTCTCAGTTTAAACATTTGATATGCCATCTATTTTCTATTCTGAATAAAATATGGAATTTTGAAACTTCCACATCATTGCATTCTGTTTTTATTTACGATTTGTACTTTGTCCCAACTTTTTTGGAATCAGGGTTGTAGACCACCAGGGGACAGATTAATGTTTCGACTTTGTCGTTTTGCTGCCATTCGTACAGGACTCCATTACAGCATGACAGCAGAAAATATAGTTTTCAGTGTGAGTGTGAACGAGCTAATAAGGTGTGTATCAGTACTGGGATCTTATAGGAAGCAAAGACAAAAATCGAACAAATGGGAGGCTCATGGAAAACCTTGTTCATTAACACGAGCATGTGGTGCTGTGTAGTACGTTCACACTGTTCATTCCTCCATCCTAGCCACGATTATGCGACTAGTTTGTTTATATTTTGGAAAACAGAACTAACTAAAGAAACAAGTTGAGTAGATGAACTACTCGAGTGATGTAGCTGAGAATGAGGAACTGTCAGAGCTAGCGTTCATACACCATCACAGCATTTCTTCTTTGTCATTTGCAAGTGTTTCCAAGGGCCGAGTGGGAGGATTCATATTTAATAAAAAAAATATATATATACGGGGGCGACTAAGGCGCCATACCATAAATCCGGGGACCCGGGTTCGATTCCGACCCGAGGTCATTTCCCGATCCCTCCCCGTCTCTCTCTCCAGCTCATTTCCTGTCTCTACACTGTCCTATCCAAGAAAGGTGGAAAAAGCCCCCCCCCCCCAAAAAAAATATATATATACACTAAGTAACTTTAAAAACGCACATTGATAAAACTTGCTGAATTCGTGCTGAGTTTATCTCAAGAAGAAAAGAAATATATCACAATGGAAAAATAACTTCGTTCCGCCCGAATAAGTTCCAAATCTGTGCTCAAATCAGAATTTAAGGGAGTTGTACTCAATAATGTACAATATGACTCGGGTAGTCAATGACATGGACAGGCTTTAATTTTCAAACAAATTTTGCATACACTGTACACACACAATCTTGCCTATAAATACCCGGGGGAAATGATGGGAAAATTGTCATTATTGAAGATGCCACGCCTAAGCCAAAATCAACGTGAACAGGCCATCGGGATGTTGCATGCCGGAAGTACACAGACAGAGGTCACCCGGCACTTCGGTGTTCATCATTCGACCATTTCCCGTTTGAGTCAGCGTTACAGACAGACAGGGAGCACCAGGGATCGTCCACGCCCTGGTCAGCCTCGAGTCACGATGCCAGTTCAGGATCAGCACATCAGGCTAGCTCACCTCCGTGACAGATTCCTGACACCCTCAGTCACTGCTGCTGAGACCCCTGGACGACACAGACCCAGAATCTCCAGCATGACGGTCTGAACATGG
This sequence comes from Neoarius graeffei, assembly GCF_027579695.1. Lineage (NCBI taxonomy): Eukaryota > Metazoa > Chordata > Actinopteri > Siluriformes > Ariidae > Neoarius > Neoarius graeffei. Next base: position 61,016,240 of record NC_083588.1, on the reverse strand, counting down.
ACCAACTGTCACTTTGAATTTTTTTATTGTGAATTAATTCTTGAGTTTGACAATAAATGTCCTTTATCGATGTTTCAAGATGTGTGTGCATTACATACAATATCATAAATTTCAAATATATGCATGGATCTAAAGTGATATCGTGTTGAATTCCATTGTGCGTTTTTAAAGTTACTTAGTATATATCTCATCTCATCTCATTATCTCTAGCTGCTCTATCCTTCTACAGGGTCGCAGGCAAGCTGGAGCCTATCCCAGCTGACTACAGGCGAAAGGCGGGGTACACCCTGGACAAGTCGCCAGGTCATCACAGGGCTGACACATAGACACAGACAACCATTCACACTCACATTCACACCTACGCTCAATTTAGAGTCACCAGTTAACCTAACCTGCATGTCTTTGGACTGTGGGGGAAACCGGAGCACCCGGAGGAAACCCACACGGACACGGGGAGAACATGCAAACTCCACACAGAAAGGCCCTCGCCGGCCCCGGGGCTCGAACCCAGGACCTTCTTGCTGTGAGGCGACAGCGCTAACCACTACACCACCGTGCCGCCCCCTTAGTATATATATATATATATATATATATATATACACACAATGTAGGCCACGCCCACTTCAGAAAGAAATCCAAATGCAGATAGATATGAATATTCGAGGCATTAAACAGAACCAGAAGCAGATAGTGGTACTGTGGTGTATCCCCACAAGGCATCTACACTGGACATTGAATGGCTGCACTAGAGGGACACATGAAGAACATCTTAAGAACATAAATTTGAAGTCTGAGCGTGGTGTTGCTCTGCACTGCATATGTTCATGACTGTAACCTGATTCCTGCAACATCTTAACAAACGCTTTTTTATGAGCAGGAAATCGTAAGTCGGTGTGCGGAAACAGTTTATACGTTTACGTTTTGCACAGGTTGACTTTGGTTCTTTATATAACGGGAGCCAAAATATAGGCAAAAAAATATATACTGTCAGTTTAGCATTAAGATTCCGAGGCTGAACGTTTATTTCTAGCATTGTGTCCTCGAATAAATCAGCTCAGCAAAAACAATTGGTCCAAAAGCGATAGAGTTCATTTAGTGACATCGCAATCTCAACTCATATGTAATACTAGCAGGTTACCTGGCGTTGCCCGGGTTTTGCTAAATTCTGGGTTGCCCCCAGACTTCTGTGTCAAATTTGGTGAAGATCCGTCAAGAAATGGTGATGTTAACTCAAGACAAACAAAAATCCAAACATCCACCATCCAGGGGCCCACTGAGGACCTCCTAGAGCCCAAATATGGAATTTCTGAGTTCTGCCAAATCCTATACCTACATGCCAAGTTTAGTGAAGCTCTGTCGAGAGTTTGTGTTGATAAATGTAATGTGAAAGGCATTGAGGGAGGGGGTGGGTGGATGTTGTGCCCTCCAGGGACCTCCCTGGGGCTCATACATGAATTCTGTTTATATGTGCAAAATTCCGGGTCAGGGCGGCATGGTGGTGTAGTGGTTAGCGCTGTCGCCTCACAGCAAGAAGGTCCGGGTTCGAGCCCTGTGGCCGGCGAGGGCTTTTCTGTGCGGAGTTTGCATGTTCTCCCCGTGTCCGCGTGGGTTTCCTCCGGGTGCTCCGGTTTCCTCCACAGTCCAAAGACATGCAGGTTAGGTTAACTGGTGACTCTAAATTGAGCGTAGGTGTGAATGTGAGTGTGAATGGTTGTCTGTGTCTATGTGTCAGCCCTGTGATGACCTGGCGACTTGTCCAGGGTGTACCCCGCCTTTCGCCCGTAGTCAGCTGGGATAGGCTCCAGCTTGCCTGCGACCCTGTAGAACAGGATAAAGCGGCTACAGATAATGAGATGAGATGAGATGAATTCCGGGCCATCTCCAAACCTACTTGCCAAATTTGGTGAAAATCAGTCCAGAAATGGTGACGTTAAAAGGATAGTTCGGGATTTTTGACATGAATCTGTATGGCATCCCCATCAATAGTGTCGTGCAAACACACTGACTTACCCCTGACAGCATCCTGTGAGTCCAGTTCTTGTCCAGTTTCGGTCCAGACGAAAGTAGTCCGGCAAGTTTGTTGGGGTCACGAAAGTAAAACGTTTTTCGTCTCAAAACAGTATGTGCTCAAAAGAGTGATATATTTGCATCACAAAACCGTTGCCAAATAAAAAGTCAGACCTCAAAATCGCTTGGCACTATTTTCTCTCCCTCGGTATCACTGCGCGCTGCCGCCAGGTGACAGCCACGGCTGTTTCATTCATTGTTTTAGTGATGGGAATTTTGGCTCTTTTTCGGGAGCCGGCTCTTTTGGCTCTTCTTACTATAAGGAGCCGGCTCTTTCGGCTCCCAAACGGCTCCTGAGATTTTATTTTTTATTTAATTGCTGCAATTAACTAGTTAATTAATTACATTATTATTTATATTTTATCAATAGGATGTTTTCCATTTTATTTTTTAGTTTTTGTAGCCATTGTAAAGCTTTGTAAAGTATAGCAGTGTAACAATGTTCTAGCTATAGAAATAAAACTTACTTACCAATTAATAAATTATTTTCTCACAAACATAATGCAAAACTGTGTTATATTACCAATATAAAATACACAGAAGACATCAACTGTTTATCCTTTATGGCTTTATTTCACACTCGACCTTGAACAAAATGCCACAAAATAAATTATGAAGTATAAATCAGGCCTAAGAAACTATGAAGCAAAGTTGGAAATTATTTTAACAAACACAGAACAATGTGCAACAAAATGTGTGGCACCTTGAGCGCATGTAAAAAGAGAAAAAAGTGCCGCACTCTGCTCCACCAGTAATGAGAAGCCGCTGGAACAGCAAATCTGCTCCTGTTATAATGACTGCTGTCTCGTTGTATACCGCAGATTAATCTGGCCATGCCAAGGCGGTTGCCGACTGAACCCGTCTATTTATGAGCGACAATTTATATCATGAGCTTTAGGAATTCACGGCAACAAAACAATGATCATGGTTGTCAAATAGACAATCATCCTTCAGCTGAGCTGAACTCTGTCTCTCTCTCTCTCTCTCTCTCTCTCTCTCTCTCTGAGGCACCTAAGGACAAAAGACTCATTCGGCTCCCCAACTCGGCTCCCACCGAAGAGCCGGCTCCCGTCGTTCACTTCAAAGAGCCGGCTCTTTGAACCGGATCGTTCGCGACCGACACGTCACTACATTGTTTACTGCTAGCAAAGTTAGCGACAACATGTCTGACTACGACGGTGAAATGTGAGCGGAGATTCAGCCACATCTTTGTTGCTACAGCCTGGATAGTCGCAAGTGCGCACCATTTTCACAAATATATTATTGCAGGGGTTCTCAACCTTTTGCAACCTGGGCCCCACCAAAGCTGGTTCATTGCAGTTGGGGGCCCCTCTTCTCGCCCCGCCCCCATCCCCCCCCCAAACACACTCACCCGCAGTGACGCCACCCGACCTACAGCACCTTATATCGACCGATAGATAGATAGATAGATAGATAGATAGATAGATAGATAGATAGATAGATAGATAGATAGATAGATAGATAGATAGATAGCCAGCCCTGGGCTAGATTATTATTATTATTATTAGTAGTAGTAGTAGTAGCAGCAGTAGTAGCATTATCCATAGTAGACTAGCAGTAAGAAAACAACAAAAACAACAAATTATTTGGGTAGAGCTGAAATGGGGAAAGCAAAAATACAGTGTGGGGTAGTAGTCTTTAAAAAGACTGTTTGGGTTTTGAGCTGTATCGATGGATTGATGATAGTAGACTAGCGAGAGTCGGCACGAGTTAACTCGGCAAGAAACCAGACTAGTGTGTGTGTGGCAAGCACTCACACGGTGGCCACGGTATGCAGACTCACTCACGTGACGTTGCGTCATGTTCGCGTCACGGGCTTAAAATAACCTACACACAAGATTTTATGATAGATTGATGATAGATTTTATAATAGTATTGATTTGTATGTAATAGTCCAATGTCCTGCATTTTGACATGGGTAAATGTGTTGCATCTGCTTAGCTACTATAGCCTGTTAGCCCCAGATTTTTTTTTTCCTCCATACATGAAGCCTACTCGCGACCCCCCTGGAGTACCTCCGCGCCCCACCAGGGGGGCGCGCCCCCTCGGTTGAGAACCACTGTATTATTGTATAGGTTATAGAAGGTGATAAATTTGTCGCTGTTCTTGCTTTCAAATTAGCTTGTTAGCGCCGCTGATCTGAACTCCTAATCACTGCCAAACAATGGGAAAGGTGTTGATTCCTGCGCAGATGTCAACATGACAGCGCGCAGTGATACCGAGGGAGAGAAAATAGTGCCAAGCGATTTCGAGGTCTGACTTTTTATTTGGCAACGGTTTTGTGATGCAAATATATCACTCTTTTGAACACATACTGTTTTGAGACGAAAAACGTTTTACTTTCGTGACCCCAACAAACTTGCTGGACTACTTTCGTCTGGACCAAAACTGGACAAGAACTGGACTCACAGGATGCTGTCAGGGGTAAGTCAGTGTGTTTGCACGACACTATCGATGGGGATGCCATACAGATTCATGTCAAAAATCCCGAACTATCCCTTTAACTCAAGACAAACAAACAAACAAAACAAACAAAAACTTTGCCGCTTATTTATATAGACTCCTCGACTCAATTCAGACAAAAATATTAAAAGGTGCTGATTGTAGAGTTGAATTTAGGCAAAAATGTTCTGTTTCTATTGCTGTTTGAGTTTCAAGATGTTTCGCGTTGAAATTGAGGAGTTGTGCTGCACACACACACACACACACACACACACACACACACACACACCGTTTACACACATTTACACACAGCTCCTCAATTTCAGTGTGTGTGACTCCATTTATGGGGAGCACTTCCTTGTTTGTTATATTGTAGTCATTCTTTTGTCTGGTGTGTGTGTGTGTGTGTGTGTGTGTGTGTGTGTGTGTGTGTGTGTGTGTGTGTGTTTCTACCAGCAGCTGTATGTACAGATCCTTCATTTTAATGGCCAGCTACATCCAACATTTTAAACACTGGACAATGGCTGTCCCTGTATTAAAAACACTCGTGTAAACCACCTCACATTAGTATTGTTTGCCTTGAGATGACTAAAACAGTACTTCAGAGCAAGTTAGCACGAACGAATGAATGAATGAATGAATGAACGAAGCTTTCTGGCTAAACAGATTAGCAACCCACAGTAAATAACCGGCCACTTTTACACGACAAGGTCATTTAATTGCACCGTACCAAGCGCCGTAGCCTGCCACCAAACCTGGAAGATTATCTTGTTTACCAACTGCTAACTGTTTCAAACAACTCTTTAATCATTTTTAAAAATTGGATTATCATCCAAAGGTGCACTTTTGGAAGTCCAGCAATGATATCTTGCTCCGAAACACCCACTGCTAACACTATGTGTACATAGCAAGTGACATTTCTCTTGTAGTTTTGTTCCAGATTAGCAAAGCAACTACTGTACTTGTACTGCAAGCTACTGTCACACAAACTGCTGAAAAAGTTCAAATCAAAGTCCTTCCCATGCCAGGACCTGGTCTTCAGAGGCAGTCTCCTGTCCCAGTACTAACCAGGCCCTTAAAGGCGTCACGCAGTGGCGATAAAAGTCGCATTATTCTGCACCAGAATGCTTTCGAGATTCGAAATAAATTGACCGTCGATTTTTCAAAATCTTCCCGCGGTTGTAATCGGTCCTTATGTGGTCATGCCCATCACTTGAAATTTCCTGCGTTCGCAGCGCCCCCTCTCGGTCAATGGAACAGCTGCATGACGTCATACCAGTAACCACCCGGTGCAGTTGCAATGGCGGACACACCAGAAAATAGGAGCGATGCTGAGGAAATTAGCTTTGATTTTACCGATACAGAAGAAGAAAATGGCCCACAAGTAGAGATTTTGACAGCTGAATGTCCTGGTGGTATCCAGCCTTACAGATTTGAACCTGAGCGCTCATCTTCAGAAGAAAATGAGGACAGTTCTGACGACGACAGAAACGAAGACGAGAATGAAGACCGGCGACTTGAAGACTTGTTTTGGTTGGTTTCTCTGACTAAATCACTACTTGTGTGTATTTTTAAAGACCATTTTCACTTGAATTAGAATGCTGTGTGATTAATCTATGATTATGTGTAATACTGATAGCTGTAGGGGGTGAAAGTATAGCTAGAAAGATTGAATTCTAGCAACTTGACAGCTTGCGATCTCGCGAAATGCAGTGGGCCTTCTGATACAGTAGACCCCTTGATATTCCAGTTTTCATCATTTTCCTTTTATTGCGGTTGATTTTAACTTGATATTCAGTATGTTATAGGCTGGGAGTATTGGGCTTTGTATTGTATTGTTTAGTAAACGTACAATCGTCAGTAATAAGTGATAATTATTAGTTAAAGGCAGCTCTGTGGCATAAATCTTTCAATTAATCTTCTGTCATCCATTTGCTAAAATTATGTGCCACATATGTTATCAAGACAACACTTCATGTGACAAAGAAAGATATGACAAATACATAAATGTATGAAAATCATTTTGTACAATTAATGATTGATACACAGAAACACTTAAAACATGTGTTTTTAAAAAAATATTTTTTTTCTATCAATACCTAGCCATGACCTTGAAATCAGATCCATTGGTAACAACAGTCACAAATAGTGTTCAGTGTTCGTTGTTACAGCCAAACACAATACACCGATTAGGCATTTTGTATCACAGAATATTAATACATCATTTCATAGTGTTTTGAGTGTTCAAAACTATCCACAAACTGAATAAAGCCACAAAATCCGCAATGTAAACAACTCTGGTAAACGCACGCTATAGAGAAAACATGGCGACAGGCCAGCATCACCCGAGGGAGGTTACTGGTATGACGTCACACATAAGTTGACCTAGTTAACGGCTGGCTGCCTAAATTTGGCTGTGCGCGTCAACTTTAAATGCTTGTAGCGGGCGCATCGTGACACTGAGATCGCGGGAAACCGAGGGGCTTGAATAACCCACCAAACCCGACATTTTGACACATGATATAGCCTGATTGCTGAAATTACCGCACGACGCCTTTAAGGTGCATTGGGCAGCGCTGAGCTCCGCTTCTATAGCCCTCAGCTTCTCGCCTATATAGCTAGGGTTACAGTGGGGGGCAGGTCCTCTGGTAACAACGAGAGTTTGACTCCCCACTCGCATCTGTATTGGCAGTAGGTACCATTTTTATGATCGTCTTTGGTACAACCTGACTGCGAGTAAAACTCATGATCGAGAGGCAGACACACTAACCACTAGGCCAGCTTGCGGTGCTGAAAAAGTTAATGCTGGCTAAAACAGAAAGGTGTCAGCATTACCTATTTCAGCAGTTTGTGCTACAGTAGCTCTTCTGTTCTTCTGAAGGATTGGACCATATGAGCTACCCTTTGTGTCCCATGTGAATCAATGAGCCTTCGACATCCATGATCCTGTCGCCGGTTCACCGGTTGTCCTTTGGATCCTTGGAGCGCTTTTGTTCAGTACTAACCACTGCATACCAGGAACACCCCACAAGATGCGCCATTTTAGAGATGCTCAGACCCAGTCATCAAGCCATCACAATTTGTCAGTCACTCAGATCCTTACGCTTGCCCATTTTTCCTGCTTCCAACACATCAACTTCGAGAACTGACTGTTCTCTTGCTGCCTGAAATATCCCACCCCTTGACAGGTGCCACTGTAATGAGATAATCAACATTATTCACTTCTTCACCTGGCAGTGTTTTTAATTGCATGGCTGATCAGTGTGTATAATCTAGCGTCATCCTGATGAGAATGGCTTCACGTTTAAATCTGATTCCTCTCGAGGGTTAACTTTCACGTTTCCTCTGGATTGCTCATTAGCATCCTAGACTTGGATCTAAAAAACTCTACAGTTAAAACTTTTATTTTCTAGTCGTGTTGTTTACACAGTATACTTTAATTCCATACTTTCTGGCTACCATTTCTGTCTTTACACCTCCAGAGACGGCTTTACAGTCCAAATGCGATATTAAGCCAGATGTTGCGTTATGTCTGCTCTGAGCTGGAGAGTTGCTCGTACACACGGTGAACCTGTAGTGGAGGGAATCGCTACCTGAACAATGGATTAACTTACAGTCCTCTGGTCCATTTTAAGAGTTTTAGCGATAAAGCTGGTCATTTAAAGAGTTTGAACGACAGCAAAAAATAATGTATTTTATTTATTTTATCTGTTTTCTTTCTCTCTCTCTCTTCCCCCCCCCCCCCCCCCCATCTGTCCCTCTGAGTTACATGTTGATCCTGGGATTGAGATGCTGGCCTCTTCTGCCCCTCGGACCTGCTTGATCCATCCTGGTGCCCTGTGTCTGGTCGGAGTTTTATCGCCCCACTCCTGTGAAGGACGGACCCATGAGGACAGTTGAGGGTTATATCTGTTAAAACTGTTAATATTATAGTCAGGCTGTCTGTTGTTGCCCAAATGAGGATGGGTTCCCTTTTGAGTCTGGTTCCTCTCGAGGTTTCTTCCTCATGTCGTCTGAGGGAGTTTTTCCTTGCCACCGTCGCCACAGGCTTGCTCATTGGGGATAGATTAGGGATAAAATTAGCTCGTGTTTTAAGTCGTTCAAATTCTGTAAAGCTGCTTTGCGACAATGTTTATTGTTAAAAGCGCTGTACAAATAAACTTGATTTGATTTGATTTGATTTGATTTGATTTGATTTGGCACGTCACCCATGTCAAATGTTTTTACAACAAATTTTGGTACTCTGGCCCCCTTTTTTAAACCATTTGTACAAAATCTCGGGGTAACGTTTGACAGTGGGCTTAAATTTGATAAACAGATTAGTTCTGTTGTTAGAACGAGCTTTTTTCAACTTCGTCTCTTGGCCAAAGCGAAGCCATTTCTCAGTCGGCAGGATCTCGAGAAGGCAATTCATGCATTTATGAGTTCGAGACTGGACTATTGTAATGCCCTGTATGTTGGCCTCAGCCAGTCTTCAATTTTACGTCTTCAACTTGTACAGAACGCTGTGGCCCGATTTTTAACAAGCACGTCTAGACGTGAACACATTACTCCTGTGTTGTCGTCACTCCATTGGCTTCCAGTCCGTTTTAGAATTGATTTTAAACTTCTGTTGTTTGTTTTTAATGCCATCAATGGCCTGGCTCCCTCTTACTTGTCTGAGATTTTAACTATTCGTGATCATGGTAGGGCCCTGCGTTCTTTGGGTCAGCTTCTGTTAGAAGTTCCAAGGTCGAGATATAAACAGTGGGGTGATCATTCTTTCGCTGTCGCTGCTCCCTGACTGTGGAACAATCTGCCCCCCGACATTCGCACCACTATTGATCCCGGCCTTTTTAAATCAAAGTTGAAGACCTACTTTTTTAGACTGGCATACAATCCTGACTAGGGGAGTCTTGGTTTTGAAGGGTGCTTCGTTTCATCTGTTTTATTTCATGTACTTCTGAAAGGCTTTTGGTAATCTGCAGCACGGTGGCACCTTCCGCAGTTAAAACCTGTGTTTTTATGTGTTTTGGTGTTCTGTTTTATGGCTTTGACGTAAAGCACTTTGGGTACCTTTTGGTTATTGTAAAGGGCTATATAAATAAAAGTTGATTGATTGATTGATTGATTGATTGATTGATTGATTGATTGATTGATTGATTGATTGATTGATTGATTGATTGATTGACTGAAAGCCATAATAGACTGTACTTTGAATTTGGGGCGGCAAGGAACATGGAGAGGGAGGCAACTGCCACCCCTGCATCTCCACAGATCCACCCTGACTCTATGACATTTATCTAACTTACTGATCGTTAACTGTGTGTTTGAATGAATGATCTATACAGTTTAAAGTCACTCTCGGCTCTGAGTTCATGCTTTAAGGTATAGACTTGTATGAGATTATATGGAGTAGATTCATAGCACTGGTGAATTTCTCTTTTTATGAGCAGGCGTGTTAAAATGAAATACAGACTTCTCAATTCCTGAAGATTTTCGGAGTCTTTCATTTTGTAAATACAGTGGATATAAAAAGTCTAAACGACACCGTCAATGACGGCGTAACTCACTCCGGCCCCGTCTAGTCCTGAAGGATCGATCTGAAGTGCGCAATAAATGTTGCTAGCTATATCCACCCTAGGAATACCGACCTGTTTGCTAGAAAGAATCCAAAACGGCAAGGAATTGACTGGGAAGAAGCGATTTTTGTTGAACTGCTGTTGAATTAAGGCTTAATTAGTCCATAACTGCATTAATAATTGTAATTAAGCAAATCTGGGTAGAAGTTATTTGCACCCTAGGCACTCCTACCTTCATGCCAGAAAGAATAAAAATCAGTGAAGAATTGAGGGAGAAGAAGCGATTTTTGTAAAATGTGGATGATGCCGGACAGACGACGGATGAGCTAAAAAAAAAAGCCAGGTTTTTGTGATGGAAAAAATAAAACTAAGATAAATAAATCATGTCAGACCCTCAGTGTGGAATTACAACACACAAAAATGAAGTGAAAAACAATCTGAAAAATAAAATATTTTACGGAAAAACAGAAAAAAAGATTGTGATGTAGCTGTGTTCAGAACGAACCAATGGCATTCGGTCTCATGTTCAAAAGTAATTATCATACAGCCGTGATCAGTTACATGATTCGGATTAACCCCAAATAAACACCAGCGGTTTCTAACTTTTTCCAGCACTTAAGGACTGTTTAGTATTACTTCTCAAACACTTAAACTCACTGTAAATCCTACTCAATTATTAATCATATCATCACGTACTACTCAGGGAGGGAAAACTATAACAGGCGAGCGAGCAGAGGAAATATAACGTGCTTTCAGCTTCACACATTCTTGACCCGATTGACCGTCGCTCCAGAGTTGTGTGTGTGTGTGTGTGTTCTCTGGTGCACGGCAGTTGGTGGATGTCAAAGACAAATTAAAGATTGTAAAGATTGCGTAACAAATAGGTTCTCCAGTGGCTTAACTATTTCCTGTTTCTTGATCAATCACTGCTGCTCACGGCCATGGCACATCCAATCAGAGAAAGAGAGAGAGAGAGAAAGAGAGAGAGAGAGAGTGTGAGAAAAGCTGAAGGTAGCACCATTATTTGCTGAGGTCCACAAAAAGGGGAGAAAAGACTGCAGAGCATTAATTCTCTCGTTCTCTCTCTCTCTCTCTCTCTCTCTCTCAGTGCAGCACTGAAACATGATGCAGTCCATTCAGAACCATGTGTAACCCATTCAGTGCTGGGAAACACATCGCAGTGTGTTGTATGGGTCCACATGTGTGTATCAGAAAAAGATATGCTCTTTAATTCCTCACACACACACACACACACACACACACACACACACACACACACACACACACACACACACACTTGCATGAAGTAGAGTGGAGAAGTGAACAATTTTTTGCTGCAGTAAAACAAAGAATGAGTCTTTTCATCCTTCCCTCATCTCTCTCTCTCTCTCTCTCATGAATGAATGAATGAATGAATGAATGGATGTTGTGCCTAAAGAATCTGTCTTTCTTTCATGGAGCCACATCACATCTTATCTCTCTTCACACTCGAGTCAAATTAACTCTCTCTCTCTCGTTTTCTCTGGGTGTGTTTATATCTCTCAATCTTTCAATCTCACGCTTACTCTTACATATCCATCTGTTCCTCTCTCTTTTTCTATCTGCCTATCTTTCTCTCTCTGTCTCGGTTTTTCTGCGTGCCCCTCCATCTGCCTCTCTTTCTTTATATTTCTCTCTCTCACCGTGTCCATCTGTCTGTCTCTCTCTCTCTCTCTCTCTCTGTTTTTCTGTGTGCACCTTCATCTGCCTCCCTTTCTCTCTGTCTCTTTCTTTGTATCTCTCTCTCTGCTTGTCTCTGTGTCTTGCTCTCACTCTCTCACATCATACGCATCTGTCTCTCTCTCTCTGTTTTTCTATATCTGCCTCTCTCTCTGTTTTTTTCTATATCTGCCTCTCTCTCTCTCTCTCTCTCTCAGCACCTCATCTCACCTCTTCCACCTCATTCAAGCACTCTTCATCTATTCCTGTCCTCTCCCAGGTTCAGTCCATCCATCTCCGACTCATAAAGTGAGCTAAACCAGAGTACAACAGTACGTTCTGTACAAATTCCATCATCTCTCTTCATCGTTCTTCACTCTATCAGTTTATTTCATTTCCCCTCATCTCTCTCTCTCAATGCCTCCTATAGACTTCTTGCTTCACTCTGCACCCGCAAACTGTCCCGGAATCCACAGCGAAGAAAGTCACCGGAAAAAGGCAATGAGAATGCGGTAAGATGACAGGAAATCTTTTAAAGATTAGAGATTTGATATAAATATAAAACTCTTTAAAATATTAATTGACCATCAAATTAATTTTTTTTTAAAAAGGAACATGAAATGTAATTTTACCAGAATTTTTTTTAAGACACAATTATCAGAAGAACTGGCTGAATTGGTGCACTAATCCCAAACTAGCCACCTAGCTAGCTATCTAGCAACTAATCAAACTGTGTTTTTGTCATATGACCCATTTGTATTGTTTAATATCACTGACTGCTGTTTTTACATTTGCTAAACAAGTGATGAAAAAAGTAACAGCTTTTACAATATGACACTTTTTTCATTCACTACTGCTGTTTTTTACATGCTAGCATCATGAGAAAACTAGCTAGCAAACATTTCACTGCCTTTACTGACTCATCTTTATTGTTTTACATGGTTCAGAACTGTTATTTCTATGTTAGCATCATGAGAAAACTAGCTAGCAAACATTTCACTGCCTTTACTGACTCATCTTTATTGTTTTACATGGTTCAGAACTGTTATTTCTATGTTAGCATCATGAGAAAACTAGCTAGCAAACATTTCACTGCCTTTACTGACTCATCTTTATTGTTTTACATGGTTCAGAACTGCTATTTCTATGTTACCATCGTGAGAAAACTAGCTAGCAAACATTTCACTGCCTTTACTGACTCATCTTTATTGTTTTACATGGTTCAGAACTGCTATTTCTATGTTACCATCGTGAGAAAACTAGCTAGCAAACATTTCACTGCCTTTACAGACTCATCTTTATTGTTTTACATGGTTCAGAACTGCTATTTCTATGTTAGCATTGTGAGAAAACTAGCTAGCAAACATTTCACTGCCTTTACTGACTCATCTTTATTGTTTTACATGGTTCAGAACTGCTATTTCTATGTTAGCATCGTGAGAAAACTAGCTAGCAAACATTTCACTGCCTTTACTGACTCATCTTTATTGTTTTACATGGTTCAGAACTGCTATTTCTATGTTACCATTGTGAGAAAACTAGCTAGCAAACATTTCACTGCCTTTACTGACTCATCTTTATTGTTTTACATGGTTCAGAACTGCTATTTCTATGTTACCATCATGAGAAAACTAGCTAGCAAACATTTCACTGCCTTTACTGACTCATCTTTATTGTTTTACATGGTTCAGAACTGCTATTTCTATGTTACCATCATGAGAAAACTAGCTAGCAAACATTTCACTGCCTTTACTGACTCATCTTTATTGTTTTACATGGTTCAGAACTGCTATTTCTATGTTACCATCGTGTGACAATTAGTTAGCAAACATTTCACTGCCTTTACTGACTCATCTTTATTGTTTTACATGGTTCAGAACTGCTATTTCTATGTTAGCATCGTGTGAAAACTAGCTAGCAAACATTTCACTGCCTTTACTTACTCATCTTTATTGTTTTACATGGTTCAGAACTGTTATTTCTATGTTAGCATCATGAGAAAACTAGCTAGCAAACATTTCACTGCCTTTACTGACTCATCTTTATTGTTTTACATGGTTCAGAACTGCTATTTCTATGTTAGCACTGTGAGAAAACTAGCTAGCAAACATTTCACTGCCTTTACTGACTCATCTTTATTGTTTTACATGGTTCAGAACTGCTATTTCTATGTTAGCACTGTGAGAAAACTAGCTAGCAAACATTTCACTGCCTTTACTGACTCATCTTTATTGCTTTACATGGTTCAGAACTGCTATTTCTATGTTAGCATCGTGAAAAAACTAGCTAGCAAACATTTCACTGCCTTTATTGACTCTTCTTTATTGTTTTACATGGTTCAGAACTGCTATTTCTATGTTAGCATCGTGAAAAAACTAGCTAGCAAACATTTCACTGCCTTTACTGACTCATCTTTATTGTTTTACATGGTTCAGAACTGCTATTTCTATGTTAGCATCGTGTGAAAACTAGCTAGCAAACATTTCACTGCCTTTACTTACTCATCTTTATTGTTTTACATGGTTCAGAACTGTTATTTCTATGTTAGCATCATGAGAAAACTAGCTAGCAAACATTTCACTGCCTTTACTGACTCATCGTTATTGTTTTACATGGTTCAGAACTGCTATTTCTATGTTAGCACTGTGAGAAAACTAGCTAGCAAACATTTCACTGCCTTTACTGACTCATCTTTATTGTTTTACATGGTTCAGAACTGTTATTTCTATGTTAGCATCATGAGAAAACTAGCTAGCAAACATTTCACTGCCTTTACTGACTCATCATTATTGTTTTACATGGTTCAGAACTGTTATTTCTATGTTAGCATCCTGAGAAAACTAGCTAGCAAACATTTCACTGCCTTTACTGACTCATCTTTATTGTTTTACATGGTTCAGAACTGCTATTTCTATGTTACCATCGTGAGAAAACTAGCTAGCAAACATTTCACTGCCTTTACTGACTCATCTTTATTGTTTTACATGGTTCAGAACTGCTATTTCTATGTTACCATCGTGAGAAAACTAGCTAGCAAACATTTCACTGCCTTTACTGACTCATCTTTATTGTTTTATATTGTTCAGAACTGCTATTTCTATGTTACCATCGTGTGACAATTAGTTAGCAAACATTTCACTGCCTTTACTGACTCATCTTTATTGTTTTACATGGTTCAGAACTGCTATTTCTATGTTAGCATCGTGTGAAAACTAGCTAGCAAACATTTCACTGCCTTTACTTACTCATCTTTATTGTTTTACATGGTTCAGAACTGTTATTTCTATGTTAGCATCATGAGAAAACTAGCTAGCAAACATTTCACTGCCTTTACTGACTCATCGTTATTGTTTTACATGGTTCAGAACTGCTATTTCTATGTTACCATCATGAGAAAACTAGCTAGCAAACATTTCACTGCCTTTACTGACTCATCTTTATTGTTTTACATGGTTCAGAACTGCTATTTCTATGTTAGCACTGTGAGAAAACTAGATAGCAAACATTTCACTGCCTTTACAGACTCATCGTTATTGTTTTACATGGTTCAGAACTGCTATTTCTATGTTAGCATCATGAGAAAACTAGCTAGCAAACATTTCACTGCCTTTACTGACTCATCGTTATTGTTTTACATGGTTCAGAACTGCTATTTCTATGTTAGCATCATGAGAAAACTAGCTAGCAAACATTTCACTGCCTTTACTGACTCATCGTTATTGTTTTACATGGTTCAGAACTGCTATTTCTATGTTACCATCATGAGAAAACTAGCTAGCAAACATTTCACTGCCTTTACTGACTCATCTTTATTGTTTTACATGGTTCAGAACTGCTATTTCTATGTTAGCACTGTGAGAAAACTAGATAGCAAACATTTCACTGCCTTTACTGACTCATCTTTATTGTTTTACATGGTTCAGAACTGTTATTTCTATGTTAGCATCATGAGAAAACTAGCTAGCAAACATTTCACTGCCTTTACTGACTCATCTTTATTGTTTTACATGGTTCAGAACTGCTATTTCTATGTTAGCATCGTGAAAAAACTAGCTAGCAAACATTTCACTGCCTTTATTGACTCATCTTTATTGTTTTACATGGTTCAGAACTGCTATTTCTATGTTAGCATCGTGTGAAAACTAGCTAGCAAACATTTCACTGCCTTTACTGACTCATCTTTATTGTTTTACATGGTTCAGAACTGTTATTTCTATGTTAGCATCATGAGAAAACTAGCTAGCAAACATTTCACTGCCTTTACTGACTCATCTTTATTGTTTTACATGGTTCAGAACTGTTATTTCTATGTTAGCATCATGAGAAAACTAGCTAGCAAACATTTCACTGCCTTTACTGACTCATCTTTCTTGTTTTACATGGTTCAGAACTGCTATTTCTATGTTAGCACTGTGAGAAAACTAGCTAGCAAACATTTTACAGGCTTTACTGACTCATCTTTATTGTTTTACATGGTTCAGAACTGCTATTTCTATGTTACCATCGTGAGAAAACTAGCTAGCAAACATTTCACTGCCTTTACTGACTCATCTTTATTGTTTTACATGGTTCAGAACTGCTATTTCTATGTTAGCATTGTGAGAAAACTAGCTAGCAAACATTTCACTGCCTTTACTGACTCATCTTTATTGTTTTATATTGTTCAGAACTGCTATTTCTGTGTTACCATCATGAGAAAACTAGCTAGCAAACATTTCACTGCCTTTACTGACTCATCTTTATTGTTTTACATGGTTCAGAACTGCTATTTCTATTTGTTAGCATCATGAGAAAACTAACTAGCAAAACAAAATTTAACAGCTCTAAGTGATGCATTGTCTTTGCTTCACATTGTTCACTCCTGCTTTGTCGTGTTAGCATTATATGAAAACTAGCTAGTAAAAAAATGTAACTGCCTTTATGTGACACATTTTCATTGCTTTACACTGTTTTCTAGCTGAATCTCAGAAAGCAGGAACGGTGAAGGGTACGGCTGTGTTTTATAGTGTTTCATCAAATAAATTATCATGAAAACTTTAAAGAAAATGGCGCACTCTAAAGTAACTTGGGAATTTGTGCTTTCGACATGGAAAGAAAAACACAGTAAACATTCAGTGTTCAAGGAATTAAAGTCATGAAAACACTGTTGCTAAACAACTGGGGGGGGGGGAAATGGATGCCAAGCAGTCACTAGCTAATAATTGTTTACCCATGCTAATAATGCACAGGGCCAAATTACTCAATTCTGATTGGTCAATCAAAGAGGGCTTTTTTTCCTTAACACAGGGCCGTATTTCTGAAATGCTATTGGCTAGTTTGTTGCTTGGTTACGGTTACAAAAATTAGCAAATTTTGTCAACAAAATGGCTGACTCTGCTGACTCAGCAATGCCGCGTTTCGCTATATTTGGCGAAGAAATGATAAACCAATTGAAAGCTGAAAGCAAAAATGAAAATACCCAAAAAGTACGAATTTTTGGCTTTCCATGTTTAAGAAAGGGGCCGCAGAAAGACAAATAAACGACTCTCTAGTGGCGTATGAATACTGTGAGTTAGACAAGGTGCTATCGCAGTTTTATGCAGAAGTGAGGAAAGTACATGGGGGAAACTACGAACCAGACTCTCTTAAAGTAATGCAGGCAGCATTGGATCGGCATCTGAGACGAGAGAAATATCCGGGATCAATCCTGAAAGATGTTACTTTTCAAGAATCACAAAAAGTCCTCGAGGGAAAAGCGAGAGATTTGCGAAAACAAGGAATGCTTTAGAAACTGATTCAAACGTGCAAGATAGTCTCGCGCTCTGATTGGTTCAGGAAACGTGAATGACAAATGTTATGAACTTGAATGGCTTCCCAAATATGAATTCGGCCCTATATATTATAAACAAGTAATCGTATGGTTCCTCGTAAAATTAAGGATCAATTTCACTCGTGATTTCAAAGTTTTTAATTTTCAAAACTCCGAAATCACTCATGAAATTAATCCTTAATTTTACTCGACCCCATACGATTACCTATACTAATTAGCTAGCTACTACAGATAATATAAAGGTGCGATGAGAGTGAAAACATGACAAATGTGTCAGAAATATAGACGTTTACTGTACCTCAGATGTGCTGATAAATTACTAAAAAAAAAAGACTTTTTTTGATGCATCAAATCATGCAGATACAAATCAAGAGCTTCAGTTAATGTTCATAATTTTCAAATATCAGAACGGGGAAAAATTGTGATCTCAAAGTGTGACTGACTTTCACTGTGGCCTGGGTGTCGGTTTGAGCCAAATGAGTATTTTCGGTTTGAGTGTTTCAGAAACTGTTGATCTCCTGGGGTTTTCACACACAACAGTCTTTAGAGCTTACACAGTTTTTTTTTTGCTAGCTAGCGTTCATATAATGCTAACACGATAAAGCAGTATTGAACAATGTGAAGCAAGGAAAATGCGTCAGTTATAGCTGTTCTCTTTTTTCGCTAGCTAGTTTTCTCATGATGCTAACATGTAGAAACAGCCGTCATGGACCATGTAAAACAATAACAATGAGTCAGAAAGGCAGTAAAATTATGGCTAGCTAGTTTTCTCATGATGCTAGCATGTTAAAAAAAAACAGCAGTAGTGAATGAAAAAAGTGTCATACTGTAAAAGCTGTTATTTTTTTCATCGCTTGTTTACGAAATGTAAAAACAGCAGTCAATGATAGGAAACACTACAAATGGGTCATATGACAAAAACACAATTCGATAGGTGCTAGATAGCTAGAGGGCTAGTTTGGGATAGGGGGCTAGTGCGAAAAACAAAAAACATCGAGTGAGTGAGTGAGTGAGTGAGTGAGTGAGTGAGTGAGTGAGTGAGTGAGTGAGCGTCAGTTCTGTGGGTGGAAAGTAAACAAGCATCTTGTTGATAAGAGAGGTCAGAGGAAAATAGACAGATTGGTTCAAGCTTTTTTGCCAGGAAGGATATAGCAACTCATAGAATCACTCTGTACAACTGTGGTGAGCAGAAAAGCATCTCAGCATGTGACAGAAAAATAGAAGACCACATTGGGTTCCACTCCTGTGAAGAACAGGAATCTTAGAATCAAGAACAAGTTCCTATTAAAGTGGCCGGTGAGCGTAAATGTAGACATCAGAACCGGGACTTGACCCAATATCATTGTGATCGTGATTTGATACAATATCATTTCCTGTTCTGTGGAAAAAAGGCAGACATATCTGTTTATTAATGAAGTTATGAAGTCAGAGCAATAAAATACTGTCTAACAAATTAATTCACATATTCAAAGCATAACATTTGATTTGTTTTCAGTTTGAGTTTTATGTCGGCAACTAGTCTGCAAATCTCAAAGGTAATCATTTCGTGCATGTTTGCGCCCGTTTGTTCAGCAAGTCGTGAGGAGGAATACATGAAAACGTCTTCAAAACAGAAATAACAGTGTGTACGGTATAACTGATATCTATTATCCTTACTAGAATGTCCACCATTTTAAGAAAGATCCCAATCCTAGAATTCATAATATCTGTTAAAAATTATTTTTTATATTTATACAGCATAGCTTCAGTGCCTGAGATAACCATAATGCAAAGTAACATACAGATAAATAACTCTGTGATGAATTAAAGTGCCCGATAGCTAAAGCTCATATCTTTAAACATCTCTGTCACACTGAATGTGTTTGTTTATGTAAACCCTACATCATACACCGATTAGCTACCAGGCTATCCACGATCGAGCTCATACGCTCACCGGCCACTTTAATAGGAACTTGTTCTTGATCCTAAGATTCCTGTTCTTCACAGGAGTGGAACCCAATGTGGTCTTCTGTTTTTCTGCTGCGTGCTGAGATGCTTTTCTGCTCGCCACGGTTGTAAAGAGTGATTCTATAAGTTGCTATATCCTTCCTGGCAAAAAAGCTCGAACCAAGCATCTGTCCATTTTCCTCTGACCTCTCTTATCAACAAGGTGTTTGTTTACTTTCCACCCACAGAACTGTCGCTCTCTCACTCACTCACTCACTCACTCACTCACTCACTCACTCACTCACTCACTCACTCACTCACTCTCACACACTCACTCACTCTCACACACACTCACTCACTCTCTCACTCTCACTCACTCACTCTCACACACTCACTCACTCACTCACTTTTACTCACTCACTCTCACTCACTCACTCTCACACACTCACTCTCACACACTCACTCACTCTCACTCTCACACACTCTCACACACTCACTCTCACACAATCTCTCTCTCACTCACTCACACACTCTCACACGTTCACTCACTCACTCACTCACTCACTCACTCACTCTCTCACTCACACACTCACTCACACACTCACTCGCTCTCACACTCTCTCACTCTTACTCACTCTCACACTCACTCACTCACACACTCACTCACTCACTCACTCACTCACTCACTCACTCACACTCATTCACTCACTCTCACACACTCACTCTCACACACTCACTCTCTCACACACTCTCTCACTTTCTCACTCTCACACACTCACTCTCACTCACTCACTCTCACACTCTCACACACTCTCTCACTTTCTCACTCTCACTCACTCACTCACTCACTCACTCACTCACTCACACTCACTCACTCACGCTCTCTCACTCACTCTCTCTCACTCACGCTCTCTCACTCACTCTCTCTCACTCACTCTCACTCACTCTCACACTCACTCACTCACTCACTCTCACACACTCACTGTTTTTTGTTTTTAGCACCATTCTGTCTGTGTGAACTCTAGAGACTGTTGTGTGTGAAAACTCCAGGTGATCAGCAGTTTCTCAAATACTCAAAAAAACCAGTCCATCTGTCTCAAACCGACACCCACGCCACAGTGAAAGAAAGTCACACAAAAATTGAGATCACAATTTTTCCCGTTCTGATGTTTGAATGTTAGTGAACATTAACTGAAGTTCCTGATTTGTGTCTGTGTGATTCGATGCATCGTGCTGCTTTCGCGCGATTGGCCGAGTCGAGAAGTACATCAAACAGCAGGTGGATGTAGGGGTGTTCCTAATAAAGTGGCCAGTGACAAACATACTATACAAACATGCTATACAGTCACTGTTCAAAATTGTTAAAGTCATGAGAACACTGTTGCTAAGCAACTGGAAAATATGGATGTGAATATTGATGATGGCTAATCAATAAGACAGCTACTACAGACAGTGTAATGTGTAATGTAATAGTAGTGAAAGTGGAAACAAGGCAAAAGCGTCTAGAATACACACATTTTCCTCGGATGTGCTGGTAAATTAGCTACTAAGAAAAGTTTTCTTTGAAAAATCAAATCTTTGTTCGGAGATAACGCTAGCACACTGTTTACCTGTGTCTTTGTCTGTATCAGGTATTTCACTGGAACCTCTCCAACATAAACATTTGCTTCAAATGCAGCTGCACAATGTGATTATACAGATGTGTAAAAATGGAGGGGAATCAAAGGCACGCTACTGTAAACACACACACACACACACACACACACACACCACAGATCACATTAGGAGGTCCCCATGGGGTTTGATGGTGTGTAATGAAGACCGTTGCTCTGAGATGAGTGAATACAGGCAGAGAGAGAGAGAGAGAGAGAGAGAGAGAGAGAGAGAAACAAAAGGAAAAAGGAAGATGGGAATCAGCAGGACGTGTTAATATGAGAGAGTTAGAGTGGAAAACATGATACATTAGGAGTAGAGGACAGGGAAAGGAAAACAGGGGAAAAAAGAACAGGTGGAAGAGAAGTGATGGTGGACCAGGTGTGCTGATGGAGCAAAAAAAAACCTCCTGGTTTTCAAAACTAAAAAACAAACAAACCTGAAATTGTAAAAAGGAAATGGTTGTGTGAGAGATGTGTGAGTGCTGAGTGCAGGACGGGGACTGGATGGTGAAAAGGAGGGAACAGTGGGAGAGGAATGAAGTGAAAGGACGAGTCTATACACAGACTAAGGCAGAAAACAGTGTCAAAGAATGAGGGGGTAAAGATAGAAAGAAAAACCAGCTGATAGATAGATAGATAGATAGATAGATAGATAGATAGATAGATAGATAGATAGATAGATAGATAGATAGATAGATAGAAATGTGATTGATCCTTTGGGAAGTGAATGGGGAATGAGCAGTAAATCAGTAACAGATGTGTTTATAAAATGCTGGGAGAGCCGGGGAGCCTCAGCACAGCTGCATTAACCCCGTCTCCCCTCCCTCCATTCATCCCTCCATCCCTCCCTCCATGGTGCAGTGCTCACTCTCTTTCTCCTGCATCTCTTCACTGCAGCTCACACACTTCCAGCCTGAGTGGAGCTCAGGGGCCACCTAGAGGGCAAGTCAGGTAACTACAGAGCCCAAAACACTGCAGTCCCCCCACCTCTGCCTTCTGTGTGTGTGTGTGTGTGTGTGTGTGTGTGTGTGTGTGTGTGTGTTACAATAACCACAGGCCCTTCTGTTGATTTTGAGCTCTGAGCCTGTGTGTATGTGTGTCAGAGGAACACTCGTCACCATTAAGGCTCATTTAAATAATGAAGAAGCCCTCAGTTGTCAGTGTCTCTGTGTTTTGCAGGGACTTAATGCCCAGGTTTGAACACGTGTACGGGATGAGTGCACGACCCCAATCTTTATTTCAGCTTTTTTTTTACTCATAATGTAGACAGAAAGCAAGGCTAGTTAGAAAGCTGATACAAACTAGGACTGGTAAGAGCTAATCTAAACCACCGAAATATCTCGCTCTAGAACCCTGGACACGCTCCTGACCGTGGGTAATGACATGGAAATCTCACACACACACACACACACACACACACACACACACACACACACACACTAAGACATAGAATGCAAAGGTCATCGGTAGGACTCAAAGCGTTTCAATGTTAGCAACATCAGTTTGACAGATGTGTGAAAGTAATTTAAAAAAAAAATCACAGGTAGCTGTAACCGTACATTCATACTCGTGACTAAGAGGACGATCGTGCATCTTATGGGTGTGGCCTGTCTTTATAGATTCTAAAGCTAACTACTTCAATACAAATTAAATACTGTTTGTGAAAATGTCTTGTTTGATTCACATGCTAGTTTTCACACTAGCTTTGTTGACAGATTAGCAAACAGGTAAGCTAACTGTATGAGCGACATACACTCACATAGTTAATCTGTGCTAGCAGCCATAGCGCAAACTGTTACTCTCACTCAGGAGCTTTCTACTTTATTATTATTATTATTATTATTATTATTATCCTAATGTTTTTAGGAGCGCTAGTTTTTAACCAATCACCACCAAATTCCACATGAAGAATATCTCTGGGATGAATTACGTTGCTGTGACTTCTGGTGCTGTTCTGGATCACCGAACCAGAATGATCCATGAAAAACAAGGGGTTTTTTTTTATCACTTATAACTCTGTCAATTTTCATTATTTTTTTTCAATCAGTTTTTTTTTTTCAGGGCGGCAGGGCGCAACTTTTCCTCACTAAGCGTCATTATCTATCTCTTACCGTTCTGGATCTATAGAGTACGGTGACCAGACGTGGCGGTTTGTAACAGCTAGCGCAAATTGCTGTGACTTTAGTCACAGTGTCTATCTAGTTTCAAGCTTTATTTTTCTTCACAATGTCTCATCTCATCATCTCTAGCCGCTTTATCCTTCTACAGGGTCGCAGGCGAGCTGGAGCCTATCCCAGCTGACTACGGGCGAAAGGCGGGGTACACCCTGGACAAGTCGCCAGGTCATCACAGGGCTGACACAGAGACACAGACAACCATTCACACTCACATTCACACCTACGGTCAATTTAGAGTCACCAGTTAACCTAACCTGCATGTCTTTGGACTGTGGGGGAAACCGGAGCACCCGGAGGAAACCCACGCGGACACGGGGAGAACATGCAAACTCCGCACAGAAAGGCCCTCGCCGGCCACGGGGCTCGAACCCGGACCTTCTTGCTGTGAGGCGACAGCGCTAACCACTACACCACCGTGCCGCCCTCTTCACAATGTCTTTATACATATTTAAGGAGAGGTCGGATATGACAGGATAATATGACGACATGGTTGTAAGTTTTCTTTCATTTTCGTGCCTCAAATAGTAAGTGTACATAGGAGCTAAAGTTGTGAATGCGAAATGGCAGAAACGTCAGACCACACAGAGTCGACGATCAGCCCAAGGATCTGCAAAAATTTGATCAAGTCTAAATTCAAATGCCACTTGTTGGTTCGTAGGAATCGTTAATCATAGGGTAACAAGTGAAAGACACATTGAGGCCTTATCTTAAAGTGAAAGGCTTCTGTGTGTGTGTGTGTGTGTGTGTGTGTGTGTGTGTGTGTGTGTGTGTGTGTGTGTGTACACGTGTGTGTCTTCGTCCCTGGAACTAGAACTAACACTATTCTTAAGATAGTTTTAACTCCCCTCTGCCTCCAGCACTTGTTAAAACCTAATTAATAAAAGTGCCCTCTCCGGTTAATTACCATCCCTTTATAGTTTCCCATTAAGCACTCAGGGAATGAAGCCAGAGAGAGAAGCAGAAATATGGGGATATAATTGTGTTAAGCCAAATCACATCCCAACTTGATGGAAACTATTCTTAGCAGAGGAACCGAGAGGGAGGACGAGGAGAAACGAACACAAATATTAAAAAAAAAAACAGAAGAGACCAGAAGAAGAGCGAAAAGGACGAGGCGGAGGGCTGAGAACCTGGTGTCAGAGGTGAGATTTCGGTTTCGACGGGTGTTTATATGTTTGGAGGATGTGAGCTGAGCGAAGCACGTCATCGAGAACAGAGAACAAAGAAACAACCGGAGGTTTATTTAAGATATTCAAGACTATATACAGTATATTTGTGAACATAAAGTATAAAAAACTTGGCAAGATGAACTAGACGTGAAAACATTTGCACTAATGTCTAGTGTTATTTAGCTTACCGGATTCTGTCTCGCTATCCACCAACATCAGCTATTTAAAAACATGCTGGGTTATCTCGCTGCTTCTAAACAGAGGAGAAACGGCGAAGGGATTCGAGCGCTCATTCAGATGGAAAAACGTAATGCGGTCTGTTAACGTAATGCTGTGGAGACGTACAAAGGAAAAAAATTTACACCGTCTCAGATTGCTAACTGACTGCCAACAATGTTATGTTTGCCTAGTTCCATATTAGTTACAACAATGTTACGTTTGCCTAGTAACACAACAATGTTACATTTGCATAGTTATGTGTTACAGTTACAACAATGTTATGTTTGCCTAGTTCTGTATTAGTTACAACGTTACGTTTGCCCAGTAACACAACAATGTTACATTTGCATAGTACCGTATTACTTACAACGTTACGTTTGCCTAGTTACGTATTAGTTACAACAATGTTTCATTTGCCTAGTAACGCAATGTAATGGTGATGATACACGGGGCAACTTTTTGGGCAATGTTGCCGAGCAATGTTGCTGGCAACGGGCAACTAGGTGAGACACAGGGCAACTAACAATGGGCAACAACAGTTAGCAACAGCAGTTTACAGTTAGCTAAAAAAAAATCGATGTCTTAATTTTTGCTGTGACCATTTAATCAAGCTGTCTGTTGTTTTTTAGAGCTTTGGTGAGGTAAATTCCTCCATATAGAATATCAAAATAACAACTTACCGGCGTAAAAACAGATGAGGAGTCTCTCCATCTCTTCACTCCACTGACACTGAGCGGCTGCCATATTTGTTTGAAATTTCTGATCCGAACCTCACCGGAGGTCACATGACTCGATACTCGCGTTCTGATTGGCTTATCTCAAAAAGTTGCCAGAGATTATCAAAACCATTCAGAAAGAAACAATGTTGCCCAATCTCAATAGAAAAGAGTCAAAACGCAATTGCCCAGCAACATTGATCGGCAACATTGCCCAAAAAGTTGCCCCGTGTATCATCACCATTACATTTGCCAAGTTATGTGTTAGTTACAATGTTACATTTGCCTAGTTACGTATTAGTTACAATGCTACATTTTCCTAGTTCCGTATTAGTTACAACAATGTAATGTTTGCCTAGTAGCACAATGTTACATTTGCCTAGTTACATGTTAGTTACAACAATGTTACATTTGCTTAGTTATGTATTACAGTTACAACGTTACATTTTCCTAGTTCCGTATTAGTTACAACGTTATGTTTGCCTAGTAACACAACAATGTTACGTTTACCTAGTTACGTGTTACAGTTACAACAAGGTTACGTTTGCCTAGTAACACAACAAGGCTACATTGGCCTAGTTACATGTTACATTTACAATGTTGCATTTATTTAGTTACGTGTTATAGTTAATGTTATGTTTACCTTGTAATACAATGTTAAATTTACCTAGTTACATGTTACAACAATGTTACGTTTGCCTAGTTATGTGTTACAATTACAATTGTTTGCCTAGTTATGTGTTAGTTACAATGTTACATTTGCCTAGTTACGTATTACAGTTACAATGCTACATTTTCCTAGTTCCGTATTAATTACAACAATGTAATGTTTGCCTAGTAGCACAATGTTACATTTGCCTAGTTACATGTTAGTTACAACAATGTTACATTTGCTTAGTTACATATTACAGTTACAACGTTACATTTTCCTAGTTCCGTATTA
The DNA here is from genome assembly GCF_027579695.1 of Neoarius graeffei. Lineage (NCBI taxonomy): Eukaryota > Metazoa > Chordata > Actinopteri > Siluriformes > Ariidae > Neoarius > Neoarius graeffei. The sequence continues at coordinate 60,989,837 of NC_083588.1, read as the reverse complement.
GTTACAACATTGTTTGCCTAGTAACACAACAACATTACGTTTACCTAGTTACGTGTTACAGTTACAACAAGGTTACGTTTGCCTAGTAACACAACAAGGCTACATTGGCCTAGTTACATGTTACATTTACAATGTTGCATTTATCTAGTTACGTGTTACAGTTAATGTTATGTTTACCTTGTAACACAATGTTAAATTTACCTAGTTACATGTTACAACAATGTTACGTTTGCCTAGTTACGTGTTACAATTACAATTGTTTGCCTAGTTATGTGTTAGTTACAACAATGTTACATTTGCCTAGTAACACAACAATGTTGTTTTGCAGTGTTACGTTTGCCTACCTCCTGCCTTAAATCCGCCTTAAGTCCCTCATAAAGTGAAACATCGGAGCATCCATCAATTAAACGTTTCATTTTATTAACGTGCCTGGCCAACATGACGACATCCAGTAATGCACATTAGGTTTTTTTTAATTATTATTATTTATTTATGCTAGTTAGTTTTTTGCTAACAGAAGCGAATATGTTCGATCTGATCCACCTGTTGGTCTTTCAAAATGTTTTGTCAGAGAGCCTTGATGCTCCTTGAAGTAATTTATTTCTGTGCACTGTATTAACATATTAATATTTAGTGTCAGTCGGTATAAACATGCTAGCAGGACTAATCCCTGTCACTCACAGATAAAATAATCTCAGTGTAAGCACCACCAATGGACATAAGAGAAATGCACAGAATGGTATGAAAAAGCTGGACCTGATTTGTTTTGAGCCCAGAGTGTAGTTTCATGCAGCCTATCAGGGAGAGTTGTGTCAGGTGATCATACAGAGTGACACGCCCCCTTATGTTTGATCTGATTTCATCTATTTCTCAGATACATCTGTAATACATCATCAGAAGATGACCATCAAAATACATCATCAAAAAATGACCATGAATAAAGCTGCCTGTCTGTCTTTGTGTGTGTGTGTGTGTGTGAAATAATTTCTCCCTATATCATTCTAATTATGTCATCAGTGACACCTCATGATACGCTCCATTCCTCAGTCAATTAAAAGATATTAGATTTTAGTCCGCCGTCTAACATCACGACCAGCCGTCGCTCGAAACATCCGTCCACTTTGTGTGATATATGGAGTCACCAAACACCGTTTCTGATCTCTCACCAAAATGGCGCCACCTACAGACCTCCAGTGAAACTCCAGAAGTCATCAAAAAAAAAAAAGGAGAGCCACGTCGCTAAGTATTCTCGGCACGAAGAAGGTCCTTTATAAAACAGTGGCCAGACATCTCTGGATAAGGAATGAGAAAATGAAAATGGGGCCTTCAACTGACAGGAACAAAGGACTGTGGGGGGTTTTAATGACGCTTACGAGGAATCTGATCAAAGTGCGACTTGGGGAAGGTGTCATGAAATCCATCACATCGATGACATGACAAACACAAAGGATTGGACACTCAGAGGTAAAGAGAGAGAGAGAGGTTGTACAGTATGGCGTGTGTAAAAACAGAAGGATACTTTGATATGGATTTATGCATGTGTCCACTGATGGTATTGCTCAATCTTAGTGCACACACTTGTAGTGTTATTCATTTGGATGTCAAGACACACAGCTGCTGTTTTGTTTTCACAGCAAAGTCCAGGAAGAAGAATTTCTGGTTCCCTAAAGAGCCATTTCGGTTCCTGAGAATCTGATACTTCTTGGAATTATTTATTTATTTATTTATTTATTTATTTTTATTGGCCACAATAAGTAAAAATGAGTCATTACTTTTCTTGGAAAGATGGTCAATCGGGAAGATTTACTGTGAGATTACAGAATTTGGGTTTCTGTGGAGCCCCATAAAAACATCTGACTCTTTGTTGGATTTTGAATCCACCAAGCAAAAAGTTCTTTAGGGAGAAAATTATTCTCTACAGCAGGGGTGTCAAACCTGATCCATAAAGGGCCGTGTGGCTGCAGGTTTTCATTCCAGCCATGCAGCAGCACCCTGATTTGGCTCATTCAATCAACTGACACACCCACCCTTTAATCAAGGGTGGGTGTGGCTGCAAGTATTTGACTGTGTGAAGACAGTTCAGTTGATTGAATGAGCCAAGTCAGGTGTGCTGCTGCATGGCTGGAATGAAAACCTGCAGCCACAAGGCCCTTTATGGATCAGGTTTGACACCCCTGCTCTACAGGGATGCCATAACCGAATAATCCTTCTCTTCCACTTAATGAAAACATCTGGCGAAATGGATAACCGTTCATGAGGAAGCAAATCACTTTGGCTCTTTAAAGTGACTGCATAAACGGAGGAATTATTTTCCATCACAAAAGGGAACATTCATGATGGTTCTCTATCCATTAACCAAAAGGTTCCTTTGGACGAAATAAAACCAAAACGCGATAAAGTGAATCATTATTTGTTACCACTTAAGAGTCTTCCATATAATGGTACCAGCTACAGTGGGATTATTTGGTTCTCTGGTTGGGGAACCAACATGAACAGTTCGATATCAATTAATGGCAGGGTTCCTTATACACAGGAGGAAAAAAACTGGACAGACAAACCGAGAAAAATACTGACGAACCACTTACCAAAAGGTTCTTTACAGAACCAAATTATGTATTCGATAAAGTGATGCCATAAAACCGAACAATCATTTTCTTCAACAAAATGGTAGGCTTATTTGCTTTCCTGTGGTTGAACATCCATTACCCAGGAGGCTCTACAGGAAACAAAAGGTTCTTTCAACTTCTTCTTCTTCTTCTTCTTCGCCCATCTGGTGTGTTTTGGGTCAGGTCCCTTTCCTAGGGTTTCTCGGCCGGCTAGCCACTCCTCAAAAACCTGTACTGCTTTTTGGTCATGGACAATTCAGAGTAGTTAAAGGAACACTGAAGTCATTTTTAAACTTGTGTTATTTCTTAATTAACGTGTTATTCAATTGCGTTTTCGGTTTTAGTAACCTTATATCGTGACTCGTATTGGCAACTAATTAAATATTATACTTATCGGCCTATTTAGTTTTTAGCCGTGTTGAATTTAAAGTGTTTGGTCCACGGCAGGCGTCGCTTATCTGCGCGATCTTCACGAGACTTGTGCGAGACTTCGAAACGTGAAGTGTCAGCCAGGTGTCTGTGCCGCCATTTTGAAAACTGTTTTCCAAACGAAATATTGCACAAAAACGAGTTTAAATGACGATTACTGCCGACTTTTTTCAAACTTTCCTGATTGCTATCAAAACAAACAAAACTTCCAGCTCAATCACATCAGCATTCGAAAGAGGGCGCGCGCGTCTTTTGACAACGTTGTCAGATGTCGGTCGCTTTGATTTCCGCTGTACGTTTTACTTCCGTCCTACGATGTCTCGCACAGGTCTCAACGAATCTCGTTTACGGCCGTCGCTTTGACATACGGACTGATATATTACAGAGCATATTTCAAACACTCAGAACTCGCTATAGCAGCGACAAAATAGCGATCAAAAATGCATTCCGATATTTAATAAAATGAGATAAATAGAATTTTGATGATAAAAAATTTGCCTTCAGTTCTCCTTTAACCCATCATCATGTCTTTGGACTGTTGGAGGAAACCGGAGCACCTGGAGAACATGCAAACTCCACACAGAAAGGCCCTTCGTTGACTGTGAGCTTCGAACCTGGAACCTTCTTGCAGTGAGGCGACAGTGCTACCCACTGCACCACCAAAGGTTCTTCAAGAACCTCAGAATCACTCTGGAGGACCTTTTCAAGCACCTTGATTTGTTGGGAGTGTCGAAGCAGTCTACTTGTTGCATGAAAAACACTAAAATGTTCCAATGACATGCACAGTCCACAGGAGGGATTTTACAACCTGTGCACGAGATCACGACACGCACCAGCGTGCGCACACACACACACACACACACACACACATATGCACACACACAGAGAGAGAGAGAGAGAGAGAACTATAAGTAGCTACTTACTCGCGTCGGGTCTGGCTCGGTTCGTGTGGATGCGGTGCGTGCGTGGCGCGCGCGTTAATCAACGCACACATGAACACGCGCGCGCGAACCGACCAGGCGCAGGAATTTTTTTTTTCTTTCTCTCAATGAGGGGAGTCCAATCACAAGATGTACACGCCTGAGACTGGACACATTGCCGTGCTGAGGCGACTACACACACACACACACACCTGTCTCGCTCTTCTGTGGTGTCTCTTTAATAAATGTCTGCAAATAAAAAATAATAAATGCAAAGCAAGTCGAGTTAAGTCTGGCTCGTACCCTTTTTCTACAGTCTGTCTATGCCTGATGTCTGGGTTCTTGCTTTAGTTTCCCGGAAAGGTGCAGCCTGTCCAGCCCAAGCGAGCGCACGACCCAACAGCACCTCCTTCTCTCTCTCTCTCTCTCTCTCTTTCTCTCTGTCTGTCTGTTCACCCTCTCCTTCTGGTCTTCACCCTCTCCAAAAATGACAAAATGTCTTAAAAAAAAAACAGATCACTGAGAAAAGCACGCGGTGGATGTGGATGATGGTGTGTGGCGTCGGTTCCGTGCGCATTTGCTCCTTTAGCGTCTTTATTCCTGTCGAGGTGTGTGTTTGGGTTAATTTTTGGGCTTTCCGACACGCACTGTAATCCTTAGAGTAATCTAGTGGTCAGTCCCGTCCCCTCCCCTCCCTCCTTCCTTCTCTCTCTCTCTCTCTCTCTCTCTTTCTGTGTTGGATGGAGGGGAAGGTGGCAGCTGGTGCGCCCCTCTCTCTCTCCCCTCTCTCTCTCTCTCTCTCTCCCCAGACTCCACCCTGTGCCACTTAACCATGTAAGCGCCATGGGCCGGATGCTGCGGCATCGCCATGCATGTGCGCATGCTATAAATAAATCCAGGAGTCCCCTTGTTGTGGTGTGTTTCCCTGCTCTAACACACCTCGTCGTGGAAGATGGAAATGAGGTGTGTCAGGACACGGTGTAGACGGTATGCTAGAAATAAATAACAAATATTACAATAGAACCCATAAACCCCAAGAGTCACATGATCACATGACAGTCATATTGCCTACAAATGCAGTTTGACTCAGCAGTGTGATTCACTCTTACTAAAGAAGCAAGACAACATACACACTCGCTGGCCACTTTAATACTTCCTGTTCTTCACAGGAGTGGAACCCAGTGTGGTCTTCTGTTCTGCTCTTGCACGCTGAGATGCTTTTCTGCTCACCACGGTTGTGTTGTAAAGAGTGATTATATGAGTTGCTATATCCTTCCTGGAAAAAAAAGCTCGAACCATAAATCTGTCCATTTTCCTCTGATCTCTCTTATCAACAAGGCGTTTGTTTTCTTTCCACCCACAGAACTGTCGCGCTCTCTCTCTCTGTCTCTCTCACTCACGTTTTTTTTTCGCACCATTCTGTCTGTCTAAACTCTGGAGACTGTTATATGTGAAAACCCCAGGAGGAGATCAGCAGTTTCTGAAATACTCAACAAACCAGTCCATCTGGCTCAAACCGACACCCAGGCCACAGTGCAAGAAAGTCACACAAAAACTGAGATCACAATTTTTCCCATTCTGACGTTTGAACATTGTGAACGTTAATTAACTGAAGCTCTTGATGTGCATCTGCATGATTTGACGCGTCGTGCTGCTGTCAAGGGATCGGCTGATTACAGAACTGCATCAAACCGCAGCAGGTGGATGTAGGGGTATTCCTAATAAAGTGGCCACCCGGTGAGTGTATATCATAAGATGTATCCTAACATTGTGTTCGCTCTGACTTTTTTTTCGTAGCTTGTCGACAAACAAATTGCTTCAGTGTGTGTCTGAATGAGATTCCACTCCATAGACAAAGATGTAATTTTCTCCAGATCTCTCGTCTCTCATTTCTCAGCCTCTCCCTTCCTGACCAGCCTCTCTCCTGCTTTGCTTCTGCGGACTCGTCTTGTCTGAGAGACCCTTCCTGCACTGTTCTCCGAATCGAAATTATGGATTTGATCAACTGGTCACTTCACGCAATTGACACAATCTTCTCGACGAGAAGTCTGGGTTCGGGGGAACCTGCCTGTCCTGCCGGAACGTTTGCAGCCGGATACACCATGGATGCCTGGGAGAAGTGGCGTGTGGTGTGCTTGGCGATTCTTTCCATGGAGGACATTGAGGATATTTACCTATTCGGAACCATGATCACAGGATTTTTGCTGATTGGACTTGGCATTGCCCTGGTGTATCGAGGAAATCAGTTAACGGTGGCAGCTGTTCAAAGCCCCACAAAGCTGCCCGACATGATTGAGGCAGTGGGCAGAGCTGTCGGCACTCAGACTGTGGCTGTAGAACTTGAGTCGCAACATTGATAACATCATGGAGAAGTTGATGGCTTTGCAAAGAGAAATGGATCATTTTGGTGGCCAGAATGGACAAGCGGGTTAAGCGAAAAAGGACACGTCTACCCATCTTAATTCTAAACAAATTCCAATCTTATCTTGGCTCTCCCAGCCAGCACTGCCTTCAAGGCCGTCGCTGTAGAAACGCGATTCTCCCCCTGGAGTTCACTGCAGTGAGACTCTCTCTGTGTGGGGGGTTTTTTTTTCCTATACTTTCTTTCTGTCTGTACTATGAAAGCTAAGTCGAACCGGAGTCAAATTCCTCATGTGTGTGTAACATACCTGTCAATAAAGTGCTTCTGATCTGATCTGATCTGATGTGGATTAGTATTTTGCCGCGCCAAAGATCGAAAGATTGCCACCCTAGTAAAGTCACTCGCTCAAACCTGGCCAGCCTGTTATTAAAGCAGCTTTACATTACTTTCTCACATAGTAACTGAATAACAAGAGTGCTCGGCGAGCACAATATCCCCCGCTTGGCAACTTGGCCATAACTCTGGTAAAATGCGACTGAATTGAACAAAAGTGCAATCTGCGTATTATCAACAGATAACAAAGAATCTTACCAAGTTTTGTGAAATTTCTCCAAAAATTGTGAGAGGAGTTGATTTCAGAAGGTGAGTACGCTTCCTGGGACGGACAGACATCGCCACGACATAAATCCCCCTTTGGGCCTTTCGGCCAGCGGGAGATAAAAATTGTGAGAGGAGTTGATTTCAGAAAGCAAGCACACCTTAATGAAAGTGCCAAAGTACAAGTTCGTTAATAATCAAGGGCATAACTCTGGGAAAATTCACCCAAATTAAACGAAATTTCGATCTGCGTATAACGGTCATATAACAAAGCCTTTTGCCAAGTTTGGTGAAATTCCTCCACAAGCTGTGAGAGGAGCTGATTTCAGAAGAACGTCCACCCTCATGAAACTGTCAAAGTATAAGTTATTTAATCAAGGGTCAAAACTCTGGGAAAATTTTCACAAATGAAATTAAATCGCAATCCACGTATTACCGTCATATAACAAGGCCTTTTGCCAAGCTTCGAGAAATTCGTCCAAAAATTGTGAGAGGAGTTGATGTCAGAAGGTGAGCACACCTTCATGAAATTGTCAAAGTACAAGGTTGTAAATCAAGGGCCACAACTCTGGTAAAATGCGACCGAATTGAACGAAATTACAATATGCGTACTACTGACATATAATAAGGCCTTCTGCCAAGTTTGGTGAAATTCCTCCAAAAATTGTGAGAGGAGTTGATTTCACAAGGAAAACACACTCTCATGAAATTGTCAAAGTATAGTTTTGTTAATCAAGGGCTGTAACTCTGGTAAAATGTGACCGAATTGAACGAAATTACAATATGTGTATTATCAACATATAGCAAAGAATCCTGCTGAGTTTCGTGAAATTCCTCCAAAAATTGTGAGAAGAGTTGATTTCAGAAAGTGAGCACCCTTCCCGGGACGGACGGACAGACATCACCATGATATAATCCGCCTTCGGGCCTTTCAGCCAGCGGGGGATAAAAACCACACATCACGGTTTTGGAAATGGAAAGCAGCCCAAGAGCTAGAGATGTCCACCAATTAGCACCATCACCACACAAACTGCGATAAAAAAAAAGGAATAGACAATATAAAGTGATTCAAAATGGCTCCCATTGCAATTTGGCCCACTTTTGTTCATTTCTGGGTCAAAATTGTTGGATTTAGTTGGGAACCATAAGCGCTTCGACACGTCTACTCCTTTCACATGCACGGTTCTTTTCAATTAAAGGAAGAAAAACACATTAGGTGCAGCAAATACAGTACACAAGAAATAAAATAAACGAATGCAATAAAGAGTAAACAGTAATAAACAGGGAGGGCTGTATGGATTCATTCATTCATTCATCAATTATTCACAGGCAGCATTACTTTATATTACCAACATGTTGTAAGTGGATGATAAGCCATGCTCTAATGCTAAGAGGAACAAATGACCAACCAACGATGAACATCACTGCAAAATAAACTGACTAAAACTGATTGTCATTGCACTGTTGCTCATATCTGAATAAAAAAGTGCCATAATGTGCCACAGCCATTTGTGATTACGCAACAGCTCAATGTGTGATGATTTTTTTTTTCGCCAGACGACCACAGACGTGTTATAAATCTAAGCCTCGAAATCTCCTTTCGTGCAAAATCTCCAAGGTTGGCAAGAATGCATCAGATGGACAGAAGTGCGATTTACAGCCTCCTTCCTTTGAGATGCCACCAATCTGTCAGAGTCAACACCGTGATCCAGATTTCACTGCAGAACTCGAGATGTCTGGGCATTTTTTATTTCAAGACAACGTGATCAATAACGTTTCAGAGGAAACTGGCTCCACCCAGTCCGAACTTCTGATCAGTCATATCGCTGTGTCCCGGACGAGCCGTCACGACCGGCTTAAAATCATGACAAATCACAGGAGGTACGGAAAGAAGTTAAGGTTAAAAGTAGACGGCCTTTCGAGTTCATAAAATCGGTGAAATTTAGTTCATTCTGAAATGTGGTCATTGTGATAGATGTTTATTTCTGGAAGATCTCACAAAATATCAGGCCATTCTGTAGCTGGGAAGTTATTTAAGTTGAGAGGGTTAAAACAAATAATGTGCAAGAAATCGCACAGTCAAGCAGACAGAGGAAGTCCGTGTGTGTGCGCATGCGCAGGTTTATCTTTGAGCGTGCACTGACCGTTCCATCATTCTGTCGCTAAACGAACAGCTGATCACACCGAGGTGCTCGCTGAGCGCCGATATTTATTAGTTTGGTCCTGCGTTTCCTTTCCTTTGTATAGAACATAACGTCTTTTCTTCTCGCTTTCTTTCCGTTACTGTAGTCAGTCTTTGACATTTCATTCGCACACTCACGTCCTCCATTTTTCTCTCCTGTTTCAAATTTGTATCCCACAACGCCTTGCATGAACAGGGAAAGCGCACCACATCATGCATGACATAGTATCTTGAATTGCATCATGGTGAAGCAGGAAAAAATAGTGGAGAATTTAGAGCCACATGGCCTTAAATTCATTAATTGTTCTATTAAAAATAAACTAATAAAATTGGAAGTCTGTGATTCAAATTCAGTAGCTTTCGGTCACTAAACAAAAATAATTGTATGTCAGGGAAAATTCTTTTTATGACCTATAGGGGAGAGTGGGGTAAGATGAGCCACTTTTTACATTTTTCATCATAACTACATGTTAAAGCCATTTTTGCTTCCAGTCTACACACCATACCAAATTTCAAAGTGTACTGTTACTATCTGAGCAAAACATAATTGATAAGCACTTATGGTTAGAGTGATATTACCTCTTGAAAAAAAAATGTCAAGTGGCTCAACTTACCCCATGCACGGGGTAAGATGAGCCACTGTGTGGGGTAAATTGAGCCAACACAAAACATGTTAGGTTAACAAAGTAAACAACTTTTATTATTAGAAATGCAATCAATGAATCAAGTCAAGTCAATCAAGTGGGGGATAGGGCCGTTGCATAGAGAAGGGGAGATGAAGAGAGAGGTGATAGAACGAGGGATAGAACGAGATGGGATAGGGAGGGATAGATAGATGGATAGAGAGAGATATGCGTAGATAGATAGAAAGAGGGATGGTTAGAGAGGGAATGAGATATATACTATATTATAGAAATTACTAAAACAGTAGAACAGTGCCAAAAAAATCTTATTTCTTTCAGTAGGTTAAAACATTGCTAAAACATGCAGCAATCATTCCATCAATCATTCAATCATTTCATCATTATTCAATGTTCCAAGCGTTCAAATGGCAAGGGAACACCATTTGCCTCTCCCTCCGTGCTGTCCCCCCAACAGTAAAGGGGCGGGGCAATTTTTTCACAATATCCTGTCTTGACAGGACAGCCTCATCTTTCTCTTTGAAGACAAAGGTTGGCTTTCTTGCAGAGCCATGGCATGACCGGCTTCTTTTGAGAAATCTTGCCTCTATTTCGAAGACATCCAATTTGATTATCTGGCCAATGAAGAAATGCACTTTCTTCTTCCCCGTGTATTTTGCCACAACATAATCCCCCACATCTAACAACTGGTCTTCCTCATCTGATGTCATATATATATATATATATATATATATATATATATATATATATATATATATATATATATATATATGTGTGTGTGTGTCATATATGACCAGTAAATGTGAAAACTTAAGTGTCATCCATATTGGGTAAGCGCTCAGCCACCAATGGGGTAAGTTGAGCCAGTGGCTCAACTTGCCCCACATCTAATGGCTCATCTTACCCCATGGCCACCATTTTGTAGAAAAATGCTAATAAAGGGGATTAGGTTAATCAAAATTATTTTTATTAGCATTCATATCATAGCTTAGAAAGCCACTAACTTAACCCTAATGTGTCTAAATATTATTCTACTTTTGTCTTCTCTAAATCATCTTCACTGTGGACAAACATGGAATTGACTTAGAAAGCACAAAAACACATTTTTATAAATATCTCCCTCACCTAGTTTGACATGTGGTGCTCCTCTCCACAAGTGTAAGTAAATGGTCCCGGCCCCCTTTGAATGTGGTCACATGGTCAGATTTGTTTACTGTTTCTTAGAAACAGGGGGTGGCTCATCTTACCCCCTGGCTCATCTTACCCCGCTCTCCCCTACTTGAAAAATCTGAAAGGCGGTCTAGCTTTAAAACATTCAGAACCAACTCCAACAGTCAAAACATCGAAAAGGTTACGGAGGCTACAATGATAGAATGTGAAGCAGGGTGTTGGTTTGGAAAAAGAAAACAATAACAAGGAGCGAGGAGCGTAGCGGAGAAGAGGTACCATGAACACCAGGTCCAGGTGTTCCCAATAACAGGTCAGCCACACCTACTGGGCATCTGCAACATACAGTAACAGGGGCGGGGTCATCACAAGGCCACAAGTCGTGTCAGTAAGTCGTGACAGTCATGACCTTTATACGGCAAATCTCAACCAGGTCAATGTATTCAAACGCACACGTTTCTTTTCAGCGACGTGGGGATTAATTGATGACACGTCAAAACAGAAAAAAAAACAGGAAGTGTGGCAAATGTAAAGGATTGTTGGTGGAAGAAAATCATGACGGAATGCAACAGATGGGAGAAAATTTTAATTTAGTAAGAAAAACAGTGCTTCAGGGATCTATACACACACTGACAACTGGTTCTGATATTAAATTGGAGAGTTTAAAAAAAACTCCACACGCAGGATAGGACACACTCATTAAAAGACTGATTAAGTCAAATTCAAGTGTTATTCAGTCTGTAATCATGCCGTGTATTCAAGTAGAGCCAGGAGGATAAACTCTTTCATTCAAAAACACACAAAACAGGAGGCTTTCTAACGAGTCGTCGACTGTTTTCACAAGAAATCCGGACAAATTCCAACAAACAAGAGGGACATGCCCTGGATACCGGATCCAAATGGAGTGAAAGGAAAAGGAACCCTGTTTAACTTTTCACACAAACTGAACCCCGTGTCCAAAATCGCTCCCTACTCACTATAGAGGGCACTATATAGCGAGGACGCCATTTTGTAGTGCTGTCCGAAACCTTAGTGAGGATTATTTACACCCTATATAGTGCACTCAAAGTATCCCACAATGCATCATGAAAAGTAGTGTACAACGATGGTCACTAACCAAACCAATATATCCCATCATGCATTGCGGTCGTGCTGAAAGAAATCAAATTAAAAGTCTCAAATTTGATTTAATAAAAGGCAGCGGCAAAGAAGATTCAAGTATTCAGCCTTGATTTTTTTTAAAAACTGAAAGATGCAGTATAATATGGTTTTATCGCAAAAACACACGCATGTATTTATTATTTTGAAACCCACCAGCCGACTGATCTGGCACGGTTTAATTGTGCGACAGTAATGACGTAAATAACGGCGCGGCGGACTAGTGTCCGAAAGTGTTTTTTCATTTTACCAATGAGCTCACTGTATAGTAATTCCCTATATAGTGAGTAGGGAGTAGTGAATGAGCGAGTGATTTTGGACACGGTGAGTCTTAGCAAGGCCTCTGCATGCTCTTGCGACAAGGCTTTCGCAGATAGCTTTTCGCAGACAGTTGTAATTTATCGTTGAGCGGGGAGTAATAGGCGTGCGCGATGTTATTCACCGCCACAACGCAAGGGGGCGCGAAGTCGCGAAATCGCTAGGAGTAGTTGGTGGGTGTGGTTAGTGGAGTGTTTATCCTCCGGTTACTTATAATGACTAGAACTGGAGTCGTATAGATGTACGTACTTCCTCACTTCCTCGATCAACCGCTCTTCGTGCTGCTCCATCTTCGCTCGTGTTTTTAAAAATGGCGGTCGTGAAAACAAACCAAACCGGGAAAGAAGGGAAGCGGAAGTGCGTGTACAGCGGATGTAGAGTGGACCAATCAGAGCCCTCTTGTCTGCAACGCTGTCTGCGAGGCTTCTGCGGTGGTCACAATTTTTGGGAGGTGCACGCAGAGCGTCTGCGAAGGTGGGGGGGCTACGCAGACACCATCTGCGACACCGTCTGCGAGGACTGCGTTGTCAGCATAAATTGGCCTTGAGTGTCACATTCAAATGTGACACCTCATCTCATCTCATTATCTCTAGCCGCTTTATCCTGTTCTACAGGGTCTCAGGTAAGCTGGAGCCTATCCCAGCTGACTACGGGCGAAAGGCGGGGTACACCCTGGACAAGTCGCCAGGTCATCACAGGGCTGACACATAGACACAGACAACCATTCACACCTACGGTCAATTTAGAGTCACCAGTTAACCTAACCTGCATGTCTTTGGACTGTGGGGGAAACCGGAGCACCCGGAGGAAACCCACGCGGACACGGGGAGAACATGCAAACTCCACACAGAAAGGCCCTCGCCGGCCACGGGGCTCGAACCCGGACCTTCTTGCTGTGAGGCGACAGCGCTAACCACTACACCACCGTGCTGCCCAAATGTGACACCATTAATGAAATTAATTTGCGATAATTATAGTTAGCAATCATGACTCTTGATTCGGTTTTGTATATAATATGAATCTATGCTTTTTATATTCATTTATTAATCTTCAGTAAGCACCAGGTTGGTGGATGAAGGGGCGGTAAATCCCGAGAGCACTTCGACTAAGGCGGGAACACCCTGAATCAGACACACAGTGCACACACATCCACACGTAGGTGCAATTTCGTGACTCCACTGATCAGGGTCCGCTTGTTCAAAACATGGTTCTTTTAACAAGTGGTTAAATCACTATTTAACATTATGCTAAATATAACCTAACGTTAAACTGTTGTTCAAAACTCTGTTAAAGTTATCCAAGTGGTTAAAGTTAACACACCTCCCAGCCTCCGTTATCTTTTAACCAAATGGTTATGTAAACATCAAAATGGCGTTTATCTTACAGGCAAACACTGCTGGCATGGTCCCGATTGTTAATGCACGCCGTCCAAAACAATTCAGACAAGGACCGAACGAGTTACTTTGACACAATCAGACAGAACTTCGACATCGGTACCAATTTGGTCGAGAATCTCTCCGTTATACAGTGGTGCTTGAAAGTTTGCAAATCCTTTAAAATTCTCTATATTTCTGCATAAATATGACCTAAAACATCATCAGATTTTCACACAAGTCCTAAAAGTAGATAAAGAGAACCCAGTTAAACAAATGAGACAAACAAATCTTATACTTAGTCATTTATTTATTGAGGAAAATGATCCAATATTACATATCTGTGAGTGGCAAAAGTATGTGAACCTCTAGGATTAGCAGTTAATTTGAAGGTGAAATTAGAGTCAGGTGTTTTCAATCAATGGGACGACAATCAGGTGTGAGTGGGCACCCTGTTTTATTTAAAGAACAGGGCTCTATCAAAGTCTGATCTTCACAACACACGTTTGTGGAACTGTATCAAGGCACGAACAAAGGAGATTCCTGAGGACCTCAGAAAAAGCGTTGTTGATGCTCATCAGGCTGGAAAAGATTACAAAACCATCTCTAAAGAGTTTGGACTCGACCAATCCACAGTCAGACAGATTGTGTACAAATGGAGGAAATTCAAGACCATTGTTACCCTCCCCAGGAGTGGTCGACCAACAAAGATCACTCCAAGAGCAAGGCGTGTAATAGTCGGTGAGGTCACAAAGGACCCCAGGGTAACTTCTAAGCAACTGAAGGCCTCTCCCACATTGGCTAATGTTAATGTTCATGAGTCCACCATCAGGAGAACACTGAACAACAATGGTGTGCATGGCAGGGTTGCAAGGAGAAAGCCACTGCTCTCCAGAAAGAATATTGCTGCTTGTCTGCAGTTTGCTAAAGATCACGTGGACAAGCCAGAAGGCTGTTGGAAAAATGTTTTGTGGACGGATGAGACCAAAATAAAACTTTTTGGTTGAAATGAGAAGTGAGAAATATTTCGACACCTGTCGCAGCTTGCATCTGTGTTAAGGTATATTTTAGCCATTCTTGCTTTGGAGCAGTGGGTGCGATGTAGGATCTTGAACTGTATAATGCTTAATTTGGCACAGGAAGTGTTGTCATTTACTCTTAGTAGAGCGCTCTCCCAAGTATCATTTTCCAGGTCCTCCCCCAGCTCATCCACCCAGTCTGCCCTGATCTTTGCCAGTGTTGTATTTTTAAAAGAGCTTATACAATCATTAATTCTTGAAATAAGTCTTTTAGGATAAAATGGGGATTTTAACAGATCATCTAAACCAGAAGGCGATGTTATGTATGGAAAGTTGGGATCATGATGTTGAAGGAAGTGGCAGACTTGGAAATATCGAAACAGACTAGACCGAGGGAGGCCAAATTTGTGCGATAAATCATCAAAGCTTGCAAAAATAGAGTTTATGTACATATCCTCAAAATTATGAATGCCACATCTCTGCCAAAGAGTAAATTCAGAGTCTAACCTAGCTGGGGGAAAAAGGTGATTATTGTGTATGGGACTTAGATGGAGAAGGTTTTTAAACCCAAAGTTACGTCTAAGTTGAACCCATACTGTATTTTGAGGGTGTTTATGACTATAGGACTATTAGTGTATTGTAAGATAGAGAGGGGAAGGCTGGAGGTGACCAGGGCTCTAAGAGAGGTGGAGACGCAAGATGCAGCTTCAAGGCTGCACCAGTCTGCATCAGGAGTATGGAGCCAATACATGATTTTTTGAACACTTGAGGACCAATAATAATGACACAAATTTGGAAGAGCTAAGCCACCTTGCTTTTTAGGCCTTTGTAACAATTCTAACCGTGTTCTGGGCTTCTTCCCATCCCATATAAATAAAATTAAAGCCTTATCAATAGACGTAAAAAAGGATTTAGGAAGATAAAGCGGGATACATTGAAACAGATAAAGAAACTTGGGGAGCACATTCATTTTGATACAATTCACTTTCCCTGCCAAGGACAGGTTAAGTGGTTTCCAATTCTTCAGGTCTAATTTGACTTTCTCGACTAGCAGACAGAAACTTTCTTGATAAACTTTTTGCATGTCCCTTGTGATATTAATGCCCAAGTATCTAAAGCCATTTTTAGACAGTTTGAATGGTAGAACACCATCCTGTATTTGAAGAGCCACATCATTAACAGGATAACATTCACTTTTACTGAAGTTCAGTTTATACCCAGAAAAAGCGCCAAATCTCCTCAGGGCGTGGATAATATGGGGAACGCATGCAACAGGGTCAGATATATACATTAATAAATCATCTGCATAAAGAGGTACTCTATGCTCTCCCCCCCCATGAATCCCGGTAATGGATGGTAATGTTTTGAGTCTAACAGATAAGGGCTCTATGGCCAAGGCAAACAGCAATGGACTGATTGGGCAGCCCTGACGGGTGCCCCTTAACAGCTGGAAATATTGTGAACGTTTACCGTTCGTGGTTACAGAAGCTTTGGGTGAGATGTATAAGAGTTTAAGCCATGAGATAAAATTAGGGCCATATCCGAATTTCTTTAAACATGCAAATAAATATCCCCATTCTACCCGATCAAATGCTTTCTCTGCGTCCAGCGCGATAACCACTTCGGGTACCGCGCTGGACACAGGAGAGTGAATAACATTCAGGAGCCGACGGATATTTGTAAATGAATGATGGCCTAAAATAAAACCAGTTTGGTCATCGGATATCACGCCTTGCATTGTGGTTTCTAGACGTACACTACCGTTCAAAAGTTTGGGGTCACCCAGACAATTTTGTGTTTTCCATGAAAAGTCACACTTTTATTTACCACCATAAGTTGTAAAATGAATAGAAAATATAGTCGAGACATTTTTCTGGCCATTTTGAGCATTTAATCGACCCCACAAATGTGATGCTCCAGAAACTCAATCTGCTCAAAGGAAGGTCAGTTTTATAGCTTCTCTAAAGAGCTCAACTGTTTTCAGCTGTGCTAACATGATTGTACAAGGGTTTTCTAATCATCCATTAGCCTTCTGAGGCAATGAGCAAACACATTGTACCATTAGAACACTGGAGTGAGAGTTGCTGGAAATGGGCCTCTATACACCTATGGAGATATTGCACCAAAAACCAGACATTTGCAGCTAGAATAGTCATTTACCACATTAGCAATGTATAGAGTGGATTTCTGATTAGTTTAAAGTGATCTTCATTGAAAACAACAGTGATTTTCTTTCAAAAATAAGGACATTTCAAAGTGACCCCAAACTTTTGAACGGTAGTGTAGGGCAAGGACTTTAGCCAGGATCTTCACATCAGAGTTTAGGAGGGAGATGGGACGATACGAGCCACATTCTGTCCTGTCTTTACCTGGCTTCAGTAGAAGGGTAATTGATGCTTCAGTCAATGTCTGTGGGAGTGACCCATGGGACAAAGAGTCATTAAACATATCAAGCAAAATTGTTAATAGTTTATCAGAGAACTTTTTAAAGAACTCTATGGGATACCCATCAGGGCCTGGCGCCTTGCCACTCTGCATGGCCTTTATTGCAGAAATGACTTACGATTTATTGGACGTTCAGCTTCAGTCCTATGAGCTGTTGTTACAGAAGGAGCTTGGAGGTTATTGAAGAAATGTTCCAAGTCAGAGCAATCATTTGTCACTTCTGATGTATACAGATTTGAATAAAAAGAGGCGAATGTTTCTTTAATTTCTTCTGGGTCAATAGTTAGTTCACCGTCATCTTTCCGTATTTGTTGAGAAGCTGAGCGACACTTAAGTTGGTGTGCTAATAAACGTCCAGCCTTGTCGCCATGCTCATAGATACACCCCGTGATTTTAATAGGAGACGTTCTGTTTTTTCGGTTGATAGCAAATTATAGACCCCTTTCACTGACGTCACCCGAAACCGGAAGTAAACAGACCCTGCGCCATTTTGGAAGACCAACAAACTCGTGATTAGGGGGAAATAACGGCAGCGGTATGTGAACCCACGAGAATAAAGTGGAGTGGCAAACGACTTAAACAAACAAATCTGAGCTGTTTTATTTATGATTTATTGGCCCAACAGTAGACTTGAAAGAAACCTGTGTGAGACTTGGCAAAAAACTGTGGATATAATGGATAAGTCTGTGCATGATCTGCGGACACTTTGAGGTAAGCAAACGCAAGAAATTCAGATTTAAAACATGCTAAATTGGCCCCAAGTTGATAACTGTATGAGGAGCAAGCCTCCCAGACTTCTACAATTTAATAATAATAATAATTTAGGATGGTTTGGGGCTTGCTCGCTGCTGCCAGGTTGGTTGTTGAGTAGCCTGACTGTTTTTTTTTTTCTTGCGTGTGGTATCATTGTTGACGCGAGGTTGTTTTTTGAACATGCCAATGCGGACACGATTTCCCCTGATGAGTTATGACTTCAGACGCGATGCGTGTGTGGAGGTGTGGAGTCCGCGTGATATGTGCGTAAGATAGGCTTCTCATGTGTTTGGAGATCCGCGCTCCGAGACAAGCGCAAGCACACACACACCCCAAGGGAAAAAAAGGGACCCCCCGAAAATATCGGCATAGTTCGAACACTGAGTGTAGGCACTGGGTGTAAACAACAAATAGTTTACAATGTCTGGGTAGCAAACAGATGGCAGAATTGGTGTCCGGTCCTCCTTATGTTTCCATTCTCCCTTGCCGCGAGTCTTATCATATGGGTCAAACCCATCAATCACAGCCAGTTTCTCCACATACCGTGCCCTTTCTGCAGCTGGTAATGTACTCACATAACCCGAATTATCAGCCATCGTGTCACTTTACTCTCGCTCGTACTTTGTTTTATATTGTGAGTGCATGTACTTGGTCTTCCAATAATGGCGCCTAACAAAATCTCATGGCGCGGTGACGTCATGTGAAAGGGGTCTATATTGTGTTTGGAGGTCCAGCTTCTTTTTGTAGAGCTCAGGGGAGGGAGAGATAGAGTACTGAGCATCCACCATAGATATGGCTTTAATAAGCTCCTCTTGCTTAATTCTCCTCATTTTATTTATTTTAGCTGGATATGATATAATCTCACCCCTAATTACAGCTTACAGAGCTTTCCCACAGGAACGAAGGGGAAATGTCATCTTTTTTGTTGGAATTTATAAAGTCATCTATTTTTTGGGATACCATTTCACAAAAGCTCTCATCGGCCAGGAGATCTCTGTCTAATTTCCATGAGGGGTGTTCTAATTGGTAAAGAGGAAATGCAAGCTCCATTAATACAGGGGCATGATCTGACTCTGTTATAGATGAATATTCAACTTTTTTGATAAAGGGGTCAATAAAAACATAGTCTATTCTACTATATGAGTGATGTACATTAGAAAAAAGAGAAGGACTTCATCTCATCTCATCTCATTATCTCTAGCCGCTTTATCCTTCTACAGGGTCGCAGGCAAGCTGGAGCCTATCCCAGCTGACTACGGGCGAAAGGCGGGGTACACCCTGGACAAGTCGCCAGGTCATCACAGGGCTGACACATAGACACAGACAACCATTCACACTCACATTCACACCTACGCTCAATTTAGAGTCACCAGTTAACCTAACCTGCATGTCTTTGGACTGTGGGGGAAACCGGAGCACCCGGAGGAAACCCACGCGGACACGGGGAGAACATGCAAACTCCGCACAGAAAGGCCCTCGCCGACCCCGGGGCTCAAACCCAGGACCTTCTTGCTGTGAGGCGACAGCGCTAACCACTACACCACCGTGCCGCCCCAGAGAAGGACTTACTTTGTGGAAATAAAAAACGCCAGGGGTCAACACTTCCTATCTGGTCAATAAAAACTGATAATAATCTGTCTTTTTTGGAAAGATTTGGAATTGGAGCGGCCAAGTACTGGATTCATCACACAGTTTAAATCTCCACCGAAAATCAGTTGGTGTGAATTCAGATCTGGAATTAATGACAGTGGGTTAGTGATAGCATTTAAAGCCATGTCGTAAATGCTATCGCAAAAAGCAGAGCTAGTTTCTGGACCAGAAAAAAAAATGTAAACAGAAGCTTTAAATACGAAGAACTGGACTCATTTTAATGCACAGCCACATCATGAATATGGCTCGTATTACACTGTCTGTAAAGTGATTTGATTACAGGTACAGAAATGACTGAAGCCATCTGGAACAGATGTTTGTACGAGCTGTCAGAACGGGTGTATCACTGGACACACCCAAAAATAATATGCATGTAATGCTGTCGAAATAATCTCTGATTAATTACCTGAATAAGACCAACCCTTCAATTACTTTTTTTAAGTGATGAGTTCTTAATTTCCATTCTTCCTGTCTCAAACCATTACATTTCTTTGATTCTCTCTCTCCCCATCTGTCTCTCTCTCTCCCCCTCTGTCACTTTCTTTCTCGCTCACTCTGTCTCTCCATCTCTGTCTCTCCCTCTCTCACTCTCTCCATCTGTCTCTCTCCCCTCGTCTCTTGCTGTCTCTCTTCCTCTCTATGTCTGTCTGTCTGTCTCCCTCCCTCTCTGTCTGTCTCCCCATCTTTCGCTCTCTGTCTCTCTCTCTCTCCCTGTCTGAGTTTCTCTTGCTGTCTCTCACTCTCTGTCTATCTGTCTGTCTCCGTCTCTCTCTCTCTCTATTGCAGTCTCTCTTTCTGTCTGCCTCCCACTCTCTGTCTCTCTGTCTGTCCCCCCCTTTTGCTCTCTCTCTCTCCCTGTCTGAGTCTCTCTTGCTGTCTCTCACTCTCTCCCTGTCTGAGTCTCTCTTGCTGTCTCTCACTCTGTCTGTCTCTGTCTCTCTTTCTTGCTATCTCTCTCTGTCTGTTTCTGTCTCTGTCTCTCTCTCTCGCCGTCTCTCTCTCTCTCCCGTCTGTCTCTCTCTGTCTGCCTGGCACAGTGCCGTTTGAGACAGAGGGGGAGGAGAGCCAGAGATCCGGCGAGCAGGTGGGCGGAAGGAGCGGAAGAGCAGGGGTGGGGAAAAAGAAAACTCACACAGATTCAAAAGGCTAATTCATGAGATGCTGCCAAATCCCGCTATTTTAATTCTATTTTTTTATTCCCCTCCTTTTTCTCCATCTCTGTCTTGTGCACAGTGTTCAGCACTGATGTTTTCCAGATTGCGCCATGTTCCCATCATCTACAGTTATCTCAAGTGCGTGTTCAGCAAAACCTCTCTCTCTCTCTCACACACACACACACGTGCGCGCACACACTCCTCCCTGCCTGCTTTCAATCTCTCGCTGTTTACACACATTGCAGTTTTTCCCACAATCCCTTGCATATCACAGTGACACACAAAGAGCGTGACCGGCTGAATGCTCACGCAGTCTCTCAGCACTTTCTGTCTCGTGCACAAGCATTTACTCTGTGATTCTTTATCATCGTCAAATAAACAACAAAAAAATTATACATTTACCAAAAGGCCCATCTGGATTAAAAAAATCAACGATATTTAAATCAAACTCGACTAAACATATATTATTAAGCAACTGGATAAAAATAGTGCGACGTGGTGAATAATGAATGCCGTGTGCTCTCTCACACGAGCACCAGCCTCCCTTTCCCATACATCTGGTTCTCTGTGCTGTACATCTCCGGCACGTCCGGGATATGCTGCAGTAAGCCCCACCCACTCTCCTCTGTGCGTTTTGTCTCAGCAAGGACAGCGACATGGGTGGAGGACATGGGCGGGGGCGCAGGTCTACTGAAACTATCCATGTACACGCTGCTTCTGCCTCCATGGGGTACCGGTATAGATGGGCGGGGCAACTGCAGCTGAGAGGATGCACCGGGCAGGGCGCTGTGAGGTGGGGGGCGGATCAGTGCGGCACGTTTGGTGAAGGGTCCACAGGTGGGCGAAGCATCCAAGGCAGAGAGAGGAGCCAATTCAGACCTCAAACGAGAGAGAGAGAGAGAGAGAGAGAGAGAGAGAGAAACAAAGAGAGAAAGAGAGAGGGAAAGAGAGAGAGACAGAGAGAAATAGAAAGAGAGAAAAAGAGAGAGAGACAGAGAGAGAGAAACAGCATGAGAAAGACAGAGAGAGGAAAATAGACAGAGAGAGAGAGAAACAGAGAGAGTGATAGAGAAAGAAACAGACAGAGAGACAGAGAGAGAAAGACAGACAGAGAGACAGACAAAGAGAGGGATAGAGAGAGAGAAATAGACAGAGAGAGAGAGACAGACAAACAGACAGAGATAGAGAAAGAAACAGACAGAGAGAGAGACAGACAGACAGAGAGACAGACAAAGAGAGAGGGAGAGAGAGAGAGAGAGAGAGAGAGAGAGACAGGGACAGAAAGAGAGAAATAGACAGAGAAAGAGGAAAAGTAGACAGAGAGAGAGACAGACAAACAGAGAGATAGAGAAAGAAACAGAGAGAGAGAGAGAGAGAGAGACAAACCGAGAGACAGAGAGAGAGAGACAGAGAGAAAGACAGACAGAGAGGGAGCGAGAGAGAGGGAGAGAGAGACAAAGAGAGAGAATGTTAATCATTTTTCCATCTTGCAAAGGAGACAGTTCTTGAAAATGCTGTTGTTCTGGAACCAAGTACCAGAACATTGCTGATGTATTAATGGAAAATCAAAGGTCACTTCCTTTTTACTGCAACAAACTGAATGCGAGCTACAATGCGATGCTAATAAACCTGGGATGAACACCTTCTCACCAGTTGTGATCCCGTCACTCGTCAGCGACAGAAATAACCACTACAAGTCAATTTAGAGCATCGATGCTCCAGCACATGAAAATGCTCATTACAGCTCAACAGTGCGGTAGCCGAGTCACTAAACCTCGAGTCCGAGTCCAGTCTCGAGTCCCCAGTGTTCAAGTCCGAGTCAAATCCAAGTCATTAAAAGAAATTTCGAGTCGAGTCCAAGTCGAGTCCACTATTGATCCGAGTCGAGTCCAAGAACAAGATTCCAACTGCACCATGTGACGGTGACTGTTTCAGCGCCATTAACGTTAGTTTGTTCCTGAACATGGCGTATGAACAGGTGAATGTGCTTCTCTTTGTCAGGGAGTGTGAAGTATTCTGTCAGAGATGGTTGGGAGACGGATTTAAGTGCAGAAGATGTGTTTATTAATACAAGTGAAGACACGTTAACAATCCAGAACGGCAGGCAAAATCGTAAAACAATGAAACAGGCGATAGATTGAGCGAGACACAAACAGGCTATCGTAGACTCGGCAGAATCAAAGACGAGAAACAGGAAATCAGGGATCAGGAAACCAAACAAGGAAATAAGGCTCGGTAATGTATCAGCAACACGACTCAATACTTCACAAAGTAAGTGTGTTTTCACAGTCTTTATATAGGTGCACTAATTGTGCTTTAATCCTGTGCCTTGGTGCGTGCATCAGATAGACTCTCGGGCGCACTCCGGACAGCACGCGCACCCGAGAGTCTATCTGATGCACGTGCCAAGGCGCGCAGGTGACACTCTTGTATGAAATTAGTACTAGTATTAATGTAGATATAAATATCTTATGCCAAATTATTATGGCATATTACAAAATATAAAGAAAAAAATCAGAGTCCTCGTCTCCAATTTATGAGTCCGAATGCAGTTAATGCACGAGTCCGAGTCATCAATGCTCAAATCCAAGTCGAGTCACGAGTCCTTAAAATTAGGGCACGAGTCGGACTTGAGTACTACAGGCCTGCAGCTCATTATATACCGGTATGTTACAGGTCAAAACATTTCAACCTAGGTGATTTTGTTTTTGTTTTTTTACCTGGATTAAAAAAATTGTTTAACCTAGTTCATAATTTCCAACCTTGGTAAAACTTTGGATTATCTAAGACTACGTTCAGACTGCACCCTGAAACGACCCATATCCGATTTTTTTGCCCATATGCGACCTGTATCCGATTTGTTATTGACAATCTGAACGACACAGATCCGATTTTTTCACATGCGACCCAGGCCGCTTGGATATGTGGTCCTAATTCCGATGCATATCCGTTATTTTCACGTGCAACTGCAGTCTGACCGGACAGGTCGCATTCATGCAACCTACACGTCATCAACAAGAGACAAACGTCACTATTCTGCGTTGGCTAATCCTGCCTCTTTGGTGGAAAACAACAACATTTGTACAGTTTTCAGAATTTAAATAGACTTTTATAGAATTGATCAAGCTAATGGTGGATTTGGTAGGGACCTGGATGTTTATCTGTTAGCCTGATTAAACAAAACAGTTTCTATAACTGATTTATAACTTAAACCATCCTGTATTACAAGATTATAAGATTGTTCTGGAAATTTCCAGTAATTTGACACCTTCGGTCTCATTAGTCTGCTGTTAATCAGATTATTGTGCGAGTTCCGCCGCCGCCACAAAAACCACATCGCCAGGTCTCGCCTCATCTCCATAGCAAACTGCACTGGTGTTTCTGCACCTTGAGCCAGCGCTGAGAGAAGTTGCAGAATTCAGCTGGCTATAAACAATCTAAATAAATATTTATAAAAATGTAGAAAAAGTTTATTAATATGACGAAATAAATATGTGCAAATTATTAAGCCTGAATTAAGAGTTTGGTAATACAGCGGCCGTATCCCAAATGACTGCCTACTGAAGCTCGAGTGCACTACATAGAGTTTAAAAATCCATTACTTCCTAGTAACATGTAGTGCACTTATATAGAAA
Organism: Neoarius graeffei; assembly: GCF_027579695.1. Lineage (NCBI taxonomy): Eukaryota > Metazoa > Chordata > Actinopteri > Siluriformes > Ariidae > Neoarius > Neoarius graeffei. Next base: position 60,965,428 of record NC_083588.1, on the reverse strand, counting down.
TTAGAGAGACATTTAGGAGTCAACCCTCGTTACCAGGCTACACGTTTTCATTTCAGTTCAGAAACAAAAACACACACGAGACCTCACACTTTAACACTAACCAGATAATTAAACAAACAAACAACAAAAAAAGAAATCATTAAACTTGAAGAGTGCGCGCTTTTTTTGTTTACGTATTACGTAGATGTGCTTATTACGTGTCAATTTGCGCATGCGGGACACTTTTGGGGCGTTTTCCGTTCATATTGGAGATCGCATACAAGTCTCATATAATTGGTAATGTGAACGGCCTAACAAAAAAATTGGATTTCACAACAAATCGGATATGGGTTGTTTCAGGTTGCAGTCTGAATGTAGTGTAAGATTCTTAAAAGGGATTTTCCATCACTTCTTTTGCCTCTCTTTCTTCCATCCACATCCTCTCTGTCTACACCTCCCAAGTATTTCCTCTTTGTCTGTCTGTCTATCTATTCCTATCTACCTAAACAGCATTTTTTTTTTGCATATCTTTTTTCATATTTAACCAGGATTCAAACCCAGAACCTTCTGATTCTTAACCCAGCACCTTAACCACAAGAGAGCAATTCCAGCATTATGGACGTGACACTTGAACTCAAAATGGCAACAAATGACCCAGTGCATGTTTTATTGTCTCCCAGTATTTAAACAGGTGTTGCATATTTTAAGGCTGTACCATACTGGAGAAGTGATAGAACAAGAACAATTCCCATAGTACATCTAGGGCATGCCAGAAAATGCCAATAAAAGATGCGTTATGGGTGTGACAGAAAAAGTATCACTTTTCTTGGGTGACTGTACATTTTTATCAAACTCTGTGAAATTGTAAACCTAATGTCGAAATGGAGATATCCATTTGATAGAGGGGTCCAAGGTGAATATTAAAAAATCTTTGTTTAAAATATTTTGTATTTCATGCAGAGTTTCGGAAGGAAAAGTCAGCGTTATGGATGTGACGAAATTCCGTTATGGATGTGACGAAATTCCGTTATGGATGTGACGCGTCTGAAATAGACATGGCATATGTTTAGAAAATCAGCAATTTAACCACCATAACCCTTTGAAAAACTCTCTAAATATCAGCTAAAACTATCAAAGTTCTTAAATAATATTTAGGATGGCTATTGTTTTGCTGTTTTGTGGATTTTAGCATACATTTCTGTGGCTTGTGGCAATAATATAGAATTGTACATGATCAAAGTTGATTTTAGCTTGGGGTTTACATTATAAGAAAGAAAGACTGACAGTGACATATTAGGTTGGTTACAAATTGGTTCAACTTATTCACATCTGTAAAATACAGGCCTAGGTGAGATCTCTGGGAGTGGTTTTGATGTATTACATGTTGCTTTATTTTTGCATGGTGAGGTTGACATTTACATGGAATTGCCCAAGACCAGCAACAACTGCAATGCAAAGTACGATATGGTATCTATTTTGAATTTATTAATGAGTCCAGTCTTATTGTGTCACCAAGTAGTTTAACCTCCTAAGGCCCAAGCTGTTTTTTTACATGCATTTTTTATTTCTCTTTGCTATTTGGGCTTATTAGAACCTGATTAGAATAAAAACTAAGCATCATCTTTTGATAAGATGTACTTTTAGAGAAAAAGTATGTTCACATATGTGGATTCTTGTTCCGAATTTCCATAAAGTGCTGTCCACGCATGTGACCGCTAAGCCCTAGGAGGTTAAAATACAAAGTCTTCCCAAATCCGAACCCTAGATACAGGGTTATGATGTCTCCCTGTATCTCAGGTTAGGTTTAGGTTTAATCCAGGTCATAATTTGCTACTTGTATTAGGTCTCCCTAATACAAGTAGCGATTTATGAACTGGATTAAAAATTCCACTACAATACATTCAGAACTCTGCAGCGAGACTCATCACCCGTACCAAACCATCTGCTCGTATCACCCCCATTCTTTCTCAGCTTCACTGGCTACCTGTTCTGTCCACAATTAAATATAAAAATCATACTACTCACCTGCAAAGCTCTCCATAACTTTGCTCCTTCTTACATCTGTGATCTTCTGACCCCTTATACTCCATCCCGCTCTCTCAGATCCTCTAGCAATAATCTCCTTGTTGTTCCTCACACTAGACTCTCTACCCTGGGTGGCAGGTCCTTCAGCGCCACAGTCCCCAAGAGGCCATTTGCAGGAAGTGGTCATGTGTCAATTTTCCCCATAGCAACAAGCCCGTGGTGGGCAAGCTAACTTGACATTCCTTGACAACCACAAGAGTTTGACTGGCGATGCGAAGCAATCCATTTCTATAATAGCTGTTTTTACCTTTTCTACTGTCTTTTTTGACCCGAATTTTCATGTGTACTTGGAAAAAGTTTGTGCTTTTAACTTCTGTCATAAGTTAAAGTGAATCATTGGCCATAAAAGAGAGTTTTTTGGACTCAAGTTGGTCACCGCCAAAAGAAATTGATTATCGAACAACAAGTACCAAAGGAAAAAGAAATCTAAAATCTGGTGTTGTACCTTCTGTTTTTAACTGGAGTGGTACTGTAAAGCAAAGAAGAAAAATCGTATGACATGTTGACAGGTAAGAAACTGATTCAAATACATAAGAAGCAATGCTATGTTTGCAAAAGAAACAGTGCAAAAGGGGTTTCGAGCGAATGATAAAGGTAGAAAAGGAGAAAGCCGCCATTTTGCACGTGAATTTCTTTCAGCGGCGACCAACTTGATTCCAAAAAACTCACTTTTACGGCCAATGATTCGCTTTAACTTACGACAGAAGTTAAAACCACAAACTTTTTCCAAGTACACATGAAAATTCGGGTCAAAAAAGACAATAGAAAAGGTAAAAACAGCTATTATAGAAATGGATTGCTTCGCATCGCCAGTCAAACTCTTATAGTTGTCAAGGAATGTCAAGTTAGCTTGCCCACCACAGGCTTGTTGCTATGGGGAAAACTGACACGTGACCAATTCCTGCAAATGGCCTAGTTCTGGAAGACCCACCTACAACCCCGCCGTGACTGCTCTTCCCTTCCTTTCTTCAAATTTCATCTCAAAACCTTTCTGTTTCATGAACATTTCTCCACCAGTGCATAAACTCACCACTCTTTAGCAACTCTTTTTTGTGTGTGTGTTGTTTTCTCTGACATATGTAAAGCGACCTTGAGTTTGAGAAAGGCACTATATAAATGTAACTCATCTCATCTCATTATCTGTAGCCGCTTTATCCTGTTCTACAGGGTCGCAGGCAAGCTGGAGCCTATCCCAGCTGACTACGGGCGAAAGGCGGGGTACACCCTGGACAAGTCGCCAGGTCATCACAGGGCTGACACATAGACACAGACAACCATTCACACTCACATTCACACCTACGCTCAATTTAGAGTCACCAGTTAACCTAACCTGCATGTCTTTGGACTGTGGGGGAAACCGGAGCACCCGGAGGAAACCCACGCGGACACGGGGAGAACATGCAAACTCCGCACAGAAAGGCCCTCGCCGGCCACGGGGCTCGAACCCGGACCTTCTTGCTGTGAGGCGACAGTGCTAACCACTACACCACCGTGCCGCCCGCTATATAAATGTAACTTATTATTATTATTATTAAGTTTGGGGGTGAAGACTTATACAAGTCTCTGAACACACTGCTAATTTACTTGTACATATCTGAGACCTTTAAAGAGCTCCTGGCATCTAGTGGCTTCCTGCTTCATAACCATGCTGCTCTTTCACTTTGCGTCAACAGCTTTGTCAATACAGATACATATATACATTACAGTGTCGTTTCCTATAACATGACCAGGATCATCTCCAGGTACGCTGCATCACAGCCTGACGTAAAGTGTGTTTCCTTTCAAACCCCCATCCTTCAGGAAGAGGGTTTTAAGTGCGCTTTTAAACAAAGTGTTTCCAGATGATTCAGTGACCATCTCGGCCCGGAGGTCAGCTCATCCCGACCTACTTATCCAGAGCGAAAAGGAACATGGCTATGCTGCCAGTTTATCAGCTAATGTGCACTCATGGCATGTCAGAATTACACGACTCATTCACAGGGACTTGGATAACGAAAGCACCACATAATCAAAAACCATGCTGTCATTTATGTTCCACAACATTAAATGTAACTATAAATGGATAAAAACTCTCTCTTTTCCCCATTAGTGTTGCCTGTGTTACCACAGAAAGACTCATATTCCAGTCCAAGGAGACGAACAGCACGAAGTGGAACCTCCAGGCTGCCATCCTTTGATCAGTCGAACCGAGACATGATGTGAATGCGTGATTAGCCACAGTTTCTGGCTCCAAATGCTTCATTGTGTTTGTGTTGGACTGCAGTTACTGTTACTGGCCAGGAGTGGAATTAAAGATTTCAATCACATCAGTGTGTGTGTGTGTGTGTGTGTGTGTGTGTGTGTGTGTCTGTATTCATCATTCCGGCTAAAAGCTACTTGTATAATTGATGTCCAGATCATTTGCAAACACAGGATAAGAGTAGAGTACTGGAGGAATGGAGTGATGCGGCAAGAACACGTTCTTTCACAAGGACACGGCCCAACAAGCCAAAAAAAGAGAGAAATATATTGTGAAGAGAAGGATTTATTATTATTAGGTTAATTTTATGGCTATGGCTCACAATATAGTAGTTAGATAGATAGAGAGATAAGCGCACACACGTACACATACACATGAGAGAGAGAGAGAGAGAGAGAGAGAGAGAGAGAGAGAGAAAAACCAGCAGGCACACAGACAGACAGACAGACAGACAGCTAGATAGACAGATATAAATAGCCAGATAAATACATGGATGGATGAACAGATGGTGAGCTTGGCAGACAAACACAGAAACAAACAGGGACTGACAGATAAATACATGAACAATGAATGGATGGATGACAGACTGATAGAATGACAGATAGATAGATAGATAGATAGATAGATAGATAGATAGATAGATAGATAGATAGATAGATAGATAGAGAGGGGTGCTTGAAAGTTTGTGAACCCTTTAGAATTCTCTATATTTATGCATAAATGTGACCTAAAACATCATCAGATTTTCACACAAGTCCTAAAAGTAGATAAAGAGAACCCAGTTAAACAAATGAGACAAAAATATTATACTTGGTCATTTATTTATTGAGGAAAATGATCCAATATTACATATCTGTGAGTGGCAAAAGTATGTGAACCTCTAGGATTCGCAGTTAATTTGAAGGTGAAATTAGAGTCAGGTGTTTTCAATCAATGGGATGACAATCAGGTGTGAGTGGGCACCCTGTTTTATTTAAAGAACAGGGATCTATCAAAGTCTGATCTTCACAACACACGTTTGTGGAAGTGTATCATGGCACGAACAAAGGAGATTTCTGAGGACCTCAGAAAAAGTGTTGTTGATGCTCATCAAGCTGGAAAAGGTTACAAAACCATCTCTGAAGAGTTTGGACTCCACCAATCCACAGTCAGACAGATTGTGTACAAATGGAGGAAATTCAAGGCCATTGTTACCCTCCCCAGGAGTGGTCAACCAACAAAGATCACTCCAAGAGCAAGGCGTGTAATAGTCGGCGAGGTCACAAAGGACCCCAGGGTAACTTCTGAGCAACTGAAGGCCTCTCTCACATTGGCTAATGTTAATGTTCATGAGTCCACCATCAGGAGAACACTGAACAACAATGGTGTGCATGGCAGGGTTGCAAGGAGAAAGCCACTGCTCTCCAAAAAGAACATTGCTGCTCATCTGCAGTTTGCTAAAGATCATGTGGACAAGCCAGAAGGCTATTGGAAAAATGTTTTGTGGACGGATGAGACCAAAATAAAACTTTTTGGTTGAAATGAGAAGTGAGAAATGTTTCGACACCTGTCGCAGCTTGCATCTGTGTTAAGGTATATTTTAGCCAGTCTTGCTTTGGAGTAGTGGGTGCGATGTAGGATCTTGAATTGTATAATGCTTAATTTGGCACAGGAAGTGTTGTCATTTACTCTTAGTAGAGCGATGAGACCAACATAGAACTTTTTGGTTTAAATGAGAAGCGTTATGTTTGGAGAAAGGAAAACACTGCATTCCAGCATAAGAACCTTATCCCATCTGTGAAACATGGTGGTGGTAGTATCATGGTTTGGGCCTGTTTTGCTGCATCTGGGCCAGGACGGCTTGCCATCATTAATGGAACAACGAATTCTGAATTATAGCAGCGAATTCTAAAGGAAAATGTCAGAACATCTGTCCATGAACTGAATCTCAAGAGAAGGTGGGTCATGCAGCAAGACAACGACCCTAAGCACACAAGTCATTCTACCAAAGAATGGTTAAAGAAGAATAAAGTTAATGTTTTGGAATGGCCAAGTCAAAGTCCTGACCTTAATCCAATCGAAATGTTGTGGAAGGACCTGAAGCGAGCAGTTCATGTGAGGAAACCCACCAACATCCCAGAGTTGAAGCTGTTCTGTACGGAGGAACGGGCTAAAATTCCTCCAAGCCGGTGTGCAGGACTGATCAACAGTTACCGCAAACGTTTAGTTGTAGTTATTGCTGCCCAAGGGGGTCACACCAGATACTGAAAGCAAAGGTTCACATACTTTTGCCACTCACAGATATGTAATATTGGATCATTTTCCTCAATAAATAAATGACCAAGTATAATATTTTTGTCTCATTTGTTTAACTGGGTTCTCTTTATCTACTTTTAGGACTTGTGTGAAAATCTGATGATGTTTTAGGTCATATTTATGCAGAAATAGAGAAAATTCTAAAGGGTTCACAAACTTTCAAGCACCACTGTAGATAGATAGACAGAGATAGACGGAGATAAACATACAGAGAGACAAACCGATAGATAGATAGATAGATAGATAGATAGATAGATAGATAGATAGATAGATAGATAGATAGATAGATAGATAGATAGATAGATAGATAGATAGATAGATAGATAGAGAGGGAGATAAACATACAGAGAGACAAACCAATCGAGAGAGATAGGTAGACAGACGGGGGGATAAAGAGAGATGAAACGACAATAGAGAATGAGAGACAGCGATAGATAGATAGATAGATAGATAGATAGATAGATAGATAGATAGATAGATAGATAGATAGATAGATAGATAGATAGATAGAGATAAACATACAGAGACAAACCAACCGAGAGAGATAGGTAGACAGACGGGGGGATAAACAGAGAAATGAAACGACCAATAGAGAATGAGAGAGAGAGAGAGAGAGAGAGAGAGGGGTGATAAACAGAGATGAACCGACCAATAGAGAATGAGAGAGAGAGAGAGAGAGAGAGAGAGAGAGAGCGGAGATAAACAGAGAGATGAACCGACCAATAAAGAATGAGACAGAGAGAGACAGACAGAGAGGGGTGATAAACAGAGAGATGAACCGACCAATAGAGAGAGAGAGAGAGAGAGAGAGAGAGAGGAGATAAACAGAGAGATGAACCAACCAATAGAGAATGAGAGAGAGAGAGACAGAGAGAGAGAGAGGGGAGATAAACAAAGAGATGAACCAACCAATAGAGAATGAGAGAGAGAGAGAGAGAGAGAGAGAGAGAGAAACCAACCAATAGATAGATAGATAGATAGATAGATAGATAGATAGATAGATAGATAGATAGATAGATAGATAGATAGATAGATAGATAGATAGATAGATAGATAAACCCACTGAGAGAGAGAGTAAAAACTCTGCTCACATGACATCGGGAAACTGCCGGTGCTTTTCTTTTTGAGTCAGGGGAAAGCGGTCAGGCTCTCACTCTCTCTCTCTTCTGATTGGTTTCCCACTAGGTTACTCGTGAACAGATCACATTTATAGGGATGTTCTCTCGCTCTCACTGTTTCTGATGAAGGATTCAGCAAAATTTTCCCTCTGCTAGTTTTGATGTTATGATTCATGGGAGACTTTTAAGTGAGTTTTCATAGCTTTACCTACTTATTTTTTCAAATCAAACTGATTCATGTAAATAAATAACTATTTTAGAATATAACTGGAGTTGTTTTGATGAAAAATATTGAGCTCTTAGTGGTCGGAATAATATTTTTTTTAAAAACGGAAGTCAGAAATGTGAGTGTCGATTTCAGTTCAGTTAATGTATATTGTTTACTGGATGTGGCTCACACAGTTTTTTCGAGGTTCACACTGAAAGCTGTGAATATTAATCGAAATAATCATTTATATTCTTTCATATAAACACTAGTTGGCCCTACTTATGAGAAATACAAAGGCCTACAGAGCACAAAGAGGGGATTAGAAATAATCTTTTATTACTTTTTTATCAAGTGTACTGATTTAATGTTTTTACCAAATTAGCATAATTAATACTAATTAAATACTAATTTGCATGATTTGTTTTTAATAATTGTTCAAACTTTGTATTCAGTATACAAATATCTATGTGCTGCCAATTTCCATGTAAATATCTTGAAAAATAAAAAAGTTATGAAGAGAAAAACATTTGATCTCATTTGCTAATGAGGCCCATTTTGGACCATGTGATCCTCAGACAGAATATTACGGCAGTTTTCGAAAAATTAAGCCATTTTTTTCTACCTTTGATTTGTAATATCTCAAGAACGGATAAATACATTTTAATTCTGTAAAAAGTATGTTGTTCTGCATTCAATTCTGAATTCAGTGAGAACAGTTTCAAGCAATTGGGACTGAATTTGAATTTTCACCTGATATGCCTAACAATAGTCCAAGTTGGTGGGGGTGGTGTAACGGTGTGGGGAATGTTTTCCTGGCGCACTTTGGGCCTGTTAACACCAATCAATCATTGCTTGAATGCCACAGCGTATATGAATATTGTTGTTGACCATGCACATCCCTTCATTGCCACAATTCACCTTCTAATGGCTACTTTCAACACAACAGTGAGTGTGTATAATCTCCTCCACCATGCTGCTGCACTGCCCCCTGCTGGTTACCTGCTGAAGTGCCTGTAGTCAGTGCGAGTTGTGCTGAGCGCAGGTTCTTTGGGCAGCAGCAGACCTGAAGACTGATGGATCTGTCCAAGCTGTGCCTGATTAAAATAAACACGAGTGGCATTAGTCTTTCCATCAGCTCCATTAGCAAAAATGTGCATGCGTGCTGAGAGCTCGATAATCCTTACGCCAAGAAAAGCTTTGCATAAGTAGACTCTGCATGAATCATCATTATTTAACATTAATCCCTTCACTTCTTCTTCCCTTCTCTCAGACATGCTCATGTTGACTTTTATCTCCTTCTAAATCACTTTCCATCCTGTCTGCCAGTTTAATTAACAGGAAATCCATATTCCAAATCCATGTTTACTCACTACAGGAAATGTAAAATGGCTAACCAAATATTGCTGGACTGTGCAAAAGTCTTAGCTACCTGTAAAGAAATGCTATGGACCAAAAAATAGCTTAAAAAATAATGAAATTAAATGTTTCAACATTAAAAAAAATGATAAACAGTAATCAGTAAGCCATAATAAATTAATATAACAAAGTCAATATTTGGTGTGAGACGACCCTTTGCTTTAAAAAAAAATAAAATAGTCGTCTCAGGTCCAGTGAGTTCAGTTTTATGCGGAAATGAGCTGTAGGTTTTACTGAGCATCTTACAGAACCAGCCACAGTTCTTCTGGACACTTTGTCACACTCGCTTCTTCATTTTACACCAAAACCCAGCAGCCTTCATTATGTTTTCTTTTTTAATCTGAAATGTGCTCTCTTATGAATGGAATACGCTGCTCAGATACAAACTTTTTTCCCTGTAACGTTTAATTTTGCGCTGGAAAAAAAAAATGAACGTTTGGGACTCTAAAATGTTTTTGTAATGTTTTGACTCGATAATATAGAAGTCTGTCACCTCATCTCTAGCCGCTTTATCCTGTTCTACAGGGTCGCAGGCAAGCTGGAGCCTATCCCAGCTGACTACGGGCGAAAGGCGGGGTACACCCTGGACAAGTCGCCAGGTCATCACAGGGCTGACACATAGACACAGACAACCATTCACACTCACATTCACACCTACGCTCAATTTAGAGTCACCAGTTAACCTAACCTGCATGTCTTTGGACTGTGGGGGAAACCGGAGCACCCGGAGGAAACCCACGCGGACACGGGGAGAACATGCAAACTCCGCACAGAAAGGCCCTCGCCGGCCACGGGGCTCGAACCCGGACCTTCTTGCTGTGAGGCGACAGTGCTAACCACTACACCACCGTGCCGCCCAATATAGAAGTCATAAAATAGAAATCTATAACAAAGTTTGTATGAAAAAATATATATATCTGGTCCATTATGACTCACTATAAATATAAACTATGCTCCATACTCGCTTGCACAGAACCTAACAGCCATCCTTAAGTATAACATATCAGAATAATGATTATGTTTAAATACATAAAGATATACAGTGGGGCAAAAAAGTATTTAGTCAGCCACCAATTGTGCAAGTTCTCCCACTTAAAAAGATGAGAGAGGCCTGTAATTTTCATCATAGGTACACTTCAACTATGAGAGACAGAATGGGGGGAAGAATCCAGGAAATCACAGTGTAGGATTTTTAATGAATTAATTGGTAAATTCCTCGGTAAAATAAGTATTTGGTCACCTACAAACAAGCAAGATTTCTGGCTCTCACAGACCTGTAACAACTTCTTTAAGAGGCTCCTCTGTCCTCCACTCGTTACCTGTATTAATGGCACCTGTTTGAACTGGTTATCAGTATAAAAGACACCGGTCCACAACCTCAAACAGTCACACTCCAAACTCCACTATGGCCAAGACCAAAGAGCTGTCAAAGGACACCAGAAACAAAACTGTAGACCTGCACCAGGCTGGGAAGACTGAATCTGCAATAGGTAAGCAGCTTGGTGTGAAGAAATCAACTGTGGGAGCAATTATTAGAAAATAGAAGACACACAAGACCACTGATAATCTCCCTCGATCTGGGGCTCCACGCAAGATCTCACCCCGTGGGGTCAAAATGATCACAAGAACGGCGAGCAAAAATCCCAGAACCACACGGGGGGACCTAGTGAATGACCTGCAGAGAGCTGGGACCAAAGTAACAAAGGCTACCATCAGTAACACACTACGCCGCCAGGGACTCAAATCCTGCAGTGCCAGACGTGTCCCCCTGCTTAAGCCAGTACATGTCCAGGCCCATCTGAAGTTTGCTAGAGAGCATTTGGATGATCCAGAAGAGGATTGGGAGAATGTCATATGGTCAGATGAAACCAAAATAGAACTTTTTGGCAAAAACTCAACTTGTCATGTTTGGAGGAGGAAGAATGCTGAGTTGCATCCAAAGAACACCATACCTACTGTGAAGCATGGGGGTGGAAACATCATGCTTTGGGGCTGTTTTTCTGCAAAGGGACCAGGACGACTGATCCGTGTAAAGGAAAGAATGAATGGGGCCATGTATCGTGAGATTTTGAGTGAAAACCTCCTTCCATCAGCAAGGGCACTGAAGATGAAACGTGGCTGGGTCTTTCAGCATGACAATGATCCCAAACACACCACCTGGGCAACGAAGGAGTGGCTTCGTGAGAAGCATTTCAAGGTCCTGGAGTGGCCTAGCCAGTCTCCAGATCTCAACCCCATAGAAAATCTTTGGGGGGAGTTGAAAGTCCGTGTTGCCCAGCGACAGCCCCAAAACATCACTGCTCTAGAGGAGATCTGCATGGAGGAATGGGCCAAAATACCAGCAACAGTGTGTGAAAACCTTGTGAAGACTTACAGAAAACGTTTGACCTCTGTCATTGCCAACAAAGGGTATATAACAAAGTATTGAGATGAACTTTTGTTATTGACCAAATACTTATTTTCCACCATAAACTGCAAATAAATTCTTTAAAAATCAGACAATGTGATTTTCTGGATTTTTTTTTCTCATTCTGTCTCTCATAGTTGAAGTGTACCTATGATGAAAATTACAGGCCTCTCTCATCTTTTTATGTGGGAGAACTTGCACAATTGGTGACTGACTAAATACTTTTTTGCCCCACTGTATGTAAGAGGTTTACAACTTTAACTATTCCAGGCTTTTAATAACTTCTTCCCCAGATATATTGTGAGCCATTCTTTTTTTACTTTTTTTTTTTTTACATTAGGAATACGTTGACCTTCACAGCAGGATCAGCGTCCTTGGCAATTTGTACTGAGGCACTTAATATCTTTTTCAAAATATAAGAAAGACCCTTAGAAAAAAAGCCATGTTATCATCGTTGACAGTGATTTTGTTTGAAATATATTTAAAACACACACACAATGTGAACTGTATTTTTATTAAACTTTTTTTTTAATGAGCAAGCTTTAACCACTATCTGTAATCAGTGGTCCTGACTTTTTGGGATTTTTGGGCTTCTCACATTTTTGATATGGAAATTAAAAAAATAATTAAGAATAAAATGCTCAAGTTGTGATAAAATATGTGATGCGTTTGATAAATAACGTTTTCTTAATCCGTTTATCGTTAGCATTAGATTATGTGGATCATCCAGCATACAGTTTCCTGTATATGTTGTTGCTATGGAAACGATAATGTATTAGAACAGGTGCATTAATATAAACCTGTGCTTTAGAGCTGCCTTAATGTCAGAGCTGCTGTTATTTAATAATAATAATAATAATAATAATAATCGGGGTGGCACGGTGGTGTAGTGGTTAGCGCTGTCGTCTCACAGCAAGAAAGTCCGGGTTCGAGCCCCGTGGCTGGTGAGGGCCTTTCTGTGTGGAGTTTGCATGTTCTCCCCGTGTCCGCGTGGGTTTCCTCCGGGTGCTCCGGTTTCCCCCACAGTCCAAAGACATGCAGGTTAGGTTAACTGGTGACTCTAAATTGAGCGTAGGTGTGAATGTGAGTGTGAATGGTTGTCTGTGTCTATGTGTCAGCCCTGTGATGACCTGGCGACTTGTCCAGGGTGTACCCCGCCTTTCGCCCGTAGTCAGCTGGGATAGGCTCCAGCTTGCCTGCGACCCTGTAGAACAGAATAAAGCGGCTAGAGATAATGAGATGAGATAATAATAATCAGCACCTTCTGATCAATCAGATTTGACAATTCGAGTGCTTTTTGGTATAATAACTACTTATTAAACTGAGCGCAAGGTCCTTACGGGAAAATATCAGACTGAGGTCTTGACAGTACGGACCGAGCCGTACAAAAAGACCTCGGTCTGATATTTTCTTGTAAAGACCGAGCAAGCGAGATTAATAAAGAGTTTATTATTCGGCTTTTTTATTTCTAAGATTAAAACAGACACTCATTATAAGCCTAGGTCACACCCGGACGTACGATTTTTTGGCCGTGCGATTTTTGGCATTTCCCAAATCGCTGCGTTTTTTTTGTTCGTGGAGAAAGACGCGCGTTGGCCGTAAGTTTGTCTTGCAACCTGAAAAAAATGTAAGCGCCCGTAGAGTTTGTTTCACATGGCAAAGAACCTCTGCGGCCGGTCTGCGGCCAGTCTACGGCTCGAAAATCAGCACGTCACACGCGCACCCTCCGTGCATTTCACGAGCGCCCTCCGTGCGTTTCTTGCGTTTTTTGCACGTAGACCGGCCGTAGGAGCACGTACGGCCGGTTGTGACCGAGGCAATAACGAGGTGTGACGCTGCTTTCGGTCACGTCATATTTGTAACGTAGTTGAGTCACGCGTGCAGAATAAACAGCTAGCGGTTTCAAAACTGAATTTCCGTTAGCGGGTTCTGAATGCTCTTCGTCGCTCATCTCTTGAATAACTCAGTGACTCTTGTTTGTCTTGCGGCCGTTTTTGATTCTGTTTTGATTTCCAGTTGACCTTTTTTAGTCATTTTGTTTCTGTTTGGTTTTTTGCGACACTGAAAGCCGGCGCCTTGGAAAGAAAGTCTGTCATCGCCCACGGGCATTACAGGAAAATTCTGCCCGCCAAGGAACCAATCAAAGTGCACGATTTTACCATGCCATATAATAATAGCAAATAACGTACTGTAAAATAAAAAGCATGAAAACCAAAAATCTGGCTAACTTGTAAGTGTTCGATTCTGGGAAGATAAAAAGAAGGCAGTTTTCATTCTATAAAACCTTAAACTTGATGTATTAAATGAAATATTAGAACTCCAAATAAAATATGAAGCATTTTGGTGCTCCTATTTATACTTTCTGTCTTTTGGATCTTACGTTCTGTTCCTTAGATCTTCCGAGAACAATCTGAAACACTTCCGTTAATAAAGGTTTAACACACCTGTAAATGACGACAGAAATTACAAATCTGCAGCCCGTGACCTCTCAGTCCTTCTCACCTGCAGCGTCCTGTAGTGAGGCTCCTGAGGCTCGTACGGTGCAGATCGTCCCCTGTACTGCTCCTGCATCTCAGTGACAGGTGGCGCAGAGACAAGTCTGACTGATCGAGTGTCTCGCAACTGCAGCAAAACACACACACACACACACCGCACCACAATGTGAAAACCAAGATCTAATCACCTTAACTTTTTATTCGACATTTTACGTGACCTGGACGATGGAAAACCTTTATAGATACAAATAACTGACACATGTCAAACATTCACATTCTGATACAATCACACATTACTTCCTGGGGCAAATTAATGCACCCTAGGGGCCCTTCCCTTGGCCCTCCACAGCCTAGGGGTCAGAAATTTTTACTGGTTATGGATATGGATGACTTAATAATAATAATAATAATAATAAAAATAATATACTTCACTGCCACTAATTAGATTCTAACCTTGAATTTATTATTATTATTACCTTCTGAGCCAGGTCATTCAGGAAATGTGTGCGCCAGTGTGGAGGCGCTTTCGAATAGATAACGTTACTCAATACGCCATCCACAGGTTTGGGGTCGTGCTCTGTGTAGGAGGTGACGATGTAATGTTGGGGTCGAGATATCCGTCTCTGGAGGACAGGAGGAAGTGGTGCATCCTGGAGAAATGAGACGCATGTTATTCCGACAGTAAGTCAAATCCAGGGCTCGACATTAAGGACTGCCCGATTGCCCAGGGCAAGTGAAACATGCATTCGGGCAAGTGGGATATGTCCCCGACATGCCCAACCAGGCAAGTTGGAATGAGCATATATTACGAACTAGCACCACAAAAATTAGGCTTTTTGATTTTTTATTTCAGTTCCTAAAAGCGTCCCTCACTACATATCCACCATTATGTCTCGGCTGTTTTCTTAGTCTCGGTTTCATTTACTGCTTTGGAAGTTATTTTATACGGTATACCCCTGCTGGTGTAGTATGGTACGCGTACTGTTTATAGACCCCGTGTGCATGACGTCACGCATCACGTGATAATTACAGCTGGGGTCAGACAAACACCGTCTTTCATGCAAGCAAGGCTTAATCTGTCTTCAATATGGTTAATTTTTGTGCTGTTTTTGCGTCTTCAAACAGAGAAATGGATAAAAGGCATTACCGTCTCCCCCTTATCAAGAAAAATGTTAACAAATAGAAGCAAATGCTTCAAGAACAACGAGGAAATGAGTGGTTAAACAATACGAGGAGAAGAGCTCAGCCTGAAAACTCCAGAGAAATTCACGATTGTATTTAAAATGTATTTTACAAAAACAGAAAGTCGGAAGTGAGGATGGAAGAGTTTGCTTAAGAATCTCTTTTTTTTTCTGCTCGTATTCGAGTTAGCGCCTTCATGAAAGGGTTTGATTTTCTTACAGGTGAAGCCGCTGCCTTATTCGACACAGAAAACCCAGATTGACTTCAAACAAATCAGGAATAAAAAACTCAACAAGGAGCGACGTGCGCGATAAATCCTGAAAGAGCAGAACAGATTAAGAGCAGAGAGAGCTGGAGCTTTGTTTCTGTTATCAGAGGAACACAGTCCTGTGCAAAACATTTATATATCTTTTTTTTGTTATATCATCCACCTCTAGGTTTGTTTAAAAAAAAAAAAAACTGTGCTGCATCATGACAGACCGGCTGCACTGATTCAGTTACAGGTTGCCAGGTCTGTATTCAACACCCACAACCTACACACTAAACAATAATTTTAAACTCAAACATTATCCTGTCTGTCATGACACAGAGAGTTTTTTTAACCTAAATATAACAAAAAAAAAACGATATATAAATATCCTCAAACACAGTACTGTTCAAAAGTCTTGGCACCCTATTGTTTTCTTCATACAAACTTTGTTATAGACTTCTATTTTATGATTTCTACATTTTCAAGTAATGAACCTACAGTCTGAGAGAGTTCTACACAAACACACTGAACTTTACAACAGCTGCATGCATGTGAAATGGAAATAAATTGACTAAGGCAGGAAAAACTATTTTGGATAAAATTGTTATTGTCCGTTACAAGTAAAAAGTAACCAATAACCAAACTTAATAATGAACTTAATCAATAACTCAACTTAATAATGAACTTAATCAATAACTCAACTTAATAATAAACTTAATCAATAACCAAACTTAATAATAAACTTAATCAGTAACTAAACTTAATAATGAACTTAATCAATAACTCAACTTAATAATAAACTTAATCAATAACCAAACTTAATAATAAACTTAATCAATAACTAAACTTAATAATGAACTTAATCAATAACCAAACTTAATAATAAACTTAATCAATAACTAAACTTAATAATGAACTTAATCAATAACTAAACTTAATAATAAACTTAATCAATAACTAAACTTAATAATGAACTTAATCAATAACCAAACTTAATAATAAACTTAATCAATAACCAAACTTAATAATAAACTTAATCAATAACTAAACTTAATAATAAACTTAATCAATAACTAAACTTAATAATAAACTTAATCAATAACCAAACTTCAACTCAATGTGTGATCTTCATTTTATGTTGCAATTCACAACTATTCTATGGTTTTCCTAAAAAAAAAAGTAGTACTCGCAAAATAGTGGGAAAGTGATAATATTGGGGGGCAAGTGGAAATTAACCCCCACTTGCCCCCCAGGACAAGTGGGTTTAAAAGTTAATGTTGAGCCCTGAAATCGTATGTTTACCGTATATTAACGTGCTCATTCTAACATGGACGTTTATAACAGATGCACCACACAATCTTAGCCTTAATAGTAATAAATGTCATACACAGTACTGTGCAAAAGTCTTAGGCAGCCTATTTGTTTATACAAACTTTGTTATAGATTTCTATTTATTGACTTCTACATTATCAAGTCAAAAACATTACAAAAACATTTTAGAGTTCCAAACATTTGGGGGGGGTTTCCAGCACAAAATTAAACGTTACAGGAAAAAAAACTGTTAAAAGTTTGTATCTGAGCAGCATTTTACAGAAGAGAGCACTTTTCAGATTAAAAAAGAAAACATAATGAAGGCTGCTGGGTTTTGGGGCAAAATGAAGACGTGAATGTGACAATCAAAATGTCCAGAAGAACTGTGGCTGGTTCTGTAAGATGCTCAGTAAAACCTACAGCTCACTTCCTTATTAGATTAGATTAGATTAGATTAGATTAGATTAGATTAGATTAGATTAAACTTTATTGATCCTTTTGGGCGGGTTCCCTCAGGGAAATTAAAATTCCAGCAGCATCATTACAGGATAAACAGAGAATAGAAAACAGAGAAAACTTCTAGATAAATTAAATTAAGTATTTTCATAAACAAATATAAAAAAAATAAGATATGAAAAAAAAAGTTCAGCAGGAGCGGTATTGCACATTTATATTGCACATTAGGCGTTTTTCGGGGAAACGCCTTGCATGGGTCACCCGTTCGCGTTCTCCCCTTTGGGCTCATCTCATCTCATTATCTCTAGCCGCTTTATCCTGTTCTACAGGGTCGCAGGCAAGCTGGAGCCTATCCCAGCTGACTACGGGTGAAAGGCGGGGTACACCCTGGACAAGTCGCCAGGTCATCACAGGGCTGACACATAGACACAGACAACCATTCACACTCACATTCACACCTACGCTCAATTTAGAGTCACCAGTTAACCTAACCTGCATGTCTTTGGACTGTGGGGGAAACCGGAGCACCCGGAGGAAACCCACGCGGACACGGGGAGAACATGCAAACTCCACACAGAAAGGCCCTCGCCGGCCACGGGGCTCAAACCCGGACCTTCTTGCTGTGAGGCGACAGCGCTAACCACTACACCACCGTGCCGCCCCCACTTTGGGCTGACATACTTTATTATGTTTATTTTTATGTTTATTTCTTTTTTTATGTTTATTTTGTAACAGTCCAATAAAGTTGGCAAAATAAAAAAATTTAAAAAAATAAAACACATTGTCCAGTATTGCTTTTTGTCAGGCTAGGCTACTGCTCCTTCCCGTCCTCTGTCCTCCTGTTCCCCCTCCTCCCCCCCAGAGAGGAGTTGTACGGTCTGATGGCGTGAGGGACAAAGGAGTTTTTGAGTCTGTTCGTCCTGCACTTGGGAAGGAGCATTCTGTCACTGAACAGGCTCCTCTGGCTGCTGATAACGGTGTGCAGAGGGTGACTGGCATCATCCATGATGCTCAGTAGTTTGTCCATAGTCCTCTTCTCTGCCACCATCACCAGAGAGTCCAGCTTCATGCCGACCACAGAGCCGGCCCGCCTGATCAGTTTGTCCAGCCTGCTTTAGTGATGTCACAGTTAGATTATTGCTTTGTAATATGGTCTAGTGCTTCTATGAAAGACATGAGAAAACTGCAAGTTGTTCAAAATAAAGCAGCGCGTTGTGCATTACAGAACCAACGTGAAGGACATGCATAATCGATTGAGATGGTTAACTGGAAGACAGAGGTCTTATTATGTTTTTTAACCTTTTTGAGGAATATTACAGTATGTTAGTACAGTCCCCAAGAATATTGTATAAAAGGTTATTGCCTAATTTTGTTCAACATGAATATCAAACGCGATATGCAACTGATGGAAGGTTTATATTGCCCAGAGCCAATACATATAGTATTCAGAAGACGGTTATATATAGAGCGATGGAGAGGTGGAACTCATTGCCAGTGTATATTGTGCATGAGAATACTAGGGAAAGATTTAAGATGCTGATAAAGAGCAATTCCAGCGTTATGGACGTGACACTTGAACTCAAAATGGCAACAAATGACCCAGTGCATGTTTTATTGTCTCCCAGTATTTAAACAGGTGTTGCATATTTTAAGGCTGTACCATACTGGAGAAGTGATAGAACAAGAACAATTCCCATAGTACATCTAGGGCATGCCAGAAAATGCCAATAAAAGATGCGTTATGGATGTGACAGAAAAAGTATCACTTTTCTTGGGTGACTGTACATTTTTATCAAACTCTGTGAAATTGTAAACCTAATGTCGAAATGGAGATATCCATTTGATAGAGGGGTCCAAGGTGAATATTAAAAAAATCTTTGTTTAAAATATTTTGTTTTTCATGCAGAGTTTCGGAAGGAAAAGTCAGCGTTATGGATGTGACGAAATTCCGTTATGGATGTGACGCGTCTGAAATAGACATGGCATATGTTTAGAAAATCAGCAATTTAACCACTATAACCCTTTGAAAAACTCTCTAAATATCAGCTAAAACTATCAAAGTTCTTAAATAATATTTAGGATGGCTATTGTTTTGCTGTTTTGTGGATTTTAGCATACATTTCTGTGGCTTGTGGCAATAATATAGAATTGTACATGATCAAAGATGATTTTAGCTTGGGTTTTACATGATAAGAAAGAAAGACTGACAGTGACATATTAGGTTGGTTACAAATTGGTTCAACTTATTCACATCTGTAAAATACAGGCCTAGGTGAGATCTCTGGGAGTGGTTTTGATGTATTACATGTTGCTTTATTTTTGCATGGTGAGGTTGACATTTACATGGAATTGCCCTAAAACAATACCTTGTAGGATTTCATGAATTATGATTTTGTTGTGGGAAATCCAAAATATTACTGAGTATGATAAAATGGACTGTACTGTTTATTGTTTTATTGACTTTGTATTATCTCATCTCATCTCATCTCATTATCTGTAGCCGCTTTATCCTTCTACAGGGTCGCAGGCAAGCTGGAGCCTATCCCAGCTGACTATGGGCGAAAGGCGGGGTACACCCTGGACAAGTCGCCAGGTCATCACAGGGCACTTTGTATTATGATTTATGTTTTTGGAAGTGAAGAGTGGGAGTGTGGGGGGGGTCAGGGTGCGGGTGTCTGGCGCGTGTTCACCGGTGCCACTCTACAAGGGACCCTCCGCTGTTGGGGGGTGTACGTGGGCACGTGTTGGGGGCATCCTCGGGTCACTCTCAGGCCCTGTCCACACGGCAACGGATTCAGGTGAATCCGATAAAATTGTTTATCGTTTCGGCCTGGCGTCCACACGGCACCGGTGTTTTAGGTGCCCCAAAACGATATTTTTTGAGAACGGTTTCCAGAGTGGAAAAATCTGGCAACGGCGCCGTTGCGAAGTCGTCTGGATGAGTAGAACGGATTTGTTTATGATGACGTCACAACCACACGATGTAGTCACAGCCATCTTCTTCTTGTTGTTGTGTGTTTATTCCTGTGAGTGCTTCACGCCGGGTAGAAGAAGGGGTTTATGCGCATGCGTCCTACTTCTTCTATTGTTCTGGTGTCTCCGATGGGACCGTCTTACAGCGCACGTAGAGGTGTGGCATGTGTATTGCATCGTTTTCAGCAAACGTTGCGTTGCCATATGTACCTGATATTTTACTGATCCGTTGCCCATGTGGACGCGATATTTTTTTTACCCGCTAAAACAAAAAATCTCGTTGCCGTTGTCGTGTGGATGTAGCCTCAGACTTACTTTTCTTTTGGTGTTGTTGTTTGTTTTTTTATTATTTGAATTGGAGAAAAGGTAATATGGAAAGTGGAGAGAAACCCATGGTAATATATATTAGAAATGAATAGATTTATGAATTTTTATTGTACTTGATTCAAATATATGAACTATTGTGTGTTTAGTTTGTAGTGTATTGTATGTTGTAATGTATTGTATGTATTTGTATGATTTGTTTGATGTTGTGATGTGAGAAGATTGGACACCAGGAAGAATAGCCTTGTTTATAACAAGTGCTAATGGTGATTCCAAATAAAAATTAATTAAATGAAATGTGTCCTTCTTGGATGTGCAATCAAACTGATTGTACTCAGTGTACCTGAGACTTTTTTTTTTTAAAGCAAAGGGAATTTCTTCTCACACCAAATATTGACTTCGTTTCATGTATTATGGCTTAGTGATTACTGTTTATAGTATTATTTTTTTTAATGTTGAAACATTTCATTTCATTATTTTTAAGCCATTTTTGGTTGACAGCATTTCCTTACATGTGCCTCAGACTTTTGCACAGTACTGTACATGAAGAAATTTCTGTGGTGTAAGAGGAATAGAACTCTCAGGGTATACTGGAAGAATAACTTCGTAGCTGTGACAGTAACACTGTTGTGCATCAGGTCACACCACAACACTGTCAGTGAATAGTTATACAAGTGTTGCGAGGCAAAACAAACCTCGCCCGGTAGCACTTATGATGAATATGAAGGAAGATATCACGATTGACTTTGTTTCATGTATTATGGCTTACTGATTACTGTTTATAGTATTAGTTTTTAATGTTGAAACATTCATTCATTCATTCATTATCTCTAGCCGCTTTATCCTTCTACAGGGTCGCAGGCAAGCTGGAGCCTATCCCAGCTGACTACGGGCGAAAGGCGGGGTTCACCCTGGACAAGTCGCCAGGTCATCACAGGGCTGACACATAGACACAGACAACCATTCACACTCACATTCACACCTACGCTCAATTTAGAGTCACCAGTTAACCTAACCTGCATGTCTTTGGACTGTGGGGGAAACCGGAGCACATTTCATTTCATTATTTTTAAGCCATTTTTGGTCCACAGCATTTCTTTACATGTGCCTGAGAGTTTTGTATGAGAGGACTGTATGTCAACTAAGGAAAACGCAATTGTTGGTATTTTGCATTTTGTGGATGCTCAGTAAAATGAAAAACAACAACAATGTAAGTTATAACAGGAACTAAACTGTTTCCTGGACATTTACAAACATTAAATATTGTTTTTAAAAGTATAAGTTGAATGATTAATGAAGTTAATTGTAAATCACTGAAAAACTGCTGTGGTGTAAGAGGAATAAAACACTTCCGGCGAGCTGTTATAGGAAAACAATCAACTTCCGGGTGGTAACAGTTACTTCATGACGTCACACTGTCGTTGATTATTTTCCTAACAGCACAACACAATATGTTTTATTCCTTACGTAGTGAATGGTGTGTGTGTGTGTGTGTGTGTGTGTGTGTACAGACCTTACAGCTGTGTGTGTGTGTGTGTACAGACCTTACAGCTGTGTGTGTGTGTGTGTACAGACCTTACAGCTGTGTGTGTGTGTGTGTACAGACCTTACAGCTGTGTGTGTGTGTGTGTGTGTGTGTGTACAGACCTTACAGCTGTGTGTGTGTGTGTGTGTGTGTGTGTACAGACCTTACAGCTGTGTGTGTGTGTGTACAGACCTTACAGCTGTGTGTGTGTGTGTACAGACCTTACAGCTGTGTGTGTGTGTGTGTGTGTGTGTGTGTGTGTGTGTGTACAGACCTTACAGCTGTGTGTGTGTGTGTGTACAGACCTTACAGCTGTGTGTGTGTGTGTGTGTGTGTGTGTGTGTGTGTACAGACCTTACAGCTGTGTGTGTGTGTGTGTGTGTGTGTGTGTGTGTGTGTGTGTACAGACCTTACAGCTGTGTGTGTGTGTGTGTGTGTGTGTGTGTGTACAGACCTTACAGCTGTGTGTGTGTGTGTACAGACCTTACAGCTGTGTGTGTGTGTGTGTGTACAGACCTTACAGCTGTGTGTGTGTGTGTGTGTGTGTACAGACCTTACAGCTGTGTGTGTGTGTGTGTGTGTGTGTGTGTGTGTGTGTACAGACCTTACAGCTGTGTGTGTGTGTGTGTGTGTGTGTGTGTGTACAGACCTTACAGCTGTGTGTGTGTGTGTGTGTGTGTGTACAGACCTTACAGCTGTGTGTGTGTGTGTGTGTGTGTGTGTACAGACCTTACAGCTGTGTGTGTGTGTGTGTGTGTGTGTGTGTGTGTGTGTGTGTGTGTGTGTGTACAGACCTTACAGCTGTGTGTGTGTGTGTGTGTACAGACCTTACAGCTGTGTGTGTGTGTGTGTGTGTGTGTGTACAGACCTTACAGCTGTGTGTGTGTGTGTGTACAGACCTTACAGCTGTGTGTGTGTGTGTGTGTACAGACCTTACAGCTGTGTGTGTGTGTGTGTGTGTGTGTGTGTACAGACCTTACAGCTGTGTGTGTGTGTGTGTACAGACCTTACAGCTGTGTGTGTGTGTGTGTGTGTGTGTACAGACCTTACAGCTGTGTGTGTGTGTGTGTGTGTGTACAGACCTTACAGCTGTGTGTGTGTGTGTGTGTGTGTACAGACCTTACAGCTGTGTGTGTGTGTATGTGTGTGTGTACAGACCTTACAGCTGTGTGTGTGTGTGTATGTGTGTGTGTACAGACCTTACAGCTGTGTGTGTGTGTGTGTGTGTGTGTGTGTGTACAGACCTTACAGCTGTGTGTGTGTGTGTGTGTGTGTGTACAGACCTTACAGCTGTGTGTGTGTGTGTGTGTGTGTGTACAGACCTTACAGCTGTGTGTGTGTGTGTGTGTGTGTGTGTGTGTGTGTGTGTGTGTGTGTACAGACCTTACAGCTGTGTGTGTGTGTGTGTGTGTGTGTACAGACCTTACAGCTGTGTGTGTGTGTATGTGTGTGTGTACAGACCTTACAGCTGTGTGTGTGTGTATGTGTGTGTGTACAGACCTTACAGCTGTGTGTGTGTGTGTGTGTGTGTGTGTACAGACCTTACAGCTGTGTGTGTGTGTATGTGTGTGTGTACAGACCTTACAGCTGTGTGTGTGTGTATGTGTGTGTGTACAGACCTTACAGCTGTGTGTGTGTGTATGTGTGTGTGTACAGACCTTACAGCTGTGTGTGTGTGTGTGTGTGTGTACAGACCTTACAGCTGTGTGTGTGTGTGTGTGTGTGTACAGACCTTACAGCTGTGTGTGTGTGTGTGTGTGTGTGTACAGACCTTACAGCTGTGTGTGTGTGTGTGTGTGTGTGTACAGACCTTACAGCTGTGTGTGTGTAAAGGCTGAGGGTGAATATAAACATGACCAACAGCGCTGCTGGTCTGCACTAAACTGCGCCTCTCCATGACACTCCACACGATCTAAACAAAATAAACAGCAATAATTACACAACAAACGACCCTTTCATGACCCTTTCAAAGTGTTTAATGGATTTAATAATGAGAAACGCGCACTTTAAACTTCCCAAACTCGCTCCTCTTCCTCCTCAGCAGCCTTTCTCTAGAGTTTAATCACCTCATATCACTATGGCAACGGCGCGCGCGGCCACTCAGAGGCTGAAGTCCAAACGGCTCCGCTTTGGATATGAAGTGCACTAGATAGGTGCCCTAGATACATACTGTTTCCTACTGTATCGAGTGCGCCTATATAGTAAGTACAAACAGGTTTGTAAACCTGAAAGTCTCCTTTTCCCCCCCCGAGAAATCTTCTGGAGAATCTAACAACAACATGACACCCATAAATCGAGCATTAAATACGTTTATTAACACTTTTTAAACATTTTATCTGTATATACAATAAACACTGATCAATCTCATGTCTACAGTGTTTATTTCGATTTATATCGTATCGTGAATAGATTCACTATAGACACACACACACACACACACACACACGTCTATGTATCAGTAAGGGACTATAGTTAGGGACCGTCGTTAAATTACGAACCAAATATTAACTAGATTTGCATTTCCTGAAGGAAATACTAGTGCTTCCAAAGCAAATAAAAATAAATATAAAGTTATCTTGTGTTAAAAGATACTTAATGCAGGAACAGAGAGAGAATGAGGTAAAGAGGGGGAGAGAGAGAATTTAGCTTACTTCCCTCAAGTACATTCCTTGATATAATATAAAAGGAGATTAGTTTAGATAAATTACTTAAAGATCCCAGGACTACAAAATCAGCCCAGTACATAAGATGTGTTATTATATCAAATAAAACACAATATGAGGTGGTAATACCAATTTATTACAGCAGAGAGAGAGAGAGAGAGAGAGATTGGGAGCTGATAAAAAAACATGAGAGCAATGAAATAAATAAATAGCTAGAAAGAGTGAGTGAAAGTGAAAGACAAAGAAACTAAAGAGATGTTAGGCATGATAGACATGAAGGAAAGAAAGAAAGAAAGAAAGAAAGAAAGAAAGAAAGAAAGAAAGAAAGAAAGAAAGACCAGCTGATAGATAGATAGATAGATAGATAGATAGATAGATAGATAGATAGATAGATAGATAGATAGATAGATAGATATTAGCAGAGAGAGAGAAAGACATAAGGAGGATAGATAGATAGATAGATAGATAGATAGATAGATAGATAGATAGATAGATAGATAGATAGATAGATAGATAGATAGATATTAGCAGAGAGAGAAAGACATAAGGAGGATAGATAGATAGATAGATAGATAGATAGATAGATAGATAGATAGATAGATAGATAGATAGATAGATAGATATTAGCAGAGAGAGAGAAAGACATAAAAAGGATAGATATTAGCAGAGAGAGAAAGACATAAAAAGGATAGATAGATAGATAGATAGATAGATAGATAGATAGATAGATAGATAGATAGATAGATAGATAGATATTAGCAGAGAGAGAAAAGACATAAGGAGGATAGATAGATAGATAGATAGATAGATAGATAGATAGATAGATAGATAGATAGATAGATATTAGCAGAGAGAGAGAGAAAGACATAAGGAGGATAGATAGATAGATAGATAGATAGATAGATAGATAGATAGATAGATAGATAGCAGAGAGAGAAAAAGACATAAGGAGGATAGATAGATAGATAGATAGATAGATAGATAGATAGATAGATAGATAGATATTAGCAGAGAGAGAAAGACATAAAAAGGATAGATAGATAGATAGATAGATAGATAGATAGATAGATAGATAGATAGATAGATAGATATTAGCAGAGAGAGAGAAAGACATAAGGAGGATAGATAGATAGATAGATAGATAGATAGATAGATAGATAGATAGATAGATAGATAGATATTAGCAGAGAGAGAGAAAGACATAAGGAGGATAGATAGATAGATAGATAGATAGATAGATAGATAGATAGATAGATAGATAGATAGATAGATATTAGCAGAGAGAGAGAAAGACATAAGGAGGATAGATAGATAGATAGATAGATAGATAGATAGATAGATAGATAGATAGATAGATAGATATTAGCAGAGAGAGAGAAAGACATAAGGAGGATAGATAGATAGATAGATAGATAGATAGATAGATAGATAGATAGATAGATAGATAGATAGATAGATAGATAGATATTAGCAGAGAGAGAGAAAGACATAAGGAGGATAGATAGATAGATAGATAGATAGATAGATAGATAGATAGATAGATAGATAGATAGATAGATAGATATTAGCAGAGAGAGAGAAAGACATAAGGGGAGGATAGATAGATAGATAGATAGATAGATAGATAGATAGATAGATAGATAGATAGATAGATAGATAGATAGATAGATATTAGCAGAGAGAGAAAAGACATAAGGAGGATAGATAGATAGATAGATAGATAGATAGATAGATAGATA
This sequence comes from Neoarius graeffei, assembly GCF_027579695.1. Lineage (NCBI taxonomy): Eukaryota > Metazoa > Chordata > Actinopteri > Siluriformes > Ariidae > Neoarius > Neoarius graeffei. The sequence continues at coordinate 60,938,763 of NC_083588.1, read as the reverse complement.
GATAGATAGATAGATAGATAGATAGATATTAGCAGAGAGAGAGAAAGACATAAGGAGGATAGATAGATAGATAGATAGATAGATAGATAGATAGATAGATAGATAGATAGATATTAGCAGAGAGAGAAAAGACATAAGGAGGATAGATAGATAGATAGATAGATAGATAGATAGATAGATAGATAGATAGATAGATATTAGCAGAGAGAGAAAGACATAAGGAGGATAGATAGATAGATAGATAGATAGATAGATAGATAGATAGATAGATAGATAGATATTAGCAGAGAGAGAGAGAAAGCCAAGGAGGGAGGATAGATAGATAGATAGATAGATAGATAGATAGATAGATAGATAGATAGATAGATAGATAGATAGATAGATATTAGCAGAGAGAGAAAAGACATAAGGAGGATAGATAGATAGATAGATAGATAGATAGATAGATAGATAGATAGATAGATAGATAGATATTAGCAGAGAGAGAAAAGACATAAGGAGGATAGATAGATAGATAGATAGATAGATAGATAGATAGATAGATAGATAGATAGATAGATAGATATTAGCAGAGAGAGAAAGACATAAGGAGGATAGATAGATAGATATTAGCAGAGAGAGAAAGACATAAGGAGGATAGATAGATAGATAGATAGATAGATAGATAGATAGATAGATAGATAGATAGATAGATAGATATTAGCAGAGAGAGAAAGACATAAGGAGGATAGATAGATAGATAGATAGATAGATAGATAGATAGATAGATAGATAGATAGATAGATAGATAGATAGATATTAGCAGAGACAGAGAAAGACATAAGGAGGATAGATAGATAGATAGATAGATAGATAGATAGATAGATAGATAGATAGATAGATAGATATTAGCAGAGAGAGAGAAAGACATAAGGAGGATAGATAGATAGATAGATAGATAGATAGATAGATAGATAGATAGATAGATATTAGCAGAGAGAGAGAAAGACATAAGGAGGATAGATAGATAGATAGATAGATAGATAGATAGATAGATAGATAGATAGATAGATAGATAGATAGATAGATATTAGCAGAGACAGAGAAAGACATAAGGAGGATAGATAGATAGATAGATAGATAGATAGATAGATAGATAGATAGATAGATAGATAGATAGATAGATAGATAGATAGATAGATAGATATTAGCAGAGAGAGAGAAAGACATAAGGAGGATAGATAGATAGATAGATAGATAGATAGATAGATAGATAGATAGATAGATAGATAGATAGATAGATAGATATTAGCAGAGAGAGAGAAAGACATAAGGAGGATAGATAGATAGATAGATAGATAGATAGATAGATAGATAGATAGATAGATAGATAGATAGATAGATAGATATTAGCAGAGAGAGAGAGAAAGCCAAGGAGGGAGGATAGATAGATAGATAGATAGATAGATAGATAGATAGATAGATAGATAGATAGATAGATAGATAGATATTAGCAGAGAGAGAGAAAGACATAAGGAGGATAGATAGATAGATAGATAGATAGATAGATAGATAGATAGATAGATAGATAGATAGATAGATATTAGCAGAGAGAGAAAAGACATAAGGAGGATAGATAGATAGATAGATAGATAGATAGATAGATAGATAGATAGATAGATAGATAGATAGATAGATAGATATTAGCAGAGAGAGAGAGAAAGCCAAGGAGGGAGGATAGATAGATAGATAGATAGATAGATAGATAGATAGATAGATAGATAGATAGATAGATAGATAGATAGATAGATAGATAGATAGATAGATATTAGCAGAGACAGAGAAAGACATAAGGAGGATAGATAGATAGATAGATAGATAGATAGATAGATAGATAGATAGATAGATAGATAGATAGATAGATAGATAGATAGATATTAGCAGAGAGAGAAAGACATAAGGAGAATAGATACAACCCCGATTCCAAAAAAGTTGGGACAAAGTACAAATTGTAAATAAAAACAGAATGCAATAATTTACAAATCTCAAAAACTGATATTGTATTCACAATAGAACATAGACAACATATCAAATGTCAAAAGTGAGACATTTTGAAATTTCATGCCAAATATTGGCTCATTTGAAATTTCATGACAGCAACACATCTCAAAAAAGTTGGGGCAGGGGCAATAAGAGGCTGGAAAAGTTAAAGGTACAAAAAAGGAACAGCTGGAGGACCAAATTGCAACTCATTAGGTCAATTGGCAATAGGTCATTAACATGACTGGGTATAAAAAGAGCATCTTGGAGTGGCAGCGGCTCTCAGAAGTAAAGATGGGAAGAGGATCACCAATCCCCCTAATTCTGCGCCGACAAATAGTGGAGCAATATCAGAAAGGAGTTCAACAGTGTAAAATTGCAAAGAGTTTGAACATATCATCTACAGTGCATAATATCATCAAAAGATTCAGAGAATCTGGAAGAATCTCTGTGCGTAAGGGACAAGGCCGGAAAACCATACTGGGTGCCCGTGATCTTCGGGGCCTTAGACGGCACTGCATCACATACAGGCATGCTTCTGTATTGGAAATCACAAAATGGGCTCAGGAATATTTCCAGAGAACATTATCTGTGAACACAATTCACCGTGCCATCCGCCGTTGCCAGCTAAAACTCTATAGTTCAAAGAAGAAGCCGTATCTAAACATGATCCAGAAGCGCAGACGTCTTCTCTGGGCCAAGGCTCATTTAAAATGGACTGTGGCAAAGTGGAAAACTGTTCTGCGGTCAGACGAATCAAAATGTGAAGTTCTTTATGGAAATCAGGGACGCCGTGTCATTCGGACTAAAGAGGAGAAGGACGACCCAAGTTGTTATCAGCGCTCAGTTCAGAAGCCTGCATCTCTGATGGTATGGGGTTGCATTAGTGCGTGTGGCATGGGCAGCTTACACATCTGGAAAGACACCATCAATGCTGAAAGGTATATCCAGGTTCTAGAGCAACATATGCTCCCATCCAGACGACGTCTCTTTCAGGGAAGACCTTGCATTTTCCAACATGACAATGCCAAACCACATACTGCATCAATTACAGCATCATGGCTGCGTAGAAGAAGGGTCCGGGTACTGAACTGGCCAGCCTGCAGTCCAGATCTTTCACCCATAGAAAACATTTGGCGCATCATAAAACAGAAGATACGACAAAAAAGACCTAAGACAGTTGAGCAACTAGAATCCTACATTAGACAAGAATGGGTTAACATTCCTATCCCTAAACTTGAGCGACTTGTCTCCTCAGTCCCCAGACGTTTACAGACTGTTGTAAAGAGAAAAGGGGATGTCTCACAGTGGCAAACAGGGCCTTGTCCCAACTTTTTTGAGATGTGTTGTTGTCATGAAATTTAAAATCACCTAATTTTTCTCTTTAAATGATACATTTTCTCAGTTTAAACATTTGATATGTTATCTATGTTCTATTCTGAATAAAATATGGAATTTTGAAACTTCCACATCATTGCATTCTGTTTTTATTTACAATTTGTACTTTGTCCCAACTTTTTTGGAATCGGGGTTGTAGATAGATAGATAGATATTAGCAGAGAGAGAAAGACATAAGGAGGATAGATAGATAGATAGATAGATAGATAGATAGATAGATAGATAGATAGATAGATAGACACCTGTAGATAGATATTAGCAGAGAGAGAGAAAGACATAAGGGGAGGATAGATAGATAGATAGATAGATAGATAGATAGATAGATAGATAGATAGATAGATAGATAGATATTAGCAGAGAGAGAGAGAAAGACATAAGGGGAGGATAGATAGATAGATAGATAGATAGATAGATAGATAGATAGATAGATAGATAGATAGATAGATAGATAGATAGATAGATAGATAGATATTAGCAGAGAGAGAAAAGACATAAGGAGGATAGATAGATAGATAGATAGATAGATAGATAGATAGATAGATAGATAGATAGATAGATAGATAGATAGATAGATAGATATTAGCAGAGAGAGAAAGACATAAGGAGGATAGATAGATAGATAGATAGATAGATAGATAGATAGATAGATAGATAGATAGATAGATAGATAGATAGATATTAGCAGAGACAGAGAAAGACATAAGGAGGATGGATAGATAGATAGATAGATAGATAGATAGATAGATAGATAGATAGATAGATAGATAGATAGATAGATAGATATTAGCAGAGATGGAGAAAGACATAAGGAGGATAGATAGATAGATAGATAGATAGATAGATAGATAGATAGATAGATAGATAGAGTGGTGCTTGAAAGTTTGTGAACCCTTTAGAATTTTCTCTATTTCTGCATAAATATGACCTAAAACATCATCAGATTTTCACACAAGTCCTAAAAGTAGATAAAGAGAACCCAGTTAAACAAATGAGACAAAAATATTATACTTGGTCATTTATTTATTGAGGAAAATGATCCAATATTACATATCTGTGAGTGGCAAAAGTATGTGAACCTTTGCTTTCAGTATCTGGTGTGACCCCCTTGTGCAGCAATAACTGCAACTAAACGTTTGCGGTAACTGTTGATCAGTCCTGCACACCGGCTTGGAGGAATTTTAGCCCGTTCCTCCGTACAGAACAGCTTCAACTCTGGGATGTTGGTGGGTTTCCTCACATGAACTGCTCGCTTCAGGTCCTTCCACAACATTTCGATTGGATTAAGGTCAGGACTTTGACTTGGCCATTCCAAAACATTAACTTTATTCTTCTTTAACCATTCTTTGGTAGAACGACTTGTGTGCTTAGGGTCGTTGTCTTGCTGCATGACCCACCTTCTCTTGAGATTCAGTTCATGGACAGATGTTCTGACATTTTCCTTTAGAATTCGCTGGTAAAATTCAGAATTCATTGTTCCATCAATGATGGCAAGCCGTCCTGGCCCAGATGCAGCAAAACAGGCCCGAACCATGATACTACCACCACCATGTTTCACAGATGGGATAAGGTTCTTATGCTGGAATGCAGTGTTTTCCTTTCTCCAAACATAACGCTTCTCATTTAAACCAAAAAGTTCTATTTTGGTCTCATCTGTCCACAAAACATTTTTCCAATAGCCTTCTGGCTTGTCCACGTGATCTTTAGCAAACTGCAGATGAGCAGCAATGTTCTTTTTGGAGAGCAGTGGCTTTCTCCTTGCAACCCTGCCATGCACACCATTGTTGTTCAGTGTTCTCCTGATGGTGCACTCATGAACATTAGCCAATGTGAGAGAGGCCTTCAGTTGCTTAGAAGTTACCCTGGGGTCCTTTGTGACCTCACCGACTATTACACGCCTTGCTCTTGGAGTGATCTTTGTTGGTCGACCACTCCTGGGGAGGGTAACAATGGTCTTGAATTTCCTCCATTTGTACACAATCTGTCTGACTGTGGATTGGTGGAGTCCAAACTTTTTAGAGATGGTTTTGTAACCTTTTCCAGCCTGATGAGCATCAACAACGCTTTTTCTGAGGTCCTCAGAAATTTCCTTTGTTCGTGCCATGATACACTTCCACAGACATGTGTTGTGAAGATCAGACTTTGATAGATCCCTGTTCTTTAAATAAAACAGGGTGCCCACTCACACCTGATTGTCATCCCATTAATTGAAAACACCTGACTCTAATTTCACCTTCAAATTAACTGCTAATCCTAGAGGTTCACATACTTTTGCCACTCACAGATATGTAATATTAGATCATTTTCCTCAATAAATAAATGACCAAGTATAATATTTTTGTCTCATTTGTTTAACTGGGTTCTCTTTATCTACTTTTAGGACTTCTGTGAAAATCTGATGTTTTAGGTCATATTTATGCAGAAATATAGGAAATTCTAAAGGGTTCTCAATTTTTCAAGCACCACGGTAGGTAGGTAGGTAGGTAGGTAGGTAGGTAGGTAGGTAGGTAGGTAGATAGATAGATAGATAGATAGATAGATAGATAGATAGATAGATAGATAGATAGATAGATAGATAGATAGATAGATAGGCACACTTTTTTTCCTGTTGTAATATTCTCCACTCTTCTGGGAAGGCTTTCCACTAGATTTGTTGTAATGTGTGTTCATTCAGCTATAAGATCACGAGTGAAATCAGGTACTGATGTTGTGTGAGAAGGTTCCAGTTCCAGTTCATCTCAAAGGAGTTCAGTGGGGTTGAGTTTAGTGAGGGTTCTGTACAGGACACTCGAGTTCTTCCACTCCAACCTCGGCAAGCCATGTTTTAATGGAGCGTGCTTTGTGCACGGGGGCATTGTCATGCCGGAACAGGTTTGGGTTTCTTCATTCCAGTGAAGAAAATTATTGATGCTCGAGTATACAAAGTGATTCTAGATAATTGTTGAGGAAGAACCACATACGAGTGTGATAACCAAGTGTCCACATACTTTTGGCCAGAGTGTATATAGTCAGACAAAGCTAAAAAAAAAAAAAAGCAACCACCTGAAAATCTGAATAGATTTCAGAAAGTCGGTGCTACTGTGAAAGATGATTGTCTAGCGTATGATTAATGAAAGCTGGAAATGATCTCGTCCCGATTCAGACAAAAGAGTCGATAAATAAGGCTGTTCGATAGCATTGCTGATTTTATTGTAGGAATGAATAAATAAATAAATAAATAAATAAATAAATAAATGTAAACAGGCATGACTAGCAGCTCAAATCCACACAGAACAGCGGTATAATGCACAGGGTGTGACAAAGTGTGAACACAGAGCCACTCAAGCACTAAATATGTTTCCATGCACACACACACACACACACACACACACACATATATATATACATCCAGACACAAAGTCACTTCATCAGAGGGTTAAGACAAACTCTTTGGGCATGTAGTGCCGAGGAAAAGCTGTATAGGTCGGAGCAGTGTGAGGTCAGGAAGAGCTTTTACCCCATAATGGTCATCTACACCTGTAATGCAGCATAATGTCATGTACAGAGACAGAGCACACACTCAAACACACACACACTCACTCTCTCTCACACACACACACACACACACACACACACACACACACACACACAGCCCTTGGAGGAGCCTGACTGCAAGCTTCTGATCTGTGAATATGCTCTCTTTGCTATAGTTGGTCTCTGTTTCTTTAAACATTTTAAACATATCACCACACACAAATAAAAAAATTAAACCGGATACTCTGTTCAGTCTCTCCCTACAGATGGATGGCGTAAAGAGGATATCTGAGGTCTACTGTTTCAGGAATGTTCCACTAACATACATGTATCTAAAGCGAGTATCTTCGCTCATCTCCTCAGCATTGCTAGTCTTGTGTCTTCCCATTGGAGGATTGAGGAATGGGAGTGGTCAACGGGTTAACCCATGGGTGGGATTGGTTAACCCCGAGACTCTAAAGATCTGTGAATGAGGAAAGACAAGCAGAGGGAAAAGGAATAGAAATTTTCCTCCAGAGAGAGAGAAAAAAAAACAAAACAGTTATTCTGCTGTATCTAATTTTTTTTTTAACATTTTGCGACCAGCGTTCGCACCACCGTAACAGGAATAACGACAAGAGTATTTGGTGTGAGGAAGCGAAATGTTTCTTTTGCATGTGTTCAGTGAACAGAGAAACACGCTCACGAGTGGCTGGTGTGTTGCTGGCGTCGCCGGGCGCTGCGCAGCTTCTCGAAGCGGGCCTCCATCTCCTCGAGGACCTTCGGGGTGTAGCGCACCACCAGCTTCACTGAACCCTGAGCTGCCTTCAGCAGCTCCACAGCCTTCTCGTGGTGCTCACCCTCGACGCTCTACACACACACACACACCGTGAGAACGTTGGACGGAGGATGTATTCTTGAGTTTTCGTCTCACACACACACGACATCTACATTGATCCGCCTTTCTTACCACTCCGTTGACGGAAAGCAGCTGGTCGCCCCTCTTCAATCCGCCCTGTCGGTCGGCCACGCCCCCTGGAATCACCCTGGAGATGTAGATGGGCGAGTTCTGCTCCTTTCCACCCATGATGTTGAAGCCCAGACCTTCATCCGTCTTGGGAAGCTCTACGACACGTGGGTGGGCGTGGCCTTCGCTGGCTGCAAACGCAGCTACCGTTGCCTGGAAGTGAAACGGAAACGGTGACAAAGTGCTAAATGCGGAGAATAAGAAATAAAGAATGTCGTGACTTACTTTAGCGGTGGCCTGAGCTCGCACTTCGGGTCCTCCAACGATATCTAGCGTGTCATAGAGCTGTTCGTAGACCTGTCACACAGAGAAAGAGAGAGAAAAGAGAGAGAGAGAGAGAACACACAAATCAGTGGGCATGTGTGTATTAACTCTGCAACAATGATCCAACTCTGATACACAATGCAGTCGTATTTATTTAATCAGTGCCAAACCAAAACTTGGTTGTTGGTGTGAATGGAGTGAGGCAGAGTTGCTAAAGAAAATCTGAGACACTGGAAAAGAGTGAGACAAGGAGGTGCTGCACTCAGAAACGAGAGAAAAAGCAGAGGAGGTCCAGAGAAACGACAGTCAACGTGTGCATGCGTGGGAGCGAGTAAGAGATTCATGCAGTGGCTTTATATCTTCATGTCAGTGACTTCATCCCTGCATTGAAAATAAGTCTCCCACCCACATGCTGCTTACTATCCGTCACGATCTAATGAGACGTCCAGCGCTGTGGAGAGGGAAAAAAAAAACAGAAATGGCACATTGGAAGAGAAACAGGTTTTATTTACACATGACTGAAGCACCTGCTAAAATCATCTGTTCAGTTTCGAACACAAACTAGCCTACATATTTACATTTTCACTGACGTCCAATTGTCAGTTTCTTCACGTCTCAGTTCCAGCCCACCAGCCAGCTCGGGATCATGTGACAGCGACCGGCTGGGGACGCGTCCTCAAAGAGATCTGAATCCATCCAAAAGCACTGGCTCTTGTAAGAAAGCACAGTCTACCCTCTTCTACATACATGAGCTCACTGATATCCATGATTAGCCAATGTTGCTGTGATTGACCTCAAAGACAGAGGCCCTGTCCACACGGCAACAGATTCAGGTGACTCCGATACAAATGTTTATCGTTTCGGCCTGGCGTCCACACGGCACCGGCGTTTTGGGTGCCCCAAAACGCAATCTTTTGAGAACGGGTTCCAGAGTGGAAAGATCTGGCAACGTTGCCGTTGCGAAGTCGTCTGGATGAGTAGAACGGATTTGTTTACGATGATGTCACAACCACATGACTGTGAGTGCTTCACGCCGGGTGGAAGTGTAACGAACTCGATGCGAGTTGTCAACAAATCCTATAACTTGGTTCATGAAACGCGCTTACAAAATATTTTCACTGTGAATATTTATTGTGTAATGGTGCAAAGTGAGAGAGAGAGAGAGAGAGAGAGAGAGAGAGAGAGAATATAGCCCTTAGGGCAGAGTCAATCCCGCCAGCAAAAATAGGGAAAAAAAGGAGCGATCTCACCTCTTCAGATGTTGGTTTAAGTCCTACAATACATTCCTCAAAAAGGGCGTAGAAGAACAAATTAATCCATCAACGTGTAGCATTCAATTTATTCCGGACCATTAAAGACGCCGCCTTCCGCGTAGAATCATACGTCATCCTCGCCGCCATATTGGATGGGTCAAAGTGGAGAATAAAGATGCCTCATTCATGTGCTGCGTTTAACTGTACCAACAGGTTTACCGTCCAAACGAGATCACATGGGATTACCTTTCACAGGTGAGACTGGAAAAATACTTTTCATTGTATTTGGTCATTATAATGTAATTTTATGAACAGAATTTTCTGACTTTGTGGCTAATATGAAGTCTCGCGCATAATAGTTTATGCGCATGCGTCCTTACTTCTTCTATTGTTCTGGTGTCTCCGAAGGGACCGTCTTACAGCGCCCCTAGAGGTGTGGCATGTGTATTGCATCGTTTTCAGCAAGCGTTGCGTTGCCATATGGACCTGATATTTTTTTAAATAACATCTCGTTGCCGTTGTCGTGTGGATGTAGCCAGAGTGTGCCATCCCTCCCTCTCAGACAGCATCACTAATTTTGCTCCTGGATGGCTCCAGATGTTCGTCTGGTCATTTTCAAGCTTGATGCTACATTACCATATTTCATTACTCTTGTAAGAAGTTAACGGTTTAGTGACTACGTGTGAAGTTGTGTAACGTCTCTGTGTGTGTATATCCTTATTTATTCTATCCACATTCACTGGATATGAGCATTCACACGCTATGATTGGCTACTCTACTACTAAGCTATCAGCTCATATACCGTGAGGAAAGAAAAACAAAATGGCGAAACCGCAGGTCCTAAAGAAGGTGACTGGACTTGCTTGAAAATCCTTGATGATGTTTCACATCTCATCCGAAAGGCTTCTTCAGTTCTGTCTGACTCATGGGGAGTTCCAAGTACAGTGGTGCTTGAAAGTTTGTGAACCCTTTAGAATTTTCTATATTTCTGCATAAATATGACCAAAAACATCATCAGATTTTCACACAAGTCCTAAAAGTAGATAAAGAGAACCCGGTTAAACAAATGAGACAAAAATATTATACTTGGTCATTTATTTATTGAGGAAAATGATCTAATATTACATATCTGTGAGTGGCAAAAGTATGTGAACCTTTGCTTTCAGTATCTGTTGTGAGCCCCTTGTGCAGCAATAACTGCAACTAAACGTTTGCGGTAACTGTTGATCAGTCCTGCACACCGGCTTGGAGGAATTTTAGCCCGTTCCTCCATACAGAACAGCTTCAACTCTGGGATGTTGGTGGGGTTCCTCACATGAACTGCTCGCTTCAGGTCCTTCCACAACATTTCCATTGGATTAAGGTCAGGACTTTGACTTGGCCATTCCAAAACATTAACTTTATTCTTCTTTAACCATTCTTTGGTAGAATGACTTGTGTGCTTAGGGTCGTTGTCTTGCTGCATGACCCACCTTCTCTTGAGATTCAGTTCATGGACAGATGTCCTGACATTTTCCTTTAGAATTCACTGCTATAATTCAGAATTCATTGTTCCGTTCCATCAATGATGTCAAGCCGTCCTGACCCAGATGCAGCAAAACAGGCCTAAACCATGATACTACCACCACCATGTTTCACAGATGAGATAAGGTTCTTATGCTGGAATGCAGTGTTTTCCTTTCTCCAAACATAACACTTCTCATTTAAACCAAAAAGTTCTATTTTGGTCTCATCCATCCACAAAACATTTTTCCAACAGCCTTCTGGCTTGTCCACGTGATCTTTAGCAAACTGAAGATGAGCAGTAATGTTCTTTTTGGAGAGCAGTGGCTTTCTCCTTGCAACCCTGCCATGCACACCATTGTTGTTCAGTGTTCTCCTGATGGTGCACTCATGAACATTAACATTAGCCAATGTGAGAGAGGCCTTCAGTTGCTTAGAAGTTACCCTGGGGTCCTTTGTGACCTCGCCGACTATTACACGCCTTGCTCTTGGAGTGATCTTTATTGGTTGACCACTCCTGGGGAGGGTAACAATGGTCTTGAATTTCCTCCATTTGTCCACAATCTGTCTGACTGTGGATTGGTGGAGTCCAAACTCTTTAGAGATGGTTTTGTAACCTTTTCCAGCCTGATGAGCATCAACAACGCTTTTTCTGAGGTCCTCAGAAATCTCCTTTGTTCGTGCCATGATACACTTCCACAAACATGTGTTGTGAAGATCAGACTTTGATAGATCCCTGTTCTTTAAATAAAACAGGGTGCCCACTCACACCTGATTGTCATCCCATTGATTGAAAACACCTGACTCTAATTTCACCTTCAAATTAACTGCTAATCCTAGAGGTTCACATACTTTTGCCACTCACAGATATGTAATATTGGATCATTTTCCTCAATAAATAAATGACCAAGTATAATATTTTTGTCTCATTTGTTTAACTGGGTTCTCTTTATCTACTTTTAGGACTTGTGTGAAAATCTGATGATGTTTTTGGTCATATTTATGCAGAAATATAGAAAATTCTAAAGGGTTCACAAACTTTCAAGCACCACTGTATCACAATGATCAAATTTCAGAGGGAACTAAATTTCACCGATTTTATGAAACTGAAAGGCCGTCTAGCTTTAAAGGTGCAAGTAATTGCAATGCCTGAAACGCTCCATCAGGGTCATCCATCAGAAAACCATTAGCAGCAGCAGGTAGTTGTGTGTGTGTGTGTGTGTGTGTGTGTGTGTGTGTGTGTGTGTGTGTGTGTGTGTGTGTGTGTGTGAAAGAGAGTGTTTAAAAAGCCCACCTCTCTGATGGCAGCACAGAATTTGCTCTGAAGCACCCTCTGCAGCGCCTGCAGTTTGGGGGGAGGCAGCTCGCCGCTCCTCTGCAGCCGGTCCAGCAACTCAATTACCCTGCATACATCTGAGCCGAGAAGAGAAGAAAAGATAGGACAAAGGAAGGAGAAACAAAACCTTACTGGACCCCAGAATCAACTATATACTGTGTAAAGTCAGATATACAGTGGTATGCAAAAGTTTGGGCACCCCTGGTCAAAATTGCTGTTACTGTGAGCAAGTTGAAGATGAAATGATCTCCAAAAGGCATAAAGTTAAAGATGACTCATTCCCTTTATATTTTAAGCAAAAACAATTTTTTTTTTCATCTTTTACATTTTCAAAATGACAAAAAAGGAAAAGGGCCTGAAGCAAAAGTTTGCGCACCCTGCATGGTTAGTACTTAGTAACACCCCCTTTGGCAAGTATCACAGCTTGTAAACACTTTTTGTAGCCAGCTAATAATCTTTCAGTTCTTACCTGGGGGATTTTCACACATTCGTCCTTGCAAAAGGCTTCCGGTTCTACAAGTTTCTTGGGCTGTCTTGCATGCACTGCTCTTTTGAGATCTATCCACAGATTTTCAATGATGTTTAGGTCAGGGGACTGTGAGGGCCCGGGCAAAACCTTCAGCTTGGGCCTCTTGAGGTATTCCATTGTAGATTTTGAGGTGTGTTTTGGATCATCATCTTATTGTAGGACCCGTCCTCTTTTTAACTTCAACTTTTTTACAGATGGTGTGATGTTTGCTTCCAGAGTTTGCTGGTATTTATTCGAATCCATGCTTCCCTCGACCAATGAAATGTGCCCTGTGCCACTGGCTGCAACACAACCCCAAAGCATGATCGATCCACACCCATGCTTCAGAGTTGGAGAGGTGTTCTTTTCCTGGAATTTGGCACCCTTTTTTCTCCAAACATACCTTTGCACAATGTGGCCAAAAAGTTCTATTTTGATTTCATCAGTCCACAGGACTTGTTTCCAAAATGCATCAGGCTTGCTTAGATGTTCATTTGCAAACTTCAGACGCTGAATTTTGTGGCTCGGACGCAGGAACGGTTTTCTTCTGATGACTCTCCCATGAAGGTCATATTTGTTCAAGTGTCGCTGCATAGTAGAACAGTGCACCACCACTCCAGGGTCTGCTAAATCTTTCTGAAGGTCTTCTGCAGTCAAACAGGGGTTTTTTATTTGCCTTTCTAGCAATCCAACGAGCAGTTCTTTCAGAAAGTTTTCTTCATCTTCCAGACCTCACCTTGATCTCCACTGTTTCTGTTAACTGCCATTTCTTAATAACATTACAATCTGAGGAAACAGCTACCTGAAAACACTTTGCTATGTTCTTGTAGCCTTCTCCTGCTTTGTGAGCATCAATTATTTTATTATTCAGAATGCGACAGAGTTGCTTAGAGGAGCCCATGGCTGTTGATTTTAGGGACAAGTTTGAGGAGTCAGAGAATTTATACTGTACAGCTTTGAAATCTGCATCATCTGACCTTTCCTAACGAATAATTTGAACCAGCCACAGCTCAATAAGCTAATTAAGGTCTGGAACCTTGGTAAAAGTTACCTGAGAACTCAAATGTATTGGGGTGTCCAAACTTCCACCTGGTGTTCCTTTTCTTTTTTCACTCTCCAATTGTACAAAACAAAAGTAATACACAAATCTTGCAGAAAACGCCGAAAAGAAATGTGTCGTCTTTACCCTTATGCCTTTTGGTGATCAGTTCATCTTCTGCTGACTTAACTATTCAGAGTAACAGACATTTTCAGTAAGGGTGCCCAAACTTTTGCATGCCACTGTAGCTATAGGCTATAATAAAACCGCACACAGCTCTTTAAACTTCCTCCTGCTGCATGACGTGACACGCTTCCACTACTGCCTTTACTTTTCTACACCTGTAATGATTTGTAATCCCGCTGTCCGGCGTCACCCACAACACAACGCCCATCCTGAGTCTTACGGTTTCTTCGAGGAGTTTTTTCGTGCCGATGTGTCCTCTGGCTTCTTCGTTAGTGATTTACACTCACCGGATGGCCACTTTATTAGGAACACCCACCCACCCACCCGCTGTGGTTTGATGCCATTCTGTAATCAGCCGATCCCTCGACAGCAGCACGATGCATCGAGTCACGCAGATCCAAATCAAGGGCTTCAGTTAATGTTCACTCACATTCAAACATCAGAATGGGAAAAATCGTGATCTCAATTTTTGTGTGACTTTCTTTCAGTGTGGCATGGGTGCTGGTTTGAGTCAGATGAGTATTTTTGGACTGAGTATTTCAGAAACTGTTGATCTCCTCCTGGGGTTTTCACACACAACAAACACAGAATGGTGCGAAGAAAAAAAAAAAATCGAGTGAGTGGGGCAGCACGGTGGTGTAGCGGTTAGCACGGTTGCCTCACAGCAAGAAGGTCCTGGGTTCGAGCCCAGCGGCTGGCGAGGGCCTTTCTGTGTGGAGTTTGCATGTTCTTCCCGTATCCGCGTGGGTTTCCTCCGGGTGCTCCGGTTTCCCCCACAGTCCAAAGACATGCAGGTTAGGTTAACTGGTGACTCTAAATTGAGCGTAGGTGTGAATGTGAGTGTGAATGGTTGTCTGTGTCTATGTGTCAGCCCTGTGATGACCTGGCGACTTGTCCAGGGTGTACCCCGCCTTTCGCCCGTAGTCAGCTGGGATAGGCTCCAGCTTGCCTGGATAAATGGTGACAGATAATGGATGGATGGATGGAGTGAGTGAGCGACAGTTCTATGGGTGGAAAGTAAACAAACGCCTTGTTGATAAGAAGTCAGAGGAAAATGGATAGATTGGTTCGAGCTTTTTTTTTGCCAGGAAGGATATAGCAACTCGTCACATGTCCACTCAAGCACAACAAAATTCCTTCTCTGCATTTAACCCATCTGAAGCAGTGAACACACACATACGCAGAGCAGTCGGTAGCTACTCTATGCTACAGCGCCCAGGGAGCAGTTGGGGGTTCGGTGCCTTGCTCAAGGGCCCTTCAGCCATGATATAGAGGGAGGAGAAAGTGCTGTTCATTCACTCAACTAATTGAACCAGCAACCCTTTGGACCGGGCAGCACGGTGGTGTAGTGGTTAGCGCTGTCGCCTCACAGCAAGAAGGTCTGGGTTCGAGCCCCGTGGCCGGCGAGGGCCTTTCTGTGCGGAGTTTGCATGTTCTCCCCGTGTCCGCGTGGGTTTCCTCCGGGTGCTCCGGTTTCCCCCACAGTCCAAAGACATGCAGGTTAGGTTAACTGGTGACTCTAAATTGAGCGTAGGTGTGAATGTGAGTGTGAATGGTTGTCTGTGTCTATGTGTCAGCCCTGTGATGACCTGGCGACTTGTCCAGGGTGTACCCCGCCTTTCGCCTGTAGTCAGCTGGGATAGGCTCCAGCTCACCCGCGACCCTGTAGAACAGGATAAAGCGGCTAGAGATGATATGACACATTGGCTCCTGAGTATTCTGAGATGCCCCCTAAAACCCCACAGGGCCTAATGCCCCCCTTTGCCCTACCCCGCCTCTCACCCAATGTCAGCACGGATTGGCTCCAGCTCACTCATGACCCGGAATGGATAAGGACACGAGAACAGTTTGAATGAACAGGTAAACAGGTGTGTGTAATATTACTGTAAAATACTCCAGTAACCATAGTATAATGGAGCACTGTTTGATTGTTTTAGTGCTTCGGCTCAAAAAAAAAAAAACTTGCAAAACCAGAGTCTATTTGAATGTGATAAAGATAGCATCACTGATGATTTTTTTCCCCTTGCAAGCATGGCCGCAGGTAGTTAGTGCTCAGACTGAGCTCCTGTTTATTTGGCAGAACCCTCTTGTTGATGGAGAGTCTATAAAGTGTAGTGAGGGTGAAAGGTCTGGGTGTGCTACCTCTCTCCAGGCACAGCGGCTCCGCCATGTCCGCCTCCTTCCCTGGATGATGATAATACGATGACATCATTAGTGAAGCTGATCTTCCTGTCTCGCGCTGCGGCGGAAACCGGAGCCGGTTGTTATTATTGTTGTTGTTATTATTGTTTTCCCTCTCTCTCTCTCTCTCTCTCTCGTTGCGAAATAACCAAACCGTATGTATCTAGTTCAAAACCCGTCTGTCATCACACACTCCTGTCCCACACCAGCTGCTGAGTGGACGGTTAAATAAATAAATAAATAAATAAATAAATAAAAGGATCGTGTGGGTCGAACCGTAGTCCCGTGCGCGCGCACCAAATAATGTCACAAGTGACGCAGATTTTAGATCTAAGGCGAGGTGTAATGTGATTGGCTGGACGGCGCTATGGCGTCATTCTACGTGATTCTGCAAGTCTTTCTTTCCAGGAGAAAACTATGGAAGGCTGTTTCTCCTCATTATGACTTTCTATCTCATGAAGACTATTATGAGATAGAAAGCCTTAACTAATGTGTCACAATTATGACGTGCTATCTCAATCATGAAATATGAGAACGTATCTCGTAATTAGGACTTCTTATCTCAGTTAGGACTTGCTATCTCATTTTAATGAAATATGAGAACATCTCTCAATTATACGATATATAATTACGAGTATAATTATGGGATACAACCTCATTTTATTATTATGAGATTTCATAATTGAGATACTGTCATTACTATGAGATAAGTCATAATTGAGATCATTAAGATGCGTTCTCATATTTCATTACTGAGAATCTCTAATGAAATATGAGAACTCATCTTTATCTCAATTATGACTTGAGATAATTAAGATGCGTTGTCATTTCATTACTGAGATTATCTCAGTAATGAAATATGAGTACGCATCTTAATTATCTCAATTATGACTTCTCATTGTAATGACTCAGTATCTCAGAATTATGAAATTGAGATAAAGATGCGTTCTCATATTTCATTAGAGATTATCTCAGTAATGAAATATGAGAACGCATCTTTATCTCAATTATGACTTCTCATAGTAATGACTCAGTATCTCAGAATTATGAAATTGAGATAAAGATGCGTTCTCATATTTCATTACTGAGATTATCTCAGTAATGAAATATGAGAACGCATCTTAATTATCTCAATTATGACTTATTGTAATGACTCAGTATCTCAGAATTATGAAATTGAGACAAAGATGCGTTCTCATATTTCATTACTGAGATTATCTCAGTAATGAAATATGAGAACGCATCTTAATTATCTCAATTATGACTTCTCATAGTAATGACTCAGTATCTCAGAATTATGAAGTCTCATAATAATGAAGTGAGGTTGTATTCCATAATTATACTCGTAATTATATATTGTATAATTGAGAGATGTTCTCATATTTCATTAAAATGAGATAGCAAGTCCTAACTGAGATAAGTCCTAATTACGAGATGTTCTCATATTTCATGATTATGAGATAGCACGTCATAATTCTGAGATATGGAGTCATTACCATGAGATGTCATAATTGAGATACCAAGTTATAATTAAGATACGTTCTCATTTCATTACTATGAGATAGCACATAATTCTGAGATACTGAGTCATTACTATGAGATAAGTCATTATTAAAATGTGTTCTCATATTCCATTACTATGAGATAGCACGTCATAATTCTGAGTCATTACCATAAGTCATAACTGAGATAATTAAGATACGTTCTCATACTTCATAATTCTGAGATACTAAATCATTGAGATTTTATTACTGACATTCTCTCTCAATGATTTAGTATCTCAGAATTACGACACGCTCTCATAATGAAATATGACAACATATCAATTATGACTTAGAATCTCAATTATAGCTTACTATGTCACAATTATGACTTGCTATCTCAGTAATGAAATCTGAGAACGTATCGTAATAACTTAGTATCTCAATTATGACGTGCTCTCATAATGAAATATGAGAACATATCTTGTAATTATGACTTCTTATCTCAGTTAGGACTTGCTATCTCATTTTAATGAAATATGAGAACATCTCAATTATATGATATATGAGTATAATTATGGGATACAACCTCATTTCATTATTGAGATTATTTCACAATTCTGAGATACTGAGTCATTACCATGAGATAAGTCATAATTGAGATACTAAGTTACAATTAAGATATGTTCTCATATTTCATTACTATGAGATAGCACGTCATAATTCTAAGATACTGAGTCATTACCATGAGACGTCATAATTAAGATACGTTCTCATATTTCATTACTATGAGATGCACGTCATGATTGAGATACTAAATCATAAAATAATCTCAATGACATTATTCTCTCAATGATTTAGTATCTCAGAATTACGACGTGCTCTCATAGTGAAATATGAAATCAATTGTGACTTAGAATCTCAATTATAGCTTACTATGTCAATTATGACTTGCTATCTCATAGTAATGAAATATGAGAACATAACTCAATGACTTGCTATCTCATGATAATGAAATATAAGAATGTATCGTAATTATAACTTAGTATCTCATACTAATGAAATATGAGAACATATCTTGTAATTATGACTTCTCAGTTAGGACTTGCTATCTCATTTTAATGAAATATGAGAACATCTCAATATGATATATAATTATGAGTATAATTATGGGATACAACCTCATTTCATTATTAAGAGATTATTTCATAATTCTGAAATACTGTCATTACCATGAGATAAGTCATAACTGAGATACTAAGTTATAATTAAGATACGTTCTCATATGTCATTACCATGAGATAGCACATAATTCTGAGATACTAATCATTGAGATTATTTTATCATTATCCTATCTCAGAATTATGACATGCTCTCATAATGAAATATGAGAACATCAGTTGTGACTTAGTATCTCAATTATGACTTAGAATCTCAATTACAACTGTCACAATTATGACTTGCTGTCTCATAGTAATGAAATATGAGAACGTATCTCAATTATGACTTGGTATATCATAGTAATGACTTAGAATCTCAATTATAAAACACTCATAATAATGAAATCTCAATTATGACATGGTATCTCAATGAATTAGTATTTCACAATTATGACTTGCTATCTCAATATTAAAATGAGACTCATAATTATGCCTTTCTATCTCAATAATGAAATGAGAATTATGACTTGGTATCTCAATGAATTAGTCTCTCAATTATGACTTGGTATCTTATATCAAAATATGAGAATGTCTCTCATTAAGACTAGTTAAAACCTCTCTGATGCTAATGAGTTAGTATGTCACAATTATGACTTGCTATCCCAAAATTAGGACTTTCTATCTCATTAAGACTAGTTAAGCCTTTGTTTCATAATGCACTCAGTGAAATATAACTAATGAAAGATAACTCCATTATAACCTGGTATCTCAGTAATGACTTAGTATGCCACAATTATGACTTGCTATCTCATAATAATGAAATAGGTCTCGTTATTACCCTCGTTAAGACCAGTTAAGCTTCTCATAATTTAGTCTCAAATATGACGTGCTCTCATAATGAAATATGAGAACATTTCAATTATGACTTGCTATCTCATAGCGGACTTAGTATCTCAATTACTACATTACATTAATGGCACTGAGCAGACACTCTTACCCAGAGCAACGGACAACATAGTTGGGGGTTCAGTGCCCTGGTCAAGGACACTTCAGCCATTCCTGCTGGTCCATGGACTCCAAGCAGCAACCTTTTGGCCCTAAAACGGCTTCTGTAACCATTAGGCCACGGCTTCCTAACTAATTATAACTTAAAATCACAATAATAACTTGCCAGCTCATACTAATGAAAGGACAGTCCCTCTCATTACAACTTAAGCTCTCAATTATGACCTGCTATCTCAGATATTAAGTCATAATTTTGAAAAAACGGTTCTAACTCCCAGATAACACGTTGCTAGCTGTTATTACAGCCTGAATCATAACA
The DNA here is from genome assembly GCF_027579695.1 of Neoarius graeffei. Classification (NCBI taxonomy): domain Eukaryota; kingdom Metazoa; phylum Chordata; class Actinopteri; order Siluriformes; family Ariidae; genus Neoarius; species Neoarius graeffei. Next base: position 60,918,595 of record NC_083588.1, on the reverse strand, counting down.
ATAACAAAAGACAAATGTGCTCATTTAAAAAAACAGAGGGAAAAAAAAAGCACATTTATTAAAGAGAAACAACACAAAACAAAACAAAACCCCATAACAAAGGTTACAAGAAGAGGTGGCTCACAAAGTATCCATACTCTTTTTCCAACAAATAAGACTAATTACACAAGAATAAGAGCAACTTTTTGTGAACCTATGGCAACATTCTCAGTTAAAAGCACACATTTTTCTCCCCCGCTCCACTGCTTGAAAAATAAGGACAAAGCTGTACATGATGAAGCCCCGGAAATATTTCACTTGATACCTTTCAAAAAAAACAAAAAAACAAAACAAAACCCTCCTTAAACACATCTTACCTCGAAAAGTCTTGGAGTCGATTAATATATCAAAATACAAGTTGGACAAATCTGGAACTCAGTCTGACCTAATCATATAATGATTTTATCTTGAGGGGTTACCAAAAAATAAAAATACAGCACAACAGTTACAGGAGTCTTTGAATGCACCATTTTAGTTAATCCTTGCCAAAACTATGGTGGACCCCAAAAAAAGAAAAAATTCAGCTCCGTTCTCATTTCAGCCCAGAGGACACGGCTCATGGTGGACAGATCATGCTCTGACGAAGCTGATTGAATAGACACTAAGATTAATTCCTCATCATATAGACAAACAATCAGAGGGAGGTTTTTTTCCATGTGAGGACGCCACTCAAAACGTTTAGTACTCATCCCCCTGAGCTTCCATCTTGTAGCCGTTCTCGTTAGAAGCGTAGCCGTCACCGGACTGCATGGAGTCCTGGTCCATCATCATGGCATTCATCCCATCCTGCGACCCTTCCTCCATTTGCGGCGGGAGAGAGATGTCTCCTTCTTCTCCGTTCCCCAAGCCTTCATTCTCACCCATAGGGGGAAGCAGAGAGCCGTGTCGATCCTCTCTACGCTCTCGATCACCCCTGTCCCTCTTATGCTCGCGATCTCTGTCTCGGTCTCTGTCCCTCCTTCTTTCTCTGTCCCTGTCTCTATCTTTATCTCTGTGACTACGCTTCCTATCCCGGTCTCTGTCCCGGTCCCTGTCTCTATCTCTCCCTCGCTCTTCTCCTTCTGGCCCTCCCTCTTCTCCCACGACTGACTCGTCCATCCCGCGCTCTCCTTCTCCCATCATGCCATCGGTCAGACCGCCTGCGCCCTCTTCACCTCCTTCTGCACCCTTCCCTCGCTCCCTGTCCCTCCTCCTCTCCCTGCTCCTGCTCCTCCTCTTGCGATCTCTGTCTCGGTCGCGCTCTCTGCTCCTTTCACGTGGCTTGGCCTCTACATCTCGGTCCCTGTCTCTGTCCCTGCGACGGCTGCTACTCTCATCCACACCTCCCCCCGCTGCCCTGTCACGCTCACGTGATCGGGTGCGTCTGCGCCGCTCCCGCGAGCGTGATCGACGTCGCTCGTTGCGCTCCTTGTCTCGGTCGCGTTCACGACTTCGCTCGCGCCGATCTCCGCGCTCACGATCCCGGTCGCTGCAATAATAAACAAGCAAGGAAATGCTTTAAAACAGAGCTAGTTTAATTAGATCCCCTCATACACTTCCTAGCTAGCAACATCCATGCTATATTGATACATCATATATACAGATGCTTGTTTTTAAATAGGATAGGAAAGGAAGTGGTTTTAAGAACCTACACCCCAAATACACACCTTCCAATAGGTCGGTCATCATAGCGGGACGTGTCATCTCTACCAGAATGCTTGATGTTAACATCTGCTCCGCCTCTCCTAGTACCACCCAGACCTCCGCCTAGAAACCAAAGCCACGAGTTATGTTAAATCTTTATTTTGGGGGGGGGGACAGACCCCAAACCCTGAACTGAGCATTACTGCGTTTCTTACCCAGCCGACGAGGGTGCCATCCCTTCACGGTGCGACCTCTCTCTACATCGACAAGAACTCTGCGCCCATCGATCTTCTTGCCATCTGCATGCTTGTAAGCCGCTATAGAGAAAGAACACGTGATAGACAGAAAGAGCAACAGGCAGAGGAAGAGAGCATGAAAGAGAGAGAATGAAAGGAGAACGAGAGAGAAAGAGAGGGGATGTGTGAGAAGGACGAACGCATGCTGCAGTATTACTTTGGTGATCGCTTACCTTGAGGGTTTGAAGCCCGTGTAAATTCATACAGGCATTACACAGCAAGCTCTTACCTCAGGGTGCAAAAATGAGTAATAACTACAGCACGGGTTTGCTTTTTTTTTTTTTCCCTGAATGAGTCGTCAAACATTTCGGCTTGACGAGGCGGCCACAGTGGCCGGTTACGTCAAGATGTCTTGGGATTGGTTTAAAAGGACGGAACGTGTTTTAGATTGACGTCCAGATCCGACCACAGGCTTGTAGCAGAACTCCCACATGCAGAAATTCTAATGCTGCATTTGATATGTTCATAAACCTAGCCAAAAATATATATATATTACATGAATTTCGTTTCAGTCCTTCGACTTGGACAATACGACTGGGCTAGTTCCACCATCAGCAGCTCTTCGCATAAAACCCAAACACGCTGGATGGACCACAAAAACTAACTTGACCTGAATGCTTCGTTATCGTACCATGTGGTGAAAACAGCATCAGGCAGTTAGAAAGGATGTTTCTCACCAATTCAGAGCTTTGTACTAAACCTCCGCAGAAGCTTACATTTAAAATACTCACTTTATACAGGAGACTATAAATAATTGCATGCTTTTAAATTAGGACAATTAACATCACCGAACGCCAAACGGGTCTACATTCTTTAGAGGCTTTATAGCTCCGTCTCTTAACTTATGAATAATGGCTGCAGATTCAAAAATGTGCTTCACATCTACCTGTTCAGACACACTTATTAGAGAAGCAGCCACACCCTCACATTAGGGCACAAAGGACAAAAAGAGCACCCGTAAAGACACAGTTGATGTTCTCATCTTAACACCCCACCCCAGACATATCCATCCATCCATCAAAAAGTAGTGTAATCAGGGGAGGAAAATATATATATATATTTTTAAATTCCATGTTGATGTTCTCCCCTCGCTGGATTTTAGTCCCCCCCCCCAAATCTGGCCAAATGTCTGAGCTAGTGAATAAGTAATTCCCTTCATCTTACCACATTACCTGTAATTGCTCCCTTACCATAATACCTGGCCAGGGCTGGAACCCATCGGTGGCGTAGCCTGGTGATTCCAGGTGCTGAGCCAAAATGGAGGCGATACATTTCACATAAGCGGGGGGAAAAAAAAAAACAAACAAAACAAAAAAAACCGGTATCCATTCCTTTCGACAGATGGACTGGACGAGGTCCACACAGCTATTCTGGTCTGCACTGTCGAAGATGGCTGTTCCAGTGGAATCAGATACACATCAGGCTATCTAATCTAATCAGAGGGCCTTACCAACAACCCTCAGGACTTAATCAACTAGAGGGCCTTACCATGAACCCCCTTAAATTTACCCCAACCTCAAACATCTCTCCACCAGAGGGCCTTACCGTGAACCCCCTTAAATTTACCCCAACCTCAAACATCTCTCCACCAGAGGGCCTTACCGTGAACCCCCTTAAATTTACCCCAACCTCAAACATCTCTCCACCAGAGGGCCTTACCGTGAACCCCCTTAAATTTACCCCAACCTCAAACATCTCTCCACCAGAGGGCCTTACCGTGAACCCCCTTAAATTTACCCCAACCTCAAACATCTCTCCACCAGAGGGCCTTACCGTGAACCCCCTTAAATTTACCCCAACCATCTCCACTAGAAGGCCTTACTGTCAACCCCCTTAAATTTACCCCAACCATCTCCACCAGAGGGCCTTACCGTGAACCCCCTTAAATTCACCCCAACCTCAAACATCATGAACCCCTTACATTTCCCCCAAACATCTCCACTAGAGGGCCTTACCGTGAACCCCCTTAAATACACCCTAACCTCAAACATCTCTCCACTAGAGGGCCTTACCAACAACCCTCCACTCAACCACTTTCAAAGGGCCTTACCCAAAACCCTCTCTATTCCATCAAGCTTGAGGGCCTTACCCCAAACCCCCAATTTTCTATCAAAAATCATACCAGTACCCAGAGGGCCTTACCAACAACCCTCTCTTCTCCTAAATAGTCGTACTAAAGACATTCCTCAGTCAAAGTGGGACTTATCAGGAACTCCTATACATACAGGGTGGACAAATCACGCACCTGGGTACTCAAGACGCGCAAGCCTCGAAGACAAAACAGGGTTAACATGCAAACTTGATCTACTTCACAGAATTGTGATGCATCTTAAAGCTGTAACTATTGAACCCGCTATCGAATACAGAGACGCGATCTAGTTAACACGAGAGCAGTTATTAGTATGAAGGGTTTGTGGGTTTCCTTTCAGAATCGGGGGGGGGGGGATATATATAGCTTACAGTTCTGCTGCTTGCGAGTCACCTTAACAGTCAATTGTTGACCAACAGCTCAACACAGACTATTTTCTACACGAGAAAAAGAGTTTAAATTACCATAAACTAAAGTTACTTTCCCTTAGTCTGTATCACCGTACTGCTTCATTACATCAGCAGCTTTTTTTGGTTGAGTAAATTAAATTTTCCAAAGTAACCAAAATGCCCGCGTGGGAACCACATTAGAGCTAATACATTTATGATTTGATTTGTCCACCCCGGTCTATATACTCTACAGGGAAATGAGTAGTATATCGAGATTTTTTTTTTTAAATATGCCTGTCCAGGTCTAATTATAGGTGACGTTACACTGAGGATTAATCTTAAATTCTGAGATCCAAAGGCACAGAGGAAGGAAGAAAATGTACAAAGGGAAATACACAACCTAGACATAAAAAAAAAATTTAAAATAAACCTTGAGAAGGAAAGCATTCTCTCTCAAGATTTCTCGATCGGTGTTATGGACGATTTAATTTCGGACAATTAGGCTGTTAATACTAGTTTATGCTAAATTGTAAAATCTGTATGCTTTCATTGTGCAATTTTGTTTTAAGATCTAATCTTCCTTGATCTGATTTACTGGACGACTTTGGGAGGATTTTTTTTTTTTTGTCAGATAGCAGACTGCCTTTGATTAACCTACACTATTAAAGCCATCTATAATCAAAGGGCTATACTCCGTAAGACTTAGATGGGTCAGGGTGATGTACAAGACCACCCATTTTTTATCTTTAGGTTCACGGACTTTTTCAATATATTTTTGATGATGTCGGTCGAAATAAAAGTGTCCTTGTCCAATTTTTTTTTTTTTTTCATAGCAAAATTTCAATGTCGGATTAAGATTTACATACACACACATATATATGAGACATGGACTAGCATTCCAGTACTTACTTCTCTGAAGGTATATGTGGTCATATGACCGCTGAGCTCTCATGAGCACATCGAAGGCTGATCCGTTCGTGCTACTTGATTCGATAGGGCTCTCTGCAGCACCATCCTCTTCTAATTCCAGTCAGATACTTGCAGCCAAAATCGCGAACTAATGTTACGGCAGGCATATTCACCATCGCGCTCGTTACATCACCACCTTCTTTCTGAGAACCAAAGATCGTTTTGATCTTTTCATCGTTTACTTTCAACGCTCGAGAGACGAAGTCGCCCACGTTTTGGTTAGTGAGACAGTGAAAAGACTTTTCTTTACCACACTTTATGCTTACGTACAGTTGAGGCGATAGCTCGGAATCCATGCTGTCAGCGTCAGCCATGGTCAGCACCAGGTTGACACTGTCGTAAAGCGGTCGTAAATACCATAAAAACATTCAAGTGAATACTCAATGTCGTAAATAGTTTCGTTTTCGGACTCGGCTGAAGTGGATATATACAACACACATTGTCGTTTGTATTTGCGATTCTAATACTTTTTACTTAAAGAAATATGACCTAGTACCAGGGATACAGTGCTGTTACAAGAAAAATGTGTGACTATTTTTTTTTTACATTTCTTTTTGTACGTTTTGGCGGTTAAAATAAAAATACGCACAGACTATTTTTTTAGCGGTAGTATTTAACTGCCGTCGGTGGATCCGTGATCCGAAAAATCTAAAACGAGTCGCCTAAGGCACATAAAAACACCGTAGAGTGCCACAGGGATTTCTCCCACTACAGTTTTATTCCTGATGGAATGACATGCCGCATGAGTCTCTACACGTTTCTTCCTCAGCCTTAGATTATAAAAATGTCTGCCACTTTATAACTCGGAAAAGAAAAAAAAAAAAATCCCATGTAAATTTTGCAGAGTACAACCTGGACTTTACCCTTAATTCACAATGGCTTTAACAGAGGTTGACCCCAGACATCCGCTCCCTAAGCCTACCCTACAACAAGGAACGTTCATGGACCAAAAGGAGCCTGAAAAAGGAGAGGGGGGAGAAAATAGCCTTTTGGTAATTTGGTCGAATGAACGTGTGCCTTGTCGGAGCCTAGAAGTAGATGAGGGTGTAAAGAAATCTTACCCATCATACAAACCCATCATACCAACCATATACTGAGCTGTGGTAGTAGGGTGTAGATGTATCAAAACCATCATCATGATCTGCAAGCCAGCTCTGGCCAATAGCCATCAGAGATAGGCGGCTGCAGTAGCAACGAGAACAACACACAATTAATACACGGCATGGACTTGCGCTTGCAACACTTCACTCAGCAACAGACTCGTCTGGGCTAAGGTATACAAAAAGCCTTCTTCAGGTTGTTCGACAGAGACAGGTGTGCAGGGTTTAAAAAAAAGTCACCTTGGCGCTAAAGAAGGCTCGGCCTTTAGCTTACCATCGCCGCTCCGACTGGAACACATACACACACTCCTGTGTGTCTCACTGCCTAAACATTAGAGATGCCGTAGAGCGGCGACATTCATCAGAACGCACGTGTAGTGGACTAATGCATAGTCATATCGACTTGTATGTAACACCCCCCCACTGCCAGCCAGCCCGCCCACTCCCTTCAACATTCACACCAGGTACAACACAGATGTGAGAAGAAACACCACACAAACACGATCTTTGTGCAAGTTATATTAACTATTCATCATACTGGTTTAAACCAGTTTCTCTCAGTGGGCACAGACAAACACGGATTTTAGGAGAGAAAAAAAAAAAAAAAAGTCTGAGCCTAGTGAAGATATTTAAGAAGAGCTTACTCACAGTGCATGTCTCGCTCGTGCTCGTATTCGATGAAAGCGTAGCCGCGTGGCTTTCCCGTCCTCTTGTTGTACACAATGTAGATCTAAAAATGAACATCCAGCTGTTAGAGCGGAAGGGGGGGGGAGAGAGACAGAACCCCGCCCACACCAGCAAAATGACCATCGCTTAAAAGTACTGCAAAGTGAACAGTCAGTTTTTCTTGTGCATGGCATTTTCCTAAGTCTCGTAAGAACAAGATCATGTGCAGCATACATGAGATGAGATCATTTTGATGTCCTGAGGGTCGCTGTTCTCCGTTTTGGGAGGTAAACCGTATGGTCCTCGGGAAACAGCCGAACGCAAGGGGAGGAGCTTTAACTACCGTATTTTTCGGGCGATAAGGCACACCGGATTATATGGCGCACTGTGAATTAACGTGTCTATGTTCACACATAAGGCGCACCAGATTGTAAGGCGCATTAAGCAAAACAACACAGTCCGATAAATCAAACTTTATTCCACTCAGTTGTAACAACAAATACCGGTACAGAAAAATACACTCACTTATTGATTCATTCCTCTTCCAACCTGCTTGAAACCCACTTCGTAAGCATGCCTCTTAACAGACGCCATTTTGGGGGTCCTTTTACGTACACACAAATGTAGTGCAATATAATGTTGAAGCACAGTACGTATTACGTATAAAAAGTGGCGAGGTAAGCGTACTAAACACTGTTCTCTGATTGGTTTATTGTTGCTAGTGTGTACTCTGGGCCCGGGCTGCCTTACATGAACGCATTTCTAGTTTAGACATTACAGTCAGGCAGTCTTGTAGACTGCTCAGGGGTCCTGTTACGAGGCCGATCAGGTAGTGACACAGCGTACCGTAATGCTCCGAATATCCATTGAGCGGAGCGGCTCCGTTGCTTACCAAAGTCGTACTTACACATTTTGACAAATTTTTGAGCGCATTGTACCACATAAAATCGGTCAGTAAGCACAAGTAATCATACATAAGGCGCGCTGGATTATAAGGCGCACTGTCAATTTGAGAAAATTTAAGGATTTTGAGTGCGCCTTATAGTCCCAAAAATACGGTAATTAGCATAACTGTCACACCAAGAAAATATCGCGACACTGTATTGACCTCGGAGAGTTTTGAGTTGTGGCTGATATTCACGCATAGATCCGTGAAACAAAAGACAAATAAATAAAATATACACACATTAGGGGTGGGCGGTTTGCACGGTATGATACCGTATGCGGTATTTTTTGACCAACGGTAGAGAGTTTGTGTCATAGCGTGTACCGCGATAGCTCATTGCCTCCTCTAGTTGACAGTAATGCATAGTTTGAACACCCGCCTGGCTGCTTCGAAGAACAACAACAATGGCGGCGAGTAGTGAAGAGATGGCAGCAAAGGAAGAGCTCGTGAAAAAAGTCGGCGCGACATCAGTAATCTGGGCATGGTTTGGATTTAAAGTGACGGATATTAAACAAGAAAATGTTATCTGCAAGATATGCCGGGCGACAGTGATCGCAAGACACGGTAACACAAGTAATCTGTTCAACCACCTCAAGACTAACCACGCTATCGAATATGAAGAAAGCCAAAGACTGCAGCGTGATGTTACCGAAAAGAAAGGGCAGTCCTCGGGCGGGAGAAAAACCACACACCACAAACAGTCTATCGCCCAGTCATTTACTAAAGGTTCGCCTTATGAGAAAAAGAGCCAGCAGTGGATTGACATAACCAGGTCCATTGCAGTACACTTATATGTCCTGTTTTTTCTGTTTTGCACAATAAATTTCAATATTGCTGAAAATATCTTGATTGAAAGCTTTTACTTTTTGCTATGGTAACCACTAAGAAACTGTTCTGTTGTAATTTATATACAAAACTACAATACCGTGATGTATACCGTATACCGTCAGTGGCTCAAATTATACCGTGATATACATTTTTGGCCATACCGCCCACCCCAACACACATTCTCTCATTTACTGCTTTTATCATTTCTTTCTCTGCAAGATCAAAACAATAGGTGTACAACTCCATATTCGCTACCGCGGTGTCGAGCTCATGCATTCTAAGGCTAAGCGCTAGCTAGAATGATTTATGCCGCTTTTCCACTACCAATGCGGCTGAGTTGGGCTGAGCCGTGCCGTGCTGAGTCGGGCTGAGTGGGGCTGTTGGTGTTGCATTTCGACTAACCGCGCTGAACCGTGCTGGCTCGAAGTGGGTGGACACATTGGGTGGAGTTAGCGAAAGTGGGTGGACGTCACGTGATGTCGTTAAGCAGCGCAAACAGTGACATCAGTGAGCTTTTAAGCGGTAGTCTCACGACCCGAATAGTAAACAATAAACATGGAGGACATGGAGTCGTTAGTGTTGCTGGTCTTGGTGCTGTGGCTTGTTGTCACCGACAACGCCAACAGATACTGGCAAGAGCGTATAGATGAGGCGAGGCGCATAAGGCTTCAGAAATTCTCGTAATTTGTAATTATTCTTCTTCCGGGTTTACGGTGTTTACAGATCCCAGCGTGCTCGCGGGGCGTGTGTGGGCATGTGAGGACACTCCTCCTCACCAATCAGTGCACAGGGGAGTGTCTGCTCACGCCCCCAGCCTCACTCGGCTCGGTTTGGCTCGCTTCAGCCCCACTCCAAAACCGTGTGAGTTTTAGGGGCTAAGCAGGGCTGAAGCGAGCTGAGTCGTGCTGTTCTTTGGTAGTCGAAACGCGAGCCATGTCGGGCTGAAGTGAGCTGAAGCGAGCCGAAAAAGGGTAGTGGAAAAGGGCCATTAGTTATCAGTCCAGAAAAAAATGACGTCATCTGACTTTGCTCTATCTTGCAGTTGCACTCACTAGGCAGATTTTCCGTTTCTTTTCTGCTGGAAGGAGCGCCGAGTCCGCCATGTTTGCCCACGCCGACTTGTTCTGATTAACAGTCGGTCTAACAGACACGCCCCACGGTGGCCACGTGATATTGTTGCTTACTTGCTTCGGCATGGTAAAAACGTGGGACACTTTTTATCTCGGCAAAACATTTATACACAACACACTGCATGCAGCGGCAAAACATCTCGAAACCCCAACAACTATAGAAATAGACCAGAATTCAACTTTGCAGTCAGAACCTTTAAGACAGAAAAATCAGAGTATACACGTCACTATAGGTTGTTTGCGGTCACATGATTCCGATGACATGCACAATCAAAGCAGAATGGACACGATGGAGAAAAACTGGCACTGTGCTAGCTCTGAGGAGGTTAAACAGAAAAATCACAGCATAAGCTCATCGTGGTTTAATTGATTTGAGCGAACAGAATTTTGAGAGCTTGAAGTGCTTCCTATGCAGAAAATCACTTCCTGACTCCAACCTGCACTGGCATCACATCGTATGCAAACAAACTACTGGAGAACGATGTCTGATTAATCAGCATGGACGGATGATTATTTTAAACGAGGGCTATTCAGCGTCACCCTGGGAAATCGTATACTTGTACGTTTGGCTTGGTGCATGGTGAGAAAAGCTAAATCTTTTTACATAATTTCAGAAAATCTAGAAGATTAGGAATGAACAAGCTGACTACTCACTCGTTTGATGGGGCCGTAGACCTCAAACTCACGACGCAGTTTGGACTCCGTAGTATCGTAATTCTGTTCAAAAAAAAAAAAAGACAACCAAAAAACAAGTAAATAAAAGGCAGAGGAATACATGTTAGATATTCAAGTCAGATACAAATCAAGGAACTCACAATCCGAGCCACGAATAAGGTCTTGAAAGCGTCCCCTTGTGCGTTCTGGTCGTTGTGAGGATCCCCTGTTTAAAAAAAAAAAAAAGGAGTAGCAAAGATGACTGTTTTGCGGTTACGACAACAAAAGGTTTGTAACTTAAAAATAAAAAATGGGCGCGTGTGTTTCGGCTGCACTTACACAACTTCAGCTCGGTTTCTACGACCGCTTGTCTCCTCTCCATCTTCTCGCGCCTCTGTGATTCAAGCAGTAGTTTAGAATACAATACAGCATATCCAAAAATACTCTGAGAACATCACAAATCTCTTCACCTTTCTTTCCAGTCTCTCCTCTCGCGTTTCAGCTCTTGTCGGTGGCGGCGCATCGCGAGGATCCTGATCATTTAGAAGAAAGAAAGGAAAACAATGAGCACAATCCATAGAGGAATGAGTCACGAACCTGGACAACTATACAGGAATCTCGACAAGAACGAGGTACAATTAATACTAAATCGAGGAGAGTTCTACTAAGGTCACTCATAGCCGGCTGACCTGTGAGAACTGTGGCTGGGGCTACCGTGGTCATTCTGGCAGATTTTGGAGGCGAGCTGTTGTATAAAATTTGGGCGGGGCAAATATACAAACAAAGCCATGGAAGCTGTAACAGTAGTGAAGGAAGACCAATGGCAACAGTGACATACAGCTTTACAGCAACATGCATGGTTTTCACAACGGCAGTACGGCATAGCTATGGCAAGACGAAATAAGCCACGCCCCCGATCAAGCTTTTCACTTTATGCAGAATGTTGTCCCGTGAACATTTTGAACTTTATGGTTGCAACAGAATGCTACGGTAACCACATGGAGCCCCTGAGCACGCCTTCACAGTTGCGAAGGATGAACTCATCCACTGCTCGACTCAATTTTCAACATGACAACGCCAAGCCCTCCAGGTTGTCAAGATAACTCGACAGCTCTCACATATTCTGCCAGAAGGGCCCAGAACGTGTATCTGATGATCCCCAGGAGGCTCAAAACCATCTACCGTGAAGTGATTCTGGCTATGCAAGACCTTCGCTTTAATGAAAATAATTTAGCCTAAATTTAACATACACGCTCTGGAACAACAAAACTACAACCCCGATTCCAAAAAAGTTGGGACAAAGTACAAATTATAAATAAAAACGGAATGCAATGATGTGGACGTTTCAAAATTCCATATTTTATTCAGAATAGAACATAGATGACGTATCAAATGTTTAAACTGAGAAAATGTATCATTTAAAGAGAAAAATTAGGTGATTTTAAATTTCATGACAACAACACATCTCAAAAAAGTTGGGACAAGGCCATGTTTCCCACTGTGAGACATCCCCTTTTCTCTTTACAACAGTCTGTAAACGTCTGGGGACTGAGGAGACAAGTTGCTCAAGTTTAGGGATAGGAATGTTAACCCATTCTTGTCTAATGTAGGATTCTAGTTGCTCAACTGTCTTAGGTCTTTTTTGTCGTATCTTCCGTTTTATGATGCGCCAAATGTTTTCTATGGGTGAAAGATCTGGACTGCAGGCTGGCCAGTTCAGTACCCGGACCCTTCTTCTACACAGCCATGATGCTGTAATTGATGCAGTATGTGGTTTGGCATTGTCATGTTGGAAAATGCAAGGTCTTCCCTGAAAGAGACGTCGTCTGGATGGGAGCATATGTTGCTCTAGAACCTGGATATACCTTTCAGCATTGATGGTGTCTTTCCAGATGTGTAAGCTGCCCATGCCACACGCACTAATGCAACCCCATACCATCAGAGATGCAGGCTTCTGAACTGAGCGCTGATAACAACTTGGGTCGTCCTTCTCCTCTTTAGTCCGAATGACACGGCATCCCTGATTTCCATAAAGAACTTCAAATTTTGATTCGTCTGACCACAGAACAGTTTTCCACTTTGCCACAGTCCATTTTAAATGAGCCTTGGCCCAGAGAAGACGTCTGCGCTTCTGGATCATGTTTAGATACGGCTTCTTCTTTGAACTATAGAGTTTTAGCTGGCAACGGCGGATGGCACGGTGAATTGTGTTCACAGATAATGTTCTCTGGAAATATTCCTGAGCCCATTTTGTGATTTCCAATACAGAAGCATGCCTGTATGTGATGCAGTGCCGTCTAAGGGCCCGAAGATCACGGGCACCCGGTATGGTTTTCCGGCCTTGACCCTTACGCACAGAGATTCTTCCAGATTCTCTGAATCTTTTGATGATATTATGCACTGTAGATGATGATATGTTCAAACGCTTTGCAATTTCACACTGTCGAACTCCTTTCTGATATTGCTCCACTATTTGTCGGCGCAGAATTAGGGGGATTGGTGATCCTCTTCCCATCTTTACTTCTGAGAGCCGCTGCCACTCCAAGATGCTCTTTTTATACCCAGTCATGTTAATGACCTATTGCCAATTGACCTAATGAGTTGCAATTTGGTCCTCCAGCTGTTCCCTTTTTGTACCTTTAACTTTTCCAGCCTCTTATTGCCCCTGTCCCAACTTTTTTGAGATGTGTTGCTGTCATGAAATTTCAAATGAGCCAATATTTGGCATGAAATTTCAAAATGTCTCACTTTCGACATTTGATATGTTGTCTATGTTCTATTGTGAATACAATATCAGTTTGAGATTTGTAAATTATTGCATTCCGTTTTTATTTACAATTTGTACTTTGTCCCAACTTTTTTGGAATCGGGGCTGTAATATGGCTAAAATTAAAGAAGCTTGTATACATGCCAATCATCACACTCAAACAAAACAGAGCTGCTTATATGGTTTCCAACACATTGTGACTGTTAAAAACAATCATATCATGACATGTGGAAGTCAGAAACACTGAGCGCATCACAATCCTCTAATTCAGTGCTCCTCAATCCACATCCAGCACATTTAACGTTTATCAGGTTCGATAATTAGCTGATGAGATGAATCTGACTAAATGTGAGGAGGGAAACCTCAAATACGCAAGATAACATTTATATAAAACATGGAAATAATTAAAATATTGGATAAGGCAGTTAAATATAAAATGTTTGCCCCTTGTGTCTCAAGCCTTGTTTACTTTTTTTTCCTGTGAAAAAGGAGTTAAGAAGTGAGGAAATGAAAGAATTACAGAAACGAGAAGCACTCAGTGTCCGCTTCAGCACATACTTCTGAAACAGGCTCGGATCTCTATTTAGAAGGGGAAGTGATTCGGATCATTATAATCCCAGCATTTATACGTCCTTTTAAAATATCTATAATTTATGTGCCGTTTTAAACAAGGCCAATAATTTTTCATTTTAGTTTGGGCAGAAAATAGAAAAGATTACACGCCTTCTGGAGTACTGGAAGAAAAAGCAACACACTTCTTTTCTGCCGTCAATTCAGAAATGATATCCATGACCTGCGATTATTCCTAATGACCATTTTAGAGCACAATGTAAACATGCCCGTCACGGTGAAAGCTGCACAATCTGAAATCAGCGTACCTCAAAGTGCTTGATGAAAGGAGCGATGCCGGAGTAAGGCTGGTTGTGATGCTTTTCATGGGGAAGTTTCTCCAGCTGCGGCAGGAATGGGATTGGATCCCGTGGGGCAAACAGGGCCAGCAGGTTCGGGGGCAGAAACTGAGTCATCGTTCACCTGAAGAGAAATATAACACAGTATTTAACATTACAGCATCTGAGTTTTGCTCACACACTTCATTCGGCTGAAAAACAAAACCCCAAAACACAGGAACATCTCAGTAGGAGATTACAGTGGTTTAAAGTGTATATTCTGGACCAATTTCGTTTCTTTTTTTTTTTTAATATATATGAAACTATGTCCCTTTACACACTCATCCAGAAGGGTAATTTTGCACAAGGCCATCTGTCTACAGCAGAAAAAAAAAAAAAAACGCGTCTGGAAAAATCCCAAGGGAGTCTGGAGCCAGATTAGTGACATCACCTGCGGAAGCGCCAGCAGGCTACGAGAGCTTCGCACGGTGTCACGGTCTGAATTTACCAGGTAAATTTAAACTGTAGCAGCCACGGTCTAACCTTACCACAGTATAAAAATTTACCAACTTGGTATAATTGGACCTAGTCTGAATTTACCAGCCTAATATGAGATTTATGTTCATACTTGAATTATTTACACTATCTTGATGAATATTGATTTGTTTAGGTAAGACTCCTCATGATTATAATTTAGTTATTCTCTCAAATTTACCAACTTGGTATAATTAGACTGCTGTCATTGGGCCTAGTCAGAATTTACCAGCCCAATATGATAGATTTATGATCATACTTGATCCACAAATAAATTATTTTCATTTTATCTTGATGAATACTGATTTGTTTGAGTGAGACTCATCATGATTATAATATAGTTATTCTGTCAGGTATAATTAGACTCCCGTCATTGGACCTAGTCAAAATTTACCAGCCCAATATGATATGGGATTTACGTTCATACTTGATCCACAAATAAATTTTTTTCACTATCTTGATTAATGAATGAATGACCAGTGTTTTAGTTCCAGTTTATGCACCAAGTAGGCTGATCAGGACCAGCCAGCAGCCAGGAATGATGAACTTTATCTTCATGAATATTGATTTGTTTAAATGGCGAATCGCTGGTCTCGTGCATCTTTGGACTGTGTTTTGCTGATCTTCATTTTGTGACTGGGAAATGATTGTTTCCTCATCCATATTCAACAGTTTGTCTACTGATAATCAAATCTCACAACTGTAGTCACAATTCGCGTTCTATCAGTCCACAAATGTGTTGAAATGCTCGGTACAAAATCGCAGCAAGAAATGGTAAATCGAGACTTCCCGGAAGTTGATCGGAAAATAAATAAATAAAATATTGGTCTGCGCATGTGCATGGTAAATTTATACCAGCGCACGATCAGACCGTGACAACGGTTTCAGTGCACAGCCTGTGTAGACCACGCGCTCCCATTTCTCTCTCATTGTCTGG
Source organism: Neoarius graeffei (assembly GCF_027579695.1). NCBI lineage: Eukaryota > Metazoa > Chordata > Actinopteri > Siluriformes > Ariidae > Neoarius > Neoarius graeffei. The sequence goes on along the minus strand of NC_083588.1, from coordinate 60,902,741 downwards.
TCTTTTGGGAAATGATGAGTACTAATCCCATCAAGATTGGTGTTGCTCCACCCTCGTACGATACATCTGTTAACCATTTTAATAATTGCGTGATAACGTTGAAGAAATTTGCAGCAAACCACCAGGTCGTTTTCTCATAAACAAACCAGCACTGATGTAGGATTCAGAAGGAGGCGTCCCGCACGCGACGTCACGAAAATCAATGTTTGCCGGGAAATCCAAACGGCAAGTTTTTTCAGAGGCGGACCAATTCGCCTCAAATGGCTTGATTTCAACTGAATTTTTCTGGTATTGCGCAAGGTAAAAAAAATTGCACAAAATGTGACAGATATTTGACCAAAGTTTAATATAATATAGGAGAATTACATTAATCTTGCTCCTGAATTTACCCGTGATGCGCACTTTAACATCTTTTCAGAGTGTTAGTCTGTACTTCTTTCTTGGTTTAAGTATAAATCATATACCTTGTAATATTAAGACTGTATTAGACAATCTTTTAATGAGTGACATTAAGCTTTGTTCATAATTTACTGTCATTCTGCACAGCTTTTTCCACAGTTCCCATTCTCAAAACCCGTGAATGATTGACACCAGTTATGACTTGATTAAACTCAAAGGTGAGAGATTTGTAAACTTGACAAGTTTACAAGTCAAGGAAAATATGAAGGTCAAAAAAGTGCTAGTGGTGAAAACAATAAAATTTGCCATCTCAACACAGCGGATTTAGAAATATAGCGTATTATATTTATCACTGCTACCGAAATACAGTATATTCTGACCCCTCGAACTTATTTTAACTAAATTATTGACTTTTTCTGTAGATTATTGACTATTTTTTAAACCTGAGTAAGAATTCTATCATGGCGCAAATACAAAAAGAATTGCCTCAAGTGATCAAAAACTTTGAAAGTATTTACTAGCAAACTCCTAAACCCTCAATGTTACCGACACGAGAAAGAAGGCCAGTGTTTAAAGCAGCACGTTAGCATGCTAGTTCGCTACATGACACGATTGAGCTTGCTAAGCTAATTAGCATTATTCATCCTCGAGGCATTTCAGCGACAAAACCCAAAACAACTAGATATTATTCCTGCAAATGCAACCGCGTATTAACGTCTACAAGGAATGCAAATTTAAAAAAATAATAAAAATAAATAAATCCAGTTAGCAAGCTTAATCGATTATCCTAACTGACTCGGTTACACAATGCTAAGCTAACACTTTTCCAGAAGCCCTCGCTAGCCAGCACGGCCTTCTTCTGTGAGATTAAATTACCTCAGCTCCGCATTCAACAACAAAGGGAATCTCCGAGCTCGACGGACAAACAAATTCTCCTTAATTTTCTGAAGATAACAGCCGAAATAATTATACTAATTCAGTCAAACTGACGAAAGAACTGAAAAACGTCCGTGAGCGTTGGCGTTCTTCGTGCAGCGCTCTCTTAAAATGGCGCGGTGCCGTAAATCGCACTAACAACTGTTGAACTGTTGTGCGACAGTAGGTCGCAGTTTGCGGCAGAATGACTGAGCTAACTTTCTTTGGCTGATTTTTGAAGTAGAAATTGTACATACATACATACATACATACATACATATATGCATGCTAATAAACAAAAATTTCCAGAGTTATTTTTATTTAAAGTTCTAATTTGGCATGACTTCTCCCACAACATTTTATAATGTGCAATACCTCACTCCATAATGTGAAACACAACACATTCACCTCACCTCAGGACTGTGCACCTTACACACAGCACATACACCTCAGGACTGTGCACCTTACCTTACCTTGCAATACTTCATAAATGTGTAATATTTTTATTTTATTTTATAATGTGACTCTCTCTGTGCAATACTTTATATGTGCAATGAGCAATACCTCACTCCATAATGTGTAATAGCCCGGTCACACCGCCCGAACTGGGCGGCACGGTGGTGTAGTGGTTAGCGCTGTCGCCTCACAGCAAGAAGGTCCTGGGTTCGAGCCCCGGGGCCAGCGAGGGCCTTTCTGTGTGGAGTTTGCATGTTCTCCCCGTGTCCGCGTGGGTTTCCTCCGGGTGCTCCGGTTTCCCCCACAGTCCAAAGACATGCAGGTTAGGTTAACTGGTGACTCTAAATTGAGCGTAGGTGTGAATGTGAGTGTGAATGGTTGTCTGTGTCTATGTGTCAGCCCTGTGATGACCTGGCGACTTGTCCAGGGTGTACCCCGCCTTTCGCCCGTAGTCAGCTGGGATAGGCTCCAGCTTGCCTGCGACCCTGTAGAAGGATGAAGCGGCTAGAGATAATGAGATATTATCTTGTGAATAACTCTGACTTTAGTTATCCTTTAGAAGAAGAAACCTTTATTTGTCACATGCACACTTCAAGCACAGTGAAATTCATCCTCTGCATTTAACCCATCTGAAGCAGTGAACACACACACACACACACACACCCAGAGCAGTGGGAAGCCACACTAGAGCGCCCGGGGAGCAGTGAGGGGTTAAGTACCTCGCTAAAAGGCACCTCAGCCCAAGGCCGCCCCACGTTAACCTAACTGCATGTCTTTGGACTGTGGGGGAAACCCACGCAGACACGGGGAGAACATGCAAACTCCACACAGAAAGGCCCTCGCCGGCCACTGGGCTCGAACCCAGAACCTTCTTGTTGTGAGGTAACCGTGCTGCCCCTTGAATAATTAACTCCCAAAGAGATCTATGCTAGAAGGCAGAAAAGTATTAACATTGCAGGACTGACATTGCAATTGTGTTTTATATTAACGAAGCGCATGAACTTTGCAGTACAAAGTCAGCGATCCTATCTGTTTCAAAGCTCTGAGACTGGAGACTCATCTCATCTCATTATCTCCTAGCCGCTTTGTCCTGTTCTACAGGGTCGCAGGCGAGCTGGAGCCTATCCCAGCTGACTACGGGCGAAAGGCAGGGTACACCCTGGACAAGTCGCCAGGTCATCACAGGGCTGACACATAGACACAGACAACCATTCACACTCACATTCACACCTACGCTCAATTTAGAGTCACCAGTTAACCTAACCTGCATGTCTTTGGACTGTGGGGGAAACCGGAGCACACCCACGCGGACACGGGGAGAACATGCAAACTCCACACAGAAAGGCCCTCGCCGGCCACGGGGCTCGAACCCGGACCTTCTTGCTGTGAGGCGACAGCGCTAACCACTACACCACCGTGCCACCCGCAATTATACATGTTTAAAAAAAAAAAAAAAGAAAGAAAAACATTTATACTGAGTGTCTGCAATACAAGCCTATATGCATGGTGTTACTGTAGAAACAAACCATAATGTAATAGAATGAACGTATGAATATAAACCTGAGTTGCAGCTGTATTAATGTCAATCTATCTTCTGACAAATCAGAACTGAGAATTTAACAGCGCTGTGATATATTTTAACAGTTCTTCCATGAAATCGAGTTGTACGTGAGCCGATAGCCGACGAGGTGTGTAGCACCAAGTTGGCTATAAGCCATGTACGATGAGGCTGAGTGGATGGTAACTATCTGAGGGTATGCTATGGTGTCCCAGGTGGTTACTACGGTATTGCAGGTGGATGGTGGTGTAGGTGGGCAGGGCAGTCCATGTTTAAGTACCTTCCATGTATCTGAATTGACGTATGCTTAAGTCTTACAGGAATTCGGTATTCCTATGGTATCCCAGGTGGTTGCTAGGTACAGTAGTAGCAGCTCAGTTGTTAAGGCATATGATGACTGATTAGAGGGTCCTGAGTTCAAATCCCAGCACCTTTAAGAAAGGCCCTTAACCTGCAACTGCTCAGATGTATGAAGCTGTGGTACTGCAAATGGTTGTTGCAATGTTGCTTGCTGGTTATTATGGTATTCCAGGATGTTGCTAACCGATTCTTAGGAATCTCAGTTGGTTTTTAGCATGCTAATTGGTCGCTAGAGTTTTAAGATGTGCGACCCAAGAGAACAGAAGAAATTTTAGGGGAGGATGATAATTAGATGACAAGGCCCTGTCGCCTCACAGCAAGAAGGGTCCGGGTTTGAACCCCACGGTCGACCGGGGTCTTTCTGTATGGAGTTTGCATGTTCTCCCAGTGTCTGCATGGGTTTCCTCCACAGTTCAAAGACAAGGTGAAAGGTAAAATACCCAACCACTGGGGTTGTACAAGCCAGCGCATACTTGGTGCCAGTCCCCAGCCTGGATAGATTCGGGAGGGTTGCATCAGAACACAGTTGTAAAACCTATGCCAACTCAAATATGCGGAACAGAGCTGCTGTGGCGACCCCTAACGGGAGCAGCCGAAATAATAATAATAATAATGATGACGGCGGCACGGTGGTGTAGTGGTTAGCGCTGTCGCCTCACAGCAAGAAGGTCCGGGTTCGAGCCCCGTGGCCGGCGAGGGCCTTTCTGTACAGAGTTTGCATGTTCTCCCCGTGTCCGTGTGGGTTTCCTCCGGGTGCTCCGGTTTCCCCCACAGTCCAAAGACATGCAGGTTAGGTTAACTGGTGACTCTAAATTGAGCGTAGGTGTGAATGTGAATGGTTGTCTGTGTCTATGTGTGGGCCCTGTGATGACCTGGCGACTTGTCCAGGGTGTACCCCGCCTTTCGCCCGTAGTCAGCTGGGATAGGCTCCAGCTTGCCTGCGACCCTGTAGAAGGATAAAGCGGCTACAGATAATGAGATGAGATAATGATGACCAACAAGAACAGTATGTTTGCTCTGTCAAGCCAGTATAATTCACATTTATTGCACGTCAGAATACTTAAGAGGTGTTCCCGACCCTGTTATGACTATAGAACTAACTGCACATTAAATTCAGAATTCACTGTTGTGTACAGTAGTATAACACATTCATTTTAACAAAAGTTCATCAGGTGTAGCACTAAAGTTTGCTACCAACAAAACCACTATGACATGTAGTGTTACTTATGAAGTACATCTCTAAATAAATGTGATTAAAACCCCAGGAAGAGGCTGATTGATTGTTCAGACTGTAACAGTCCTGATATTTTTCTCAATTTTTTGGACATATAGGATAAATGATGGTGATGGACAGTTCACTCATCCAGCTCAAAACAAGACATCTGTTAATATCAAAGTTCAAAACACCTTATTTTTGAATGATAACTCGTATTCCTGGAGTCCAGTGTGAAAACACGGAGCTCTTATGCAAAACATATTAAAGGATTTTAGGTTTGAAGGTCTGAATCACAAGACCTGATGGCAGAGCTCACACCATTCAGCAGAATAGTGATTCATAGTAATCCAGTCTCATAGATACAAATGCTGACGGTCCACTTTATTAGGAACACTGGAACGCAGGAGATCAGTAGTTTCCGAAATACTCAAACTATCAAACCATCTGGCATAACCAATCATGCCACAGTGAAACTCAGAGACAAATTTTCTCCATTCTGAAGTTTGATGTGAACATTAGCTACCATTAATATATTTTTTTTGTATCTGCATGATTTTATACAGTACATTGCGCTGCCGCCATATGATTGACTGATGAGATAAGTGCATGAATGTCCAGGTGTACAGATGTTCCAAATACAGTGGACATTTTTATATAAAACTGAAAAGCTCAATTAGGATTCACACCAAAAAACTACTTCCTGGGCATATCATTTCCATTAATATGTCTTCAGACTACCAGAGTGATTCATCTAAGACTCTAGTTCAGTTTATAATGCCAGTCTTACACTATTCGTATCAGCTTCATGCCCTGACAAAAACGCACATGGAGTCGATGTCTAAAAGTACTTCCTGTCTGGGCTTCAATCCCATGCATCTTGTCTTACGGTTTGTTTTTTAAACTGGGCTTCAGAACCAAGACTATCCCTATAAGAGATGAAACGAGTCCACAGAGTCCGACAACCCCTTCATTCGTCCTGTAAACTCCAAGCTTATTGAAAGAAATGAAAAGATCACATGCATTCTTCAGCACATCAAGAATTAGAGCTGGGTGACTTCTGAGGCTCTCGATGAGCAGGAACAGAAATGCATCAAGCTGTGGAATAACGACAGTGGCAGTATCCTGGCTCTCGTTGAGGTGATTGTGGACTTTCTGCCGATATTGTCCATCTTGTGACTTCTGGACCATGAGCTGGACAATCACGTAAGCATCCTGGACGAGATTCATCACCAAGGAGAAAACGTAATATCGGGTGGCATTTAAGCTCCATCTTTCCTTATCGATATGTTGGATGAGGTTGATGCTTCTGGCCCAGAGGATGTTGTCACAGATGAAATAAAGGGCGCGGTTCAGGTTGGCTACGGTGAGGCACCATCGCAGCACAGGGTCACTCAGGTAAAGGGTTCTCCTGGCTGCATCAATAGAACTCACTGCATTGCCGAGCCTGAAAACTGAACGAAATAACAAAGTTAAGTTATTTTGAAGGCGTTCGGATTATGGTTAAAGTGCCATTCCACCATTGGATGTATTCTTTGGCATAAAATACAATACATTTTATGACAACATGACTAGACAGAGAAATCTTTTAGCTTCAAAATGATATATCAAACATAATTTTTTGACAACGACAAGTATATTAATTTTGCGACCAAAGTCACCTACCCTTTTAATTTCCGCGCGGTAGTGAAACGTGATGTCATCGGCAGGTTCCCCTTCTTGTGTACCACGTGTCGGTCTATTTTTAGACCAGGAAACCCCCAAAGTGAGAGAGTCATTTCTCCTCGTATATGGGGGCCAAAAAAAAATTGCGAAAAATTGAGTTAATCTTTCAGTTCGCTAGATTTATTGGTATTAGCTAGATTTATTGGTATTATTTTTATCGCGTTCTATCCGCCATTGCTGATAATATGTGCCACGTCACATGTCACGTGGTACACAAGAAGGGGAACCTGCCGATGACATCACGCGCGGAAATTAAAAGGGTAGGTGACTTTGGTTGCAAAATTAATATAATTGTCGTTGTCAAAAAATTATGTTTGATATATCATTTTGAAGCTAAAAGATTTCTCTATCTAGTGATACTATTTATATATGTTGTCAAAATATATTGTATTTTATGCCAAAGAATACATCCAATGGTGGAATGGCACTTTAAATTCTTCTGGTCAATCATTAAATCAGAATTAAATACAGAAAATAAATTGAAATAAAATTTGCGACTCGGTACTCATTCTAACATTTTACCAGAAACACAAGGATGGATGCTTGGTGCGTTGTGCATGCTCAAAAAGCATGGGGGGAATGTTCATTATAAACATTAATATACATACTCATTGGGTGGACATTTTATTAAGGACACCCATACATCCACCCGCTGTTTGATGCAGTTCTCTAATCAGCCGATCCCTTGACAGCAGCACGACGCATCAAATCACGCAGATACAAATCAAGAGCTTCAGTTAATGTTCACCAACATTCAAACATCACAATGGGGAAACACTGTGATCTCAAAGCGTGACTTTCTTTCACTGTGGTAGGGGTGTTGATTTGAGCCAGATGTAGTTCAGGTTTGAGTATTTCAGAAACTGATAATCTCCTGGGGTTTGCACACAGAACAGAGTTTATACAGAATGGTGCGTAAAACAAACACCAAGTGACTGAGCGACAGTTCTGTGGGTAGAAACAAACACCTTGTTGATAAGAGAGGTCAGAGGGGGGGAAATGGCCAGATTCATGGTTCGAGCTTTTTTGTCAGGAAGGATTTTGCAACTCATATAAATCACTCTTTACAACCGTGGTGAGCAGAAAAGCATCTCAGCATGCAACAGAAAGCAGAACAATACACTGGGTTCCACTCCTGCAGCCAAGAACAGGAACCTTAGAATCAAGAACAAGTTCCTATTAAATTGGACAGTGAGTGTATACAACAATAGTTAATTCTGATCCACTAATTTGATTGGACGATGAGCGTTCTAAGAGTGGTTACATTTAGTACAAGAGCACTGGGACATTTCACTGTGTCACTTTGCTTGTTTTGTTTTCCCACACCATTCTATCCGAGCTCGAGAGTCTGTTATGTTTGAAAATCCCAGGAGATCAGCGGTTTCTGAAATACTCAATACTCAGACCTGTCCATCTGGCTCAAACCAACACCCATGCCACATTTAAGGTCACAGAGATGATTATTTTGCCTGCATTATGGTGTAAGAAGCTGCACTTTTTATTTGCATTTTAGTTTAAATGACCATTTTAATATTCCATGCATGCATTCTTTTGAAAATTTATGGTGGGACAATTTAAAAAAAAAAAAGAGAAAGAGAAAAGGACTCCATTTGTACATCTCATGTGAATATTGGGATCATCTGGAAACATTAGTGATCGGTTATAAAAGGTGTTGATTTCATTGTTAAAGAAGAGGCTAAGGAGAAAAATGGGGGGGGAGAGAGAGAGAGAGAGAGAGAGAGAGAGGACAATCCATCTGGGCTTTTAGTCAACATCTGTGTACCACTTACGCTTTCGGTCTGAGCTCATGTTGGATTGTCTCTCTGTCAATCCAACACAAACGTTTTCATTACAAATGACATGATCAGTGTCAGGAACCAAACAGCAAGGCAAAAGGACACAGGAGTTTTTGGTTCAAAAGGCAGGGTTTTATTGACCCCCCCAAAAAAATATAAGTTTACAAAAAACAAAATTAATAAATAGGCCTGGCGGCACAGTGGTGTAGTGGTTAGCGCTGTCGCCTCACAGCAAGAAGGTCCGGGTTCGAGCCCCGTGGCCGGCGAGGGCCTTTCTGTACAGAGTTTGCATGTTCTCCCCGTGTCCGCGTGGGTTTCCTCCGGGTGCTCCGGTTTCCCCCACAGTCCAAAGACATGCAGGTTAGGTTAACTGGTGACTCTAAATTGAGCGTAGGTGTGAATGTGAGTGTGAATGGTTGTCTGTGTCTATGTGTCAGCCCTGTGATGACCTGGCGACTTGTCCAGGGTGTACCCCGCCTTTCGCCCGTAGTCAGCTGGGATAGGCTCCAGCTTGCCTGCGACCCTGTAGAACAGGATAAAGCGGCTACAGATAATGAGATGAGATGTGAGCATTATGGTGTAAGAAGCTGCACTTTTTATTTGCATTTCAGTTTAAATGACCGTTTTAATATTCCGTGCATGCATTCTTTTGAAAATTTATGGTGGGACAATTTTTTAAAAAAAAAGAGAAAGAGAAAAGGACTCCATTTGTATATCTCATGTGAATATTGGGATCATCTGGAAATATTAGTGATCAGTTATAAAAGGTGTTGATTTCATTGTTAAAGAAGAGGTTAAGGAGAGAGAGAGAGAGAGAGAGAGAGAGGACAATCCATCTGGGCTTTTAGACAACATCTGTGTAACACTTACGCTTCCGTCCTGAGCTCATGCTGGACTCCAAACTCTGCAGCTTCTGCACCAGAACTTTTCTCCGTGTATCATTTCGAAGCAGGTATTTGGCCAGTGCGCATGCGTACTGGGTTGCCCTGAACAGAAGTCACACATGGCTCAGATCTCTGCATTCACCGAACTTTAATGCTCATAAACATGCAAACACACCGACCTGAAAACACGATCCCTCCCCTGGCTCTGACTGCTCAACTTCATAAAAGAGTCCATTGCACTGATCTCACTCACTCACACCATCTGCACTCAAACTCGCTCACACTTGTACCACTTGGCACACCTCTGCGCATGCGCGTTAGCATTCAAGGCAGGATGGACAAAGTGCGTTTCATCGCATGATGGGGAATAAAATACATCATTAGTACTTGTTAAACATCTTTATCAAATCACAAACTTTAAAATATTACTAGACACGTCATGACTTTCGCTCCTGTTTTATTTATTTATTTATGCAATAACAGTAATTACAACAATGAAATAACTAGGCATAGACAAACAGACAGCAACAAAAGAAAAACAATAAATAATAATATAAGGGAAAAAATAAATAGAATAAATTAAAGACAATAAGTAATACATATACATACTATATCATATTATATAATACTACACAATACAGTGAGAGGAAGGGAACAATCATTCTTTCCATACTGTGTGAAGGACACATAAAAGTCTGTCATTCTTTTGATTGTCTTTAACCACTCGAAGAGAGCAAGTCTATTTCTGCCTTGAAGGCACAGAAGGAAGGTCGTACCTTTTGCCATTTTTGTTTCATCTCATTATCTCTAGCCGCTTTATCCTGTTCTACAGGGTCGCAGGCAAGCTGGAGCCTATCCCAGCTGACTACGGGCGAAAGGCGGGGTACACCCTGGACAAGTCGCCAGGTCATCACAGGGCTGACACATAGACACAGACAACCATTCACACTCACATTCACACCTACGGTCAATTTAGAGTCACCAGTTAACCTAACCTGCATGTCTTTGGACTGTGGGGGAAACCGGAGCACCCGGAGGAAACCCACGCGGACACGGGGAGAACATGCAAACTCCGCACAGAAAGGCCCTCGCCGGCCACAGGGCTTGAACCCGGACCTTCTTGCTGTGAGGCGACAGCGCTAACCACTATACCACTGTGCCGCCCCGCAAAAATATTTATGCCTCTTAAATTAAAATCACTAACTATACTCACTGATAATAATTCCGTGACCAACAGAAATAAGAAGGGGGAAATTGGGCATCCCTGCCTGATTCCACGATTGACCTCAAATCTGTTGGTTGTATTTTGGTTAATTATTACAGAACTATTTATATTTTTGTAAAGCATTTCAATAACCTTAATGAAAGGATCACCAAAACCAAATAACCTGAGAGTTTCCAAAAGAAATGAGTGTTCAATAGTATCAAAGGCCTTGTAAAAATCCAAGAAAAGGATAAGAGCTTGTGAAGGCACAGCATCGGCATAGTCTAGCAAATCAAGCACCAGTCTTACATTATTTGCTATATGTCGGTTTTTCATAAAACCAGATTGAGTTTCTGATATGATATGATATCATAGAGACCTGTTTTGAGTTTATTTGCATAAACTAAAGCTAATATTTTATAGTCAAACGTTAATAATGAGATTGCGCGCCAATTGTCAATACGTAGCGAATCTTTGTCCGGTTTAGGCACGGGCGCAGATAGAGGGGGGGACGGGGGGGATTCGTCCCACCCAGATTTAAATTCACCTCGTTCGGTCCCCCCCACTTATAGGGAGGAAAAAACGTCTATGCTGTCTTTCTTTGCATAAGGCAAACCTCACTGAAAAATCAAAAGACTAATTACCATTCGGTTTACTGAGGTGCACAGCAGTACATAGTTGCAACAACTCACATAAAACAAAACAAAGACTGATATTTGGTTGGTTGAGCTGCGCAGCCTGCACAGGTTGCGAGCTCGAGCTTGGTTGCTATGGTTACCCACAACAAGTTTGACAGGCATATCGGGGTTGGGGTTGGTTTGCTGGCAGCTTTGTCCCCCCCAGTTTTTTGTACCCCCCAGTTCAAAAAACGTATCTGCGCCCCTGGGTTTAGGTATAAGTGAGATTATTGCTTGTTTCATAGTAGTCATCATCTCCCTTTGTTCCAGACATTCATTATACATACAAAGTAGGGGACCCTGAATATATTCCCAAAAATGTTGATAGAATTCAGTTGAAAGCCCATCAATACCAGGAGACTTTCCTGTTTTCATAGAATTAAGGGCTTTCTTTACTTCAGCAACAGTTATATTTGTATCACAAACTTCTTTCTAAGCATTATTGATAACAGGGATATTGTTTCTTAGGGGTCATCCATAATTGTCATCATTATCAAGAGTCTACAAAGAGTAGACTTTTGAGCAAACCCCCCCCCCCCCCCCCCCCAAAAAAAAAAAAGTGTACATTAACGGACAAAAAAATGATGATGGATCTACGTGGAATAGGAATTCAAAATAAAACCATGTCTTGTATTACTTTTTATTAAAATATGTCCAGATTAAAAAAAAAAACCAGAATGCTACACAGGACTCAGTTTCACATGCAACATAACTGTCAATCACTGTGTTGGTCTTCCTTTTTTCAGCTTATGTCCTGTAGAATCCTGATGACGCTGAAGCTGGTAACGAGTTGGGAAATTCTGGTGACATATTTTACAACAGTTCTTGCGCAAGTCTTTATCCTGCTCTTCCTGAGCCAGTGCCCTCTTGCCTCCATGTACTTGAAGTATGTGGCGATTTTCGTTGGCTATCAGTTTATATGAAGTCTGGCCTGTTAACTTGTTGAATTTCCTTGCCTTTTGAGCCCGTACACATGCCTGCAGAAATGGAATAGCCGTCTCCATTGCATCTTTCAATTCAAAAAGTACAGGCAACATTGAAAGCATTTTATTCATTTTTTGCTGACAAGATTGAAGCTGGACAGCAAGGTTTGTAGTAACCACTTTCAGATCAGAGAGTTCAGTCAGTTTCTGTTTCAATTGGTTTATCTCAACTTTAGCTGCAGACACTGTAGTGCTTACTTTAGATCCAGCTTTTGTAAATGAACCCGATCCTTCCCACTGCTTCAACAAAGTGGAGAATTTCAGGTGTGATGAGGAAACTGTCGACAAAGCCCTCATAAATTCTGGATGACTCTTGATATCTTCAGACAGCAGTTTTGCACACGAAATTCCCAATGCAGTGCACAAAAGTGAACTGGCGTTTACTTCGTTTTCTGTCAAACGCTTCTCTCTAGCAGGTTCATCAGCCATGGCCTCTGGTGTTGTAACTGAGGTAGACACACTGACCAGTTTTGGAGCTGGGGCTGGTCGTGCAGGACTTTCATTCTGAAATGGAAGAAAAGATGACTGACTGTATAAAATTCAACTGACTGCTGATGCAAGTACAAAATACCCATATGATATCCTACGTACCGTTTAATGAGATTAATAATCCCGAATTGTAAAAGTCGACTTGATTTTTTCCATCCGGATGATCGCTTGCCGGCACAGCTCAGCTTGCTTTGAAACGTTCGTTTTCGATTCTTTCCAAGTAGCCTGTCCTGCCTTAACTGCTTCCTGCCGCTTCTCAGATGAATGCAGGAAACAATAAACGTTTAAAAACTGCTCGTACTCGTTTGAAGGAGTCTTGTGAAGAGCGGTATTTCTGCTATTCACAAATTTGTAAATGCGGTCAAAATCTGGGTCAGCCATTGTTGTTGTATTGAAGAAAGAAAGCGTGTAGAGCTAGCTGGCAACACTGTCGTGGCACGAAATTGACGGCTCATCATTTTTTTCATTTTTAAAAAGTGTACGCCTGGTCATTAACCCCCTCCCCCCCGCATATGGTTTGTACGCTCATGATAATGATGAAAATTATGGGTGACCCCTTATCTTTTCAATGAATCCGCTACAGTTGCTCGAGTTAAATTTGGAAGAATACAAATTTTTATAAAAGGTTTCAACGAAACTTGAGATTGAAGAAGGATCATTTGATATGGTGCCATTGATATTGAGAGAGGTCAAGGCTTTTCTTTGTCCATTTCTTTTCTCTAGAGAAAAAAAACTAGAATTCTTCTTGCCCTCCTCAAGCCATTTGGCCCTTGATCTAATAAAGGCCCCCTTTGCCAAGTCTATATAAAAATTGTCAAGTTGCAAGCTAAGATTTTCCTTTTCTATTTTTTCTTCTTCTGTAACATTTTCCCTAGACAGTTCATCTATTCTGTTGAGTAAGTTTGCTTCAAATTGACGTTTCTAGGCTTTGATCATTTTGGATCTCTTGATAGCAATATGTCTTGCCTTGTACTTGAAAAACTCCCATTTTTGTTTACACCCCTCACTTAGGTCATGGAATATCTCAGATATCAGGTGTTTAATACTATTGTTAAATATTTCATCTTTTAATAAGTTGTTATTTATTTTCCAATAACCTCGTAATTGTGGATAATCCTGTTGACCTCCTAATTTAATAGTTATCAATTTCTGATCAGATAGTGATGGAAAAGAATGTGAGATGTCTTTAACAAAGTTTATGGCTGATTGGGAAACAAGAAAAAGATCAATTCTTGATTTAAGTGTTGAGTTTTTGTTTGACCAGGAGCCTATCCCAGCTGACTACGGGCGAAAGGCGGGGTACACCCTGGACAAGTTGCCAGGTCATCACAGGGCCGACACATAGACACAGACAACCATTCACACTCACATTCACACCTACGGTCAATTTAGAGTCACCAGTTAACCTAACCTGCATGTCTTTGGACTGTGGGGGAAACCGGAGCACCTGGAGGAAACCCACGCGGACACGGGGAGAACATGCAAACTCCACACAGAAAGGCCCTCACCGGCCACGGGGCTCAAACCCAGACCTTCTTGCTGTGAGGCGGCAGCGCTAACCACTACACCACCGTGCTGCCCAGGCATTTTTACTTACAAATTTTATTTGTGGCCTTGGCCTGAGAAGACGTAAATCTTAGAGCCTGCTCATTAGGCCATACCACATCCCACCATGTGCCCGAAAGGGAGTTACATGTCAATCCTGAGATCGAGATCCTGACCTTTTCTGCTCCTTGGACCTGCCTGATCCATCCTGATGCCCTCCATCTGGTCAGAGTCTCATAACATCGCTCCTGTAGAGGACGGCTCCATATGGACAGTTGAAAGTCACACTTGAAAGACGCTCTTGGCGGCACGGTGGTGTAGTGGTTAGCACAGTCACCTCACAGCAAGAAGGTTCTGGGTTTGAACCCAGCGGCCAGCGAGGGCCTTTCTGTGTGGAGTTTGCATGGTGTCTGCATAGGTTTCCCCCACAGTCTAAAGACGTGGAGTTAGGTTAACGTGGGGCGGCCTTGGGCTGAAGTGCCCTTGAGCAGTGTACCTAACCCCTGACTGCTCCCTGGGTGCTCTGGTGTGGCTGCCCACTGCTCTGTGTGTGTGTGTTCACTGCTTCAGATGGGTTAAATGCAGAGGATGAATTTCATTGTGCTTGAAGTGTGCATGTGACAAATAAAGGTTTCTTCTTCTTAAGCCAGTATCTCACTGGGCTGTGACAGCCTGCGACTAGTTGGAGACACAACAATTGCAATAAAATATGTGAATTAGCGACAATTTTCACTTGGAATCCACTGAATTGATATTCGCATATTTTACCGCAATTGTCGTGTCTCCAACTAGTCGCAGGCAGTCACAACCCGGCTTTCCCTCGGCAGGCAGGGAAGTAGAGGAAGCCTCACGGAAATTGACTTGAGAAAGGTTCGCGATGGCTTTGCGACACCAGCGACGCATTTGCGGCTATTTTGAGAGAAATTTTGTCGCACAAATTTTTTGAACATGTTCAAAATTTCAGCGACGAAGGAGCGACACTTTGCAACTCATGCAAGGAAATTGAGAAGCCCCACGAAGGTTTCAAGACACTTTTGAAACTCTCTCGCGAATGATGTTCGCAATTTGTCGCAAGCTGTCGCAGCAGATACTACCCTTACAGTAATGCTTTTATGGCTGACGACTACAGCTGACTTGCTAACTTTAGGACTGCAGTTGTTATGAACAGTTTTGCACTCAAGTTTCCATCAATGAAGAGTTTATAACATCAACGAAACTGACTTCATGTTAAAAATGTTAAAAATGTTATCATCAAATTGTCTGTTGTCACCCAAATGAGGATGGGTTCCCTTTTGAGTCTGGTTCCTCTCGAGGTTTCTTCCTCATGTCGTCTGAGGGAGTTTTTCCTTGCCACCGTCGCCACAGGCTTGCTCATTGGGGATAGATTAGGGATAAAATTAGATCATGTTTAAAGTCATTAAAATTCTGTAAAGCTGCTTTGTGACAATGTCTATTGTTAAAAGCGCTATACAAATAAACTTGACTTGGCTTAACATGATTTTGGCTTCAGTTAATTTTGCTTTGTATCTGTTTGCATTTATTTTTGTTACCCCTTTTGTGTCATTTGGTTTGACCAAGCCACTATATATGTTCCTTTTTGTCTCGTTGTGTGAGGTCAGTTTTTGTTCAGTTAACGTCATGTCAGATGTGTTAGGACTGGGACTGTTTTGGCCTCTAGAGGCCGCTGTTTTTTCCTTATCTTGTCATGTTTGTTTTGGCCTCTAGAGGCCGCCACTGTTTCTGTGTTTTGTGTTTTTGTTTTGATGGCCATGTGCCTTTGTTTTGTGCCCCGCCTAGTCCTCATTATTGTCACCTGTGTCCTATTTAGTTTGTGTATAAATACTCCCTCAGTTTGGTCCCTAGTCACGGAGTCTTTGTGCTGTTATGTTTAGCTCCAGTAACCTCTGTTCCGTGTTCCTCGCCTGTGTCTTTGTGGTTTTTGTACTTTGCTTTCTTTTGGACTTTTTTGGACTTTGTGTTTACCATTTTTGGATCGTCTGAGTGTTTGTATTTTTGCCTCTTTTTTTCTGGTTTTTGGCTCTTTGTTTCTTTGAACTTTTGGTTTTTTCCCGGTTATCTTCTGAGCGTTTGGATTATACTTTTGTTTTTGCCCTGGATTGTAAATATTGTAAATAAACTGTTTTTCTACTCTACTTTTGCCTCACTCCTCTGCACTTGAGTCATTCCCCTGGTGGCCTAGTGGGGGTTTGCTGGCTCACTACACCAGCGACCTGGGTTTGATCCCCAGCAAAACCCTAACAGAAAGACTTCGTCATGACCGACTCAGCAGAGGCGTCTTCAACGGTCTACCTGGCTAACCTTCAGGGAATTACGGCTGCTTCAACACGCTTCGGAGCTACCATGGACACTCATGGACGAACACTTGCAAGCCAACGTGAGGCCCTTGCTCGCCACGAGGTACTGCTTCAGCAAATTGGGAAAACCCTGGCACAGCTGACTCCTTTGCCCACATCTCCTCATCCTGATCCGGCTCCTGCTCCACCATCTGCTCTTGCTCCAGTGCCTTCCGCCACGCTGCCTCCTTCACCTTGCGAACCCAGCCTTCCTGCACCACAGAGGTATGACGGCAAGCACGGTGAGTGCCGGGAGTTCCTTACCCAGTGCCAACTCACCTTTGAGCTCCAGCCTACCACTTACACTACGGATCGCTGCAAGATTGCCTTTGTGATAACCTTGTTAGCTGGTAAGGCACGAGCTTGGCCAATGGCCATCTGGCAGAGACAGGGACCTAAGTGCTCTGATTTCAAGCCAGGGGTGTCCAAACTGATCCATAAAGGGCCATGTGGCTGCAGGTTTTCATTCCAGCCATGCAGCAGCACACCTGACTTGGTTCATTCAATCAACTGACACACCCACCCTTTAATCAAGGGTGGGTGTGGCTGCAAGTATTTGACTGTGTGAAGACAGTTCAGTTGATTGAATGAGCCAAGTCAGGTGTGCTGCTGCATGGCTGGAATGAAAACCTGCAGCCACATGGCCCTTTATGGATCAGTTTGGACACCCCTGTTTCAAGCTGTTTACAGAAGAGATGCTTCGTGTCTTCGATCAGGCGGACATCAGTAAAGACGCAGCCAGAAAGCTCATGTCCATCCAGCAAGGAGGAAGCATCGCAGACTACGCCATCTCATTCCGGACGCTCGCAGCAGTCAGTGGATGGAACGAGGCTGCCCTGGTTTCAGCCTTCCACCATGGTTTGTCTGACCCCATCAAAGATGGCCTGGCCTCTATCGGATGCCCAAGTGACCTCAAAACTATGATCTCACATGCTATTCGTCTTGACAACAGGATTAGAGAGTGCCGCCGAGTCCTGAGCTTCCCCGGCCTCACTGCCTCGACCTGGAGCCCGTCTACCTCCTCCAGTGACTGTCCGGAGCCCATGCAAGTGGGTCGTACCCATCTCTCCGCATCTGAGAGGGAGCGCAGAAGGAGGGACAAGTGCTGCATCTACTGTGGCAAGCCTGGCCACTTCCGAGCATCATGTCCCGAGCTCTCGGGAAAAGGACCGCCCCGTCCAGCCGAGGGAGGGTTGTGACGGGGCCTACCCTCTCTCCTGAACTTCCTGGCCAAGGAGTCTACATCTCGGTCTCCATCTCCTGGGGTGAGTCCGTCCACTCTTGCCAGGCCTTGCTAGACTCCGGGGCGGCTGGTAACTTTATGGATATCCACTTCACCCGAACTATCAATGTCCCGACTGCACCTCTTGAAGTCCCGCTGTCTGTGTCTGCCCTGGATGGCCAAGCTTTAGGTGACAGAAGAGTCACCCAAGTAACTTCTCCAGTCTTTCTCCAGTCTCAAGCTCACAAAGAAGAAATATCCCTGCACCTGATTCATTCACCAGTGTTCCCAGTCATTCTAGGCCTTCCTTGGCTTACCCGCCACAACCCGCGCATAGACTGGGTAACTAGCCAGGTTGTGGAATGGGGCCCTGCATGCCATGCCTCTTGTTTGCTCTCTAGCTCTCCCGTGTCTCCTGCCGAGCCTCCTGATCTCACCGAGTTATCTCAAGTTCCCACAGAGTACTGGGACCTTCAAGAAGTCTTCAGCAAGAGTAGGGCCGCCATTCTTCCTCCGCACCGTGCCTACGACTGTGCCATTGGCTTGCTCCCTGGGACTACCCCTCCTCGGGGCAGACTGTTCTCCCTCTCTCAGCCAGAATGCAAGGCCATGGAGGAATACATCAAGGACGCCCTGGTCTCTGGGTTCATTCGACCCTCCACCTCACCTGCTGGTGCCGGCTTCTTGTCGGCAAGAAGGATGGGGGGCTCCGACCATGTATTGACTACAGGGGCCTGAACAAGATCACTGTGCGCAACCGCTATCCCCTTCCACTGATGTCCACAGCATTCGACCTGCTCCAAGGCGCCACCGTCTTCACCAAGTTGGACTTACGGAACGGATACCATCTCATCCGTATCCGACAGGGAGACGAGTGGAAGACTGCCTTTAACACCCCGTCAGGGCACTACGAGTACCAGGTGATGCCCTTCGGACTCACCAACGCACCAGCTGTTTTTCAGGCCCTAATCAACGACGTCTTGATGGACATGATTAACCAGTACGTTTTTGTCTACCTCGACGACATCTTGGTATTTTCCAAGACCTTACAGGAGCACCGCCACCATGTCCACCAAGTCCTCCAGAGACTACTACAGAATAAACTGTTTGCTAAGGTCCAGAAATGCGAGTTTCATGTCCCCGAGGTCTCCTTCCTGGGTTTTATAGAACGGACGGGACAACTCCAAATGGACCCAGCCAAGACCCTGGCCGTCCGGGACTGGCCTACTCCCGAGTCCGTTAGAGAAGTTCAGCAGTTCTTAGGATTCGCTAACTTTTACTGCAAGTTCGTCAGGAACTTCAGTTCCGTAGCAGCACCCATATCGGATCTCACCAAAAAGACTGGTAGATCTTATGTCTGGTCTTCTCGGGCGGAAAAGGCGTTCAAGGACCTCAAGCACCGCTTTTGCACGGCACCCATTCTGGTCCTCCCGGACACTTCCCAACCGTTCATCGTGGAGGTGGACGCCTCGGACAGTGGTGTCGGCGCGGTGCTCTCTCAACGCTCGGAAGGAAAGTTGCACCCCTGCGCTTACTTCTCCCACCGCCTGAGCCCTGTGGAGTCCCGATATGATGTGGGGGATCGAGAACTGCTAGCGGTTAAACTGGCCCTTGAGGAGTGAAGGCACTGGCTGGAGGGAGCGCAACATCCATTCCTGGTTTGGACGGACCACAAGAACCTGGAGTACCTCCAGCAAGCCAAGAGACTGAACCCATGACAGGCTAGGTGGGCCTTGTTTTTCAGTCGATTCAATTTCACCCTATCGTACCACCCTGGCTCTAAAAACACCAAACCGGACGCGCTCTCCAGGCTATTCTTGCCCAACAACAGGGAGAGTGAAGTTGGGCCTATTATCCCGGTGTCCCGGATTGTGGCCCCTGTCCGCTGGGGTGTTGAGGAGGCCATCCGACAAGCTCAACACCAGGACCCCGGTCCTGAGACAGGGCCA
This sequence comes from Neoarius graeffei, assembly GCF_027579695.1. Taxonomy (NCBI): domain Eukaryota; kingdom Metazoa; phylum Chordata; class Actinopteri; order Siluriformes; family Ariidae; genus Neoarius; species Neoarius graeffei. The sequence goes on along the minus strand of NC_083588.1, from coordinate 60,883,012 downwards.
CCGGGCCTCCTGTACATCCCTCGTCAAGCCCGGGCCAAGGTTCTCCAGTGGGGTCATTCGTCCCCTCTCACCGCCCACCCGGGAGCTTGGAGGACCCTGGACTTCTTGAAAAGACGCTTCTGGTGGCCAAGCATGGAGAAGGAAGTTAGGTCATTCGTCCTGTCCTGTGAGGTGTGCACCAGAAGCAAGAACCCACAACAGCATCCCCAGGGCCTCCTGAATCCCCTGCCCATTCCCCGGAGTCCCTGGTCCCATGTGGCAGTCGACTTCATCACGGGTCTTCCTGACTCACAAGGTAACACTGTCATATTGGTCATTGTCGACAGATTCTCGAAGGCCTGCCGCTTCATACCACTGTGCAAACTCCCTTCTGCTCTTGAAACAGCCAAACTTATTTTTAATCATGTCTTCTGAGTCTTTGGTCTCCCACAGGACATCGTCTCTGACCGGGGGCCCCAGTTCTCCTCCCGAGTGTGGCGCGGGTTCTGCAAGCTCATCGGGGCCACTGCCAGCCTCTCCTCTGGGTTCCACCCCCAGTCCAATGGCCAGACGGAGAGGCTCAACCAGGACCTGGAAACCACCATGTGAGGCCTGGTGATGGATAACCCGACATCGTGGAGCACCTGGCTGCCATGGGCAGAGTACGCCCACAACACCCTGCAGTCATCGACCACCAAGCTGTCGCCGTTCCAGTGCCAATTCGGGTTCCAGCCACCTCTGTTCCCGGAGCAGGAGGAGGACGCTGGGGTGCCCTCGGTCAACCAGTATGTGAGACGGTGTCGCAAGACCTGGAGCAAGGTCAGGAGGACCCTCATCCAGACCTCCAGAACCAACCAGACTCAGGCCAACTGCCATAGAAGGCCTGCCCACGTTTTCCGCCCTGGGCAGCGGGTTTGGCTGTCCACCAAGGACCTTCCGCTGCGGGTGGAGAACCGCAAGCTTGCCCCTCGCTACATTGGCCCCTTCAAGGTGGTGCGCAGGGTGAACCCTGTCGCCTACCGGCTCCAGTTGCCCCGGACTCTAAGGATCAACCCCACATTTCATGTTTCCCTGTTGAGGCCCGTACTGTCGTCCACGTATGCCCCTGCCCCTAGGAATCCCCCGCCCCCCCGCATCTTCCAGGGTCAGACTGTGTTCACTGTGTGTCACCTGCTTGACTCCCGCCGGGTCCGCGGTGGGCTCCAATACCTAGTGGACTGGGAGGGCTATGGCCCTGAGGAACGCTGTTGGGTCCCCGCCCGGGACATTTTAGACAAGGATCTGTGTCGGGACTTCCATTTGGCCCATCTGGATCGCCCTGGGAACGTCAGGAGACGCTCCTTGAGGGGGGATCCTGTTAGGACTGGGACTGTTTTGGCCTCTAGAGGCCGCTGTTTTTTCCTTATCTTGTCATGTTTGTGTAAATCACCCTGCTCATCAGCAATAGATTGCACTACAAGTTCTTTACACTCTAGGGATGATACTCACTTATACAGAGGCCTGGGGTAAACTATGGAAATGTTTACAGTTGACTGCTGTGCTTCTATACAGTTATACTCTGAGCCCCCACTCTGATTAACCTCAGAGAATGACAATTTAACATATTTAAACTATACCTATTGGAGACCATTAATTACCATGACATAGGAAAGTAAGATCAGGCATACAGTAGATTATATCAGAAGATAAGTAATAAACATTTATTATGAACCCATTACTGTGCTTAACCTTCTTCAAAAGTCGTTAATAATATTAAATGACAGCAACACTGAACAAACCACACATTCAAGATAGAAAGGGAAAAGAAAGAAAATACCCGGCCGGAGTTAAAACAGCAACGTATGGGTACCCAGGTTGGCGCGCGTTGGAGCTCTAAACATCCGAGGGAAAGGAATCACTGTTTACTCACGAACAGCTGTGAGTTAGCTTCCCCAAGCTAACTGTAGTCACTCTACGATGTTGACCCCAAATACCAACATTGACCGTCGTCCATACGACCCCACTACCATCCGCAGCAGCTGAGAAGACTCTGTACCACGAACATCCCTCGGGCACCTCGAAGTAGTCCCCTTTTACGTGTTTAATCCCGAGTAAAAAAACCTTGCTAGCCGAGACTCAACAGCTCATAGCAACAGCGGTAATTGAAAACAGCTGTGACTCCACCCCGTCCCGCTGAACCGACTCAAGTGGAAAAAAATACAACCGTGGATCAACTGGTCTCAAAGTCCGTAACTTTCACATAGTGTTACTATTAATCAAAATCACTAATGTCCGTGGGACCACGGACGAGAGGATATTCACATAACTTGTTCTTACACTCCCTTCCCCCATTACCCTAGCAACCCACACACCCTCTGGAACACAGGCTGCATAGGAAGTAACGTGTGTTACACTCGTGTAGTTTGTCGGCCTACAGTCCGACAAACAAAATACAAAGCACATACTACAAGAGGCCTATTGGACCTGAACAACCATTGTAAACAATATATATTTAAACAATTATATTAGATATTAAAATCTCTTATTAGGAATGCATATTTTTACACCCCAATATACAGTACATTGAAAGATTACATTACATATTGAACTCTCCTGTTAATAACACATACTAGTACACAATATACAATACATTAACATAAATTAGGCTTAACCTAATTTTCAGATGTGTTACATTTGTTTTGGCCTCTAGAGGCTGCCACTGTTTCTGTGTTTTGTGTTTGTTTTGACGGCCATGTGCCTTTGTTTTGTGCCCCGCCTAGTCCTCATTATTGTCACCTGTGTCCTATTTAGTTTGTGTATAAATACTCCCTCAGTTTGGTCCCTAGTCACGGAGTCTTTGTGCTGTTATGTTTAGCTCCAGTAACCTCTGTTCCGTGTTCCTCGCCTGTGTCTTTGTGGTTTTTGTACTTTGCTTTCTTTTGGACTTTGTGTTTACCATTTTTGGATCGTCTGAGTGTTTGTATTTTTGCCTCTTCTTTTCTGGTTTTTGGCTCTTTGTTTCTTTGAACTTTTGGTTTTTTCCCGGTTATCTTCTGAGCGTTTGGATTATACTTTTGTTTTTGCCCTGGATTGTAAATATTGTAAATAAACTGTTTTTCTACTCTACTTTCGCCTCACTCCTCTGCACTTGGGTCATTCCCCTGGTGGCCTAGTGGGGGTTTGCTGGCTCACTACACTAGCGACCCGGGTTTGATCCCCCGCAAAACCCTAACAAGATGTTTGTGTGTTAAGTTAACATTTGTTGACCTCTTTTATAGGCCTATAGGTACTGTATTATTAATTTTGGTCTTTGTAAACTTTTTAAATATTTTTGGGTCAATAAAACCCTGCCTTTTGAACCAAAAACTCTTGTGTCCTCTTGCCTCACTGTTTGGTTCCTGACACTGATCATGTCATTTGTAATAATGAAAATGTTTGCGTTGGATTGACAAAGAGAGTCAAACAGAAGCATTTTCACTAGTGCTCTCAGACTCTTGGACTCCTCAATCAATAAGACCAGCCCATGAGTATTTTTATTTATTTTTATGAGAAACTGGCCCTCTATGAAAAAAAGGAGGCTTTAAAATCTTTCACCTTTAGAGTTTATTGAACTGAATTGAACTGTCATTGCGCAGCTGTACAATGACATTTCAGTGCAACTCCTCAGTGGTACATCCAATATAAAAATAAAAGTCTAATATCAAATAAGTCTCATCGCTCATCATCTCTAGCCGCTTTATCCTGTTCTACAGGGTCGCAGGCGAGCTGGAGCCTATCCCAGCTGACTACGGGCGAAAGGCGGGGTACACCCTGGACAAGTCGCCAGGTCATCACAGGGCTGACACATAGACACAGACAACCATTCACACTCACATTCACACCTACGCTCAATTTAGAGTCACCAGTTAACCTAACCTGCATGTCTTTGGACTGTGGGGGAAACCGGAGCACCCGGAGGAAACCCACACGAACACGGGGAGAACATGCAAACTCCACACAGAAAGGCCCTCGCCGGCCACGGGGCTCGAACCCAGGACCTTCTTGCTGTGAGGCGACAGCGCTAACCACTACACCACCGATCTATCTAATTAACCTCCAGTACACTAGGTGGCGCTGATAAACTCTAACACCGACTCTTAACTCTACTGGTTTGTTGTTGAGCGGAATTGAAGATGGCGGACGCTGAGGGAACCAACTCAGCAACCTGTACTTTTCTTTTTAAGAAATCAAACAAGAAATTCTCTGCGCGGAAAAGAAAAGCAAGCGACAGCGACAAAGGTAAAGTTCACAATTTATTTCTCCGGCATTAAATATGAATTGTTTAGCGGATGTTTACATTATATGTAGCATTTTAAACATGCTAGTCAGTCTTGCTAACTGTGTAGAAACTAGGAAGCTCCTAAAACAAGGCTGTTTATTTATTTGTTTACTTGTTTATTTAGACAGAAGCAGCGATGAGGAGAAAAACGCCGTGGTGAAAAGGGAGAAGAGGCCGAGCTCTCACAACCCCATGATACAGCGGGTTAGTCTGGTGTCGTAAAAAACTCTTTAAAGGTGCAATAGCTGATTTTTAAAATTCTTTATTTGTACAGATAATGCGGAAGATATAGAGTCTGGTCTACAACCCCGATTCCAAAAAAGTTGGGACAAAGTACAAATTGTAAATAAAAACGGAATGCAATGATGTGGAAGTTTCAAAATTCCATATTTTATTCAGAATAGAACATAGATGACATATCAAATGTTTAAACTGAGAAAATGTATCATTTAAAGAGAAAAATTAGGTGATTTTAAATTTCATGACAACAACACATCTCAAAAAAGTTGGGACAAGGCCATGTTTCCCACTGTGAGACATCCCCTTTTCTCTTTACAACAGTCTGTAAACATCTGGGGACTGAGGAGACAAGTTGCTCAAGTTTAGGGATAGGAATGTTAACCCATTCTTGTCTAATGTAGGATTCTAGTTGCTCAACTGTCTTAGGTCTTTTTTGTCGTATCTTCCGTTTTATGATGCACCAAATGTTTTCTATGGGTGAAAGATCTGGACTGCAGGCTGGCCAGTTCAGTACCCGGACCCTTCTTCTACGCAGCCATGATGCTGTAATTGATGCAGTATGTGGTTTGGCATTGTCATGTTGGAAAATGCAAGGTCTTCCCTGAAAGAAACGTCATCTGGATGGGAGCATATGTTGCTCTAGAACCTGGATATACCTTTCAGCATTGATGGTGTCTTTCCAGATGTGTAAGCTGCCCATGCCACACGCACTAATGCAACCCCATACCATCAGAGATGCAGGCTTCTGAACTGAGCGCTGATAACAACTTGGGTCGTCCTTCTCCTCTTTAGTCCGAATGACATGGCGTCCCTGATTTCCATAAAGAACTTCAAATTTTGATTCGTCTGACCACAGAACAGTTTTCCACTTTGCCACAGTCCATTTTAAATGAGCCTTGGCCCAGAGAAGACGTCTGCGCTTCTGGATCGTGTTTAGATACGGCTTCTTCTTTGAACTATAGAGTTTTAGCTGGCAACGGCAGATGGCACAGTGAATTGTGTTCACAGATAATGTTCTCTGGAAATATTCCTGAGCCCATTTTGTGATTTCCAATACAGAAGCATGCCTGTATGTGATGCAGTGCCGTCTAAGGGCCCGAAGATCACGGGCACCCAGTATGGTTTTCCGGCCTTGACCCTTACGCACAGAGATTCTTCCAGATTCTCTGAATCTTTTGATGATATTATGCACTGTAGATGATGATATGTTCAAACTCTTTGCAATTTTACACTGTCGAACTCCTTTCTGATATTGCTCCACTATTTGTCGGTGCAGAATTGGGGGGATTGGTGATCCTCTTCCCATCTTTACTTCTGAGAGCCGCTGCCACTCCAAGATGCTCTTTTTATACCCAGTCATGTTAATGACCTATTGCCAATTGACCTAATGAGTTGCAATTTGGTCCTCCAGCTGTTCCTTTTTTGTACCTTTAACTTTTCCAGCCTCTTATTGCCCCTGTCCCAACTTTTTTGAGATGTGGTGTTGTCATGAAATTTCAAATGAGCCAATATTTGGCATGAACTTTCAAAATGTCTCACTTTCGACATTTGATATGTTGTCTATGTTCTACTGTGAATACAATATCAGTTTTTGAGATTTGTAAATTATTGCATTCCGTTTTTATTTACAATTTGTACTTTGTCCCAACTTTTTTGGAATCGGGGTTGTACTCAGTCAATAAACTATCTGGTTTTGAATGGTGATGTTGGTTTTAATTTGAAATAAAATGATTGAAAGAAATAATACAGCTCTAACAATCTTTGATGTGAATACTCTATTCAGAATTTGGCAAAAATTCTGCAAATTTGTGGAAAAATGGCGGCTTGATCTGGGACATGATAAATGGTCGACTACATCGCATTCCCTTAAAAAGGTTGTAGTCCACTGAAAAGTCTACAGTTATCACTAATTGTATTTTAAGTTGTAACTTTATACACCTAAGGATTGGTGCGCTCACAGAATAATCATAACCGTAATAAAACATCATGCAAAATATTTGATCACCGTCGTAACTCCATTTTCCGCAAACCCAAAACCAATACGATCGTGTGTTTTGATCTAAACGGAAAGCCTCAGGGTCGAGGTCACTACCTCACCAAAAGTATGAACTTAAAATCACTATGCCATATAAACATTTAGTTATAAATCTGTGATTTTTGTTTTTTAAAACGAAAGCTGAAAGTTAGGTATAGAATATGTTTCTTACAGAATATGTTACGATGGTAGCTGGTCTTGTATGAATTTCTGAGCTATAAAATGAGTTGTGGTCTATTTTTTACCGTAGCGTGTTATTTGTGTGCGGGGAAGGACACACATTAACAATTTGCATATGTAGAATGGAATTTTCCACTCCAACAGTTAGAAGTTGATCGTGCTTCCATTTGCGGTCTTTCTGTTACGCGGGTGATCTGTTCGGACGTTATCACTGAAAAGGTGAGTTTTGACAGTTTTATTTTGTTTTAGTCTTGCAGTATAAGGCAATAGAATGTTTCTTTTTCATCTTACTTTCATATTTCGTAGTGTTTGCGTATTTTTAGCCAATATTTTGCAACCATGGTCAATTTAGATCGAACTTTTGATAGAATCTACAGCCAGTCATTTTGCCCCGCCTCGCGCTCCGTCCGGTGCGGTAGTGATGTCCCGTTGCTCGCGCGCCGCAGCAGAGACCCGCGCGACCTTCAGCCGGTACAGTCGCTGTTCTTTCACCACCGCCGTTATTCTCATCTTTCCGGTGTGTTCTTGATTTTTCCATTGTGTTCCATTTCGCCAAATCAAATACCCAAAATGTATCATATTATTCATATTTAAGTGAAAAATCAATTCTGTCATCATAACTTGGCATTTTTAACCCAAGCAATCAAAAAGAGGAAATGTATTCAATATTTTCACTCATCTGTGAAGGAGCGGCTTTAATTCTTCATGATAGAGTTATTTTATATGGAAATCAATTTTACAAAAGCATTTGAATTATAATCAAAACATTTTTCCACAGTGGAGGCCAAATAAAGCAAGATACTATCTTTATTCTTATTAAACATGACAAAAGAAACATTGAGTGTTAGGTAAATGCAAAAAGAAAAGTAAAATTATAAAATTTATATTTTGACCATGATGTCCCAAATGAGAGACCAGTTTCTGAGGCGGACCCACCATCTTCGGGCATTTTCACACCTATAGTTCATCAGAATCCGTTGACGAGTTTATAAACGTGGTGTGTTTTCTATAGACCGTTTGCACTTGTGTCACGAATCTCCCATGATGCTCTTTGATTTTGTGTCCGCTAGGGCTGCTCGATATTGGAAAAAATCAATATCACAATTTTTTCAGTAAATATCGATATCGCAATTTTTAAAACGATATTTATACACCTTTTTTTAAAGCCCTGATCATCAACACCTGAGGCACCGGGCCACATTTTTATAGTACAGGCCTCATAGGCTACCTGTCAACCCTTCCCGTTGTACCCTGAAACGCCTTTTACTTAAACTATTTACTGTGCAAGCGCGTACTTTGCATAGATCCTATAGCCTGCACAAGGCTCACGTTCTCCTCACTCAACATTTCCGATCACAGAGGATGGAGCCAGCGCTGGTATTACCAGTGATTACTGCGTAACGTCCACACTGGCTCGTAGCCAGCCAAGGATAAAATCTCTCTCTCACACACACACACACACACACACACACACACACACACACACACACACACACTACAACGTAAGCTTGTGTGTTGTTAAGACACCAACATTAAACACGCACAATATAGAGACAAGTCCTTAAGAATTAACATACATGAAAATAGGCTTCTCTTCCTTCATCTTCCAAATGTGGACTCCGCTATCTTTTTGGCATGTCAGCATTGAAATACCATTTGCAGAGATATTTCACTCGCCATTAAGAAAAGTAAAAGCAACACATGATTAGGGCTACATGATTAGCAGGGGGACACCGTTTTAAGCGCACGGAATTTTAAAAACAATGTAATTACATCTGAGTCCGTCTACATCGCGCAATAAACCCGTCCTTAGCAGAACCTACTTCAAAGCATGATGCTAGCTGCAGATGCACAAGTCAAAATCAAATGAACCCAACATGCCGCGGCGGGCAACATTAATAACCAAATTGCCTTACCTTAAAACGCTGCCTTGACCACAGGACGACTCGCAATTATTCCACTTAAATCCACACGGTTTAACACATCTAACACAGCTAGCAAGCTGGATATGTGCTAATATTATTGTGCTTGTTTTCTTCCGTAGATGCCATTTTTACATTACCCAGTCCCACATCCAAAAATATGACGTAAATATATGTTAATTGTATTATTATAACTATTAGCAAGCAAATCAAACAACATATTAAGAAATCAATATATCAAATCACCCAACACGTATGAAAACAGAAGAACTGATTTTTTACTGTTGCGGAGATATCGCGGGAGTAGAATGGATGACGTATGCAAGGCTACGGTGTGCCTTAGGGGACAGAAGGGTTCGTTTTACCTTACTGTCACGTCAATGTTATTGTTGTTTTATTGTCATTGTAGAAATATTGTGCACGTCCCTTTCGACAAATGACAAAAAATCGTTTCATATCGATATTATGAATTTTGATATCGTTTGACACCAATATCGATATCGTGATAAAAATACGATATATTGCACAGCTCTAGTGTCCGCCATCTTTGTGGTATCGCATCCATGGTGGCTGAGGAGAGCACGTTCGCGAACTGTAATTTTTCACAAATATATCACGAATTGAGTAATAGCGACGAGGTCCGATACAGGGAAAAGATAAAAGAATGTTCGGGGTGGATCCGTACAGCAATGTTGTAGAGTATGGAGACGATGTACGGATGTGGCCGAGTGTGAATTACACGGACGTCGTGAATTACCTGGTGTTCACTACTAGCTTCGTCACTGGGAAGCAGATGAAAGCGTACAAAAGTTTAGCGCAAGTTTACTGTAAGGATCTAGTAGGTTCCTGATGTGGGCAAATGTTACACAAACCAAAAAAAAAAATCCAACCTAATTATTGACGTCTTCAAAGGCGACATTTTCCCGAGCTCAACTACCTACATTTTACTGCGGCTTTGTGCTCTGCATTTGTAACTGCAATATAAACTGGAGTAGCGCTTACATGTCTATCACTTACAGTATATATATAAAATATTTATTTATTTTATCTATGGGTCACGTAAACAGTAGAAATATAAACTTACCCTTGATCTGTACATATTTGTAGCTGGTCTCTTATGTCCGATCTGTTCAGAATTGCAAGTCTCTGTCGTCTACGGGTTAGATCTTCCATTTGGGGCCTTTCTCGCATTTTAACAGCAGGTAAACTAAACAATCTGACTCCAGCCTTAGCAGAATCGTTCGAGCAGCCGATGACTGCGCAAATTTGCAGCATTTCGTATTAAGGTACTTGTTGCTACGCATGTGTTATTCTACAAAGATGGTGGACACGGCTAAATCAGAGAGGCTCGTGGGACGTCACATGCAAACAGTCGATTTGGTTAGGTTTCTCTTCATGCGGAGAAGAATCCAAGCGAATCAAAATGCATTACTACAAACTACGTCAGAAGGTTGACTCTGCTTATTGGTCAGATGTAGCTTGGGCAGGAGCAAGAGAGTAACTCCAGGAAGAGAACGTCCTTCGTTTCGGACGAGTGCATATTTCTGTGAGAGAAACGCTGCTGTGCTGTTTAACATGGAGTAAAAGCAGAGTTAGTATCTGCATATGTTCTTTTTTTGGCTGTTCCCGTTAAGAGTCGCCACAAACAAACCGCTCCAGAGTGCATTTGGGACAGGACCGAGACCATTTCTGATCATGGTGTGGTTGTTTTAATCCACAGCCAGGTGTTCACACCAAGGGGGGAAACCTAACCAGGGTCTGATTTAACCAGACTGAAAAGCGCACGCAGATGTGAAAACACTGTAATATCTAAGGGGTGGAGCTTTGTGAACATGGGCGGGAGTCATTCACATGTCAAGTTCGCCTAACTGTTAGAGACTTAATTGAAAAATGGTAATTAAAAAAAGGCTAATTATACCTTCTGCATCTTTAGTCCTTCCGCTAAAGCTCACACTAACTTAATTATACTCTATTTCAGACCAAGAAGGTGGAAAGAGAAGTGGTTTCCTCCAGTGAAAGTGATGAAGACGGAAAAGCCAAGAAGATCACAGTGGCTTATAAATCCACTCGCTCAGCGGTGAGAAGTCGCATCACATTATTATTATTTATCTTCATCATCATCTCTGAAGCATATTCAGTGTTTATTAAGCCGAGGTCACAACCGGATGTACAATTTTTTGGCCGTGCGATTTTTGGCGTTTCCCAAATAGCTGCGTGTTTATTTTATTTTTTTTTTTTTGTTCGTGGAGAAAGACACACGTTGTCCGTAAGTTTGTCTTGCAACCTGAAAAAACCATAAGCGCCCGTAGAGTTTGTTTGACATGACAAAGAACCTCTACGGCTCGAAAATCAGCACGTCACACGCGCGCCCTCCGTGCGTTTCTTGCGTTATTTGCACGTAGACCGGCCGTAGGAGCACGTACGGCTGGTTGTGACCGAGGCATTAGATGTGTAGACAATAATATCGGTTGTTTTCCCAGCGATCAGGTTTTAAATCTGTGCTCATAGATGCACAGTAACGTCCACCCTGAATTTACATTAAGTTTAATAATCTGTTCATAATCCGTCTCCGATCTCAGACGTCTACACCTTGATCGGAATACAGTGGGGCAAAAAAGTATTTAGTCAGCCACCAATTGTGCAAGTTCTCCCACTTAAAAAGATGAGAGAGGCCTGTAATTTTCATCATAGGTACACTTCAACTATGAGAGACAGAATGAGAAAAAAAATCCAGAAAATCACATTGTCTGATTTTTAAAGAATTTATTTGTAAATTATGGTGGAAAATAAGTATTTGGTCAATAACAAAAGTTCATCTCAATACTTTGTTATATAGCCTTTGTTGGCAATGACAGAGGTCAAACGTTTTCTGTAAGTCTTCACAAGGTTTTCACACACTGTTGCTGGTATTTTGGCCCATTCCTCCATGCAGATCTCCTCTAGAGCAGTGATGTTTTGGGGCTGTCGCTGGGCAACACTGACTTTCAACTCCCTCCAAAGATTTTCTATGGGGTTGAGATCTGGAGACTGGCTAGGCCACTCCAGGACCTTGAAATGCTTCTTACGAAGCTATTCCTTCGTTGCCCGGGCGGTGTGTTTGGGATCATTGTCATGCTGAAAGACCCAGCCACGTTTCATCTTCAATGCCCTTGCTGATGGAAGGAGGTTTTCACTCAAAATCTCACGATACATGGCCCCATTCATTCTTTCCTTTACACGGATCAGTCGTCCTGGTCCCTTTGCAGAAAAACAGCCCCAAAGCATGATGTTTCCACCCCCATGCTTCACAGTAGGTATGGTGTTCTTTGGATGCAACTCAGCATTCTTTCTCCTCCAAACACAAGTTGAGTTTTTACCAAAAAGTTCTATTTTGGTTTCATCTGACCATATGGCATTCTCCCAATCCTCTTCTGGATCATCCAAATGCTCTCTAGCAAACTTCAGACGGGCCTGGACATGTACTGGCTTAAGCAGGGGGACACGTCTGGCACTGCAGGATTTGAGTCCCTGGCGGCGTAGTGTGTTACTGATGGTAGCCTTTGTTACTTTGGTCCCAGCTCTCTGCAGGTCATTCACTAGGTCCCCCCGTGTGGTTCTGGGATTTTTGCTCGCCGTTCTTGTGATCATTTTGACCCCACGGGGTGAGATCTTGCGTGGAGCCCCAGATCGAGGGAGATTATCAGTGGTCTTGTATGTCTTCCATTTTCTAATAATTGCTCCCACAGTTGATTTCTTCACACCAAGCTGCTTACCTATTGCAGATTCAGTCTTCCCAGCCTGGTGCAGGTCTACAGTTTTGTTTCTGGTGTCCTTTGGAGGACAGAGGAGCCTCTTAAAGAAGTTGTTACAGGTCTGCGAGAGCCAGAAATCTTGCTTGTTTGTAGGTGACCAAATACTTATTTTACCGAGGAATTTACCAATTAATTCATTAAAAATCCTACAATGTGATTTTCTGGATTCTTTCCCCCCATTCTGTCTCTCATAGTTGAAGTGTACCTGTGATGAAAATTACAGGCCTCTCTCATCTTTTTAAGTGGGAGAACTTGCACAATTGGTGGCTGACTAAATACTTTTTTGCCCCACTGTAGCTCCCAATCAGAATTAAAGTTCTGTCTGATCGACCGAGGTTTGGGAATCTTTTTAATAAAGGGTAGTTCTTCGGTAACGGAATTTACAGTCACAGCAAAACGTGTTAACATTTTTAATTGCAGTACTCAAGATAATGGTATTAAATAAACTTTCACACTATCTTTTGACCCCCCAAAAAAGCATCGAAAAATTGGCTGTGTTTAACTCTGAACGCAAAATCAGAAATTTACAAGGAAAGAAAAGTCAGTAACGGAATTACGTCAGAAAAAAACAAAACAAAAAAAACCTTTTCTTAAAATTCAAGCCAAGATTTCTCTGAAGCGACGTTGCTGTAATTGGGTTTGTGGTGATTTTTTATTTATTTATTTATTTTTAAAGTATGGTTGTCGGTACATTTTGCCTGGGAGTCCGTACTTAAGCAAGATCACTGAGCTGACGAGTTAAGGCAATCTTAATAATTTCATATTATTAAGAGGAGAATTGCCCTCATCTGTTCACGAGAATAAATATCTCCAAAACTATTGCACTTCAGCATGACATCACTTCCTGTTTTAGAAGGAAAGGGAACATATGGAATGAGCTCAGAAGGCGTTTCACACAACATGACTTGGAGTAAAACGTAACCGTTTCACTTAGAAATACTTTATGGAAACTTTAAAAGCAACTTAAGTCGGATAAGTACGGAAGCCGCGAGAGGCCCTTCATATAATCTTTTTTTTATTCACCTTGTTATCCCGAGATAACGACATAATTAATTCAGGATCTCGAGAAAACAACACAACTAATTTGAGATCTCGAGAAAACAAAACCATTATTTCGAGATCTCGAGAAAACAAAATTATTTCATGATCTCAGCTGGATCACTGTATCTCCGTCGGTAGAGACGAAGCCGGGCCAGTCTTCTGCGGAGGTGCCGCGGACTAATTTTGAAATTATCCCTTATTAAAAGACTTAATGCAGTCTCTCCCTGTGTCAACCCCTGATCAAAATATTGCCTTATTAGGTGATCGATTATTCCAGACATTCTAATGACCAAAGTTGCGTCTGTACAGAATGAGAAATAGCCCCAAAGTCAGCGTATCACAAGTCTCTTGGCGCATCTGAATGAACCATTTCTCAGCTGTTTACTCGAGATCATGAAATAATTGTGTTGTTTTCTTGAGATCTCGAGTTAGTTGTGTTGTTTTCTCGAGATCCTGAATTAATTATGTCGTTATCTCGGGATAACAAGGTGAATAAAAAAAGATGATATGAAGGGCCTCTCGCGGCTTCCGTAGATAAGCCTTTGAAGAAGGAACAGTCATTGATTTGGTAACGGAAACGGGACGATCGCTGGTAATGCGGTGATTGTTTGAATAAAACCCTGGTTGTTGAAGTAACTCGAGGATGTAGAGTGCGAGATTCAGCTTGTGTGGTGTTTGGTGTGTGTGAGGTAGAAACCAGAGGGACCAGACGACATGGGAGCCACCGCCGTGTACGCGCTGGACACCGAGAGAGAGAAAGACGCTCAGGCTATCTTTGAACGCAGCCAGAAAATTCAGGAGGTGAGTTAAGGGAAGGGCTTTTTTTTTAAAATAAATGTTAAACAAACCAGTCCAGCAGGACAATTTGTACCGTATAATCAAATTTATGGTCAGTTTTCTACTTCATTCCTCACGGCAAGAGGAACTCGACTTACAAAAGGAGTGTCATCTTTTTCTGTTTGTTTTTTTTTTTTTAAATAAAGGAGTCTTCAGTTACAATTTGTAATCCAGTTACAGTTACATTGCTTAACCATTAATGATTATTTTATGGCTATAAATAAGAATTTGAGGTTGATTTGGTTTCATCGTGCCGCTTCACGTTTTGACTCGCGCTGCGAGATGTGATTTTTCTTCTTGCCCGTTTCTAGGAACTGAAAGGTAAAGATGACGACAAAATCTACCGTGGCATCAATAACTATCAAAAATTCATTAAGCCGAAGGACACCACCATGGGTAATGCGTCATCTGGCATGGTCAGGTACGTGGAGAGACGGGTTCACAGGCTGCCTTTGATGATCAGCGTCGTTTCCTGCTTCTAATTTTGATCTGTTCTCTGACAGGAAAGGACCAATCAGAGCTCCTGAGCACCTCCGGGCTACGGTGCGGTGGGATTACCAACCCGACATATGCAAAGATTACAAAGAGACAGGCTTCTGTGGATTCGGAGGTGTGAGAGAACGTTACTTCTTAAGAGAGAATATCTTTTTAATCTGGCTGAATTTATCAAATATTTCTTATTACACTACCGTTCAAAAGTTTGGGGTCACTTTGAAATGTGCTTATTTTTGAAAGAAAAGCACTGTTCTTTTCAATGAAGATCACTTTAAACTAATCAGAAATCCACTCTATACATTGCTAATGTGCTAAATGACTATTCTAGCTGCAAATGTCTGGTTTTTGGTGCAATATCTCCATAGGTGTATAGAGGCCCATTTCCAGCAACTCTCACTCCAGTGTTCTAATGGTACAATGTGTTTGCTCATTGCCTCAGAAGGCTAATGGAGGATTAGAAAACCCTTGTACAATCATGTTAGCACAGCTGAAAACAGTTGAGCTCTTTAGAGAAGCTATAAAACTGACCTTCCTTTGAGCAGATTGAGTTTCTGGAGCATCACATTTGTGGGGTCGATTAAATGCTCAAAATGGCCAGAAAAAGGTCTCGACTATATTTTCTATTCATTTTACAACTTATGGTGGGAAATAAAAGTGAGACTTTTCATGGAAAACACAAAATTGTCTGGGTGACCCCAAACTTTTGAACGGTTGTGTGTGTGTATATATGAGTGATTCTACGCTTATGGGTACTGAAATGGGGACATGAACTTATTCACCTAAACCATTTTTTTTTTTTTTACCATCAGGTCACAAAACATGTAATCTTTAATGAATGATATGTTAAAAGATAACTTTAATTTTCTGAGATGTAATAAAAACATATTTATATGCCAAAGTCAAGCCTATGAGTTCCAAAATGATGTCTGTTCCATTACTTCTGTTACGATTGTCCATCTCGCGTCTGTTACAAATTAATTACAATCTAGCTATATACCATGTTAATCTTATTGAAAGAATGTGTATGTTTATTCTACTACACATGTTTATTAATTATATTTGCTAAAACATCACCTTCCTATGTTTCAAAAAGTAATTCTACATTGTTAAAATTGAGAATATATATGTCCACAACACTTCTGTTACGTTCTGACTTTGGCATATAAATATGTTTTTATTACATCTCAGAAAATTAAAGTTATCTTTTAACATATCATTCATTAAAGATTACATGTTTTGTGACCTGATGGTAAAAAAAGAAATGGTTTTAGGTGAATTTTTAAAAATAAGTTCATGTCCCCATTTCAGTACCCATAAGCGTGGAATCACTCATATATATTTATATTTAATTATTATTATTATTATTATTATTTTTTGTAGTGTAAGATGAATTTCAGAAATGTAATCCATTGTTCGAAGTCGGTGGTGACAGAAAACGTGTCTGTTTTCACAGACAGCTGCAAGTTCTTGCACGACCGCTCCGATTACAAACACGGCTGGCAGATCGAGAGGGAGCTGGAGGAGGGACGATACGGCGCCAACGGTGAGCTGAAACAGGAGATATATTATATTATCTAATATACACACACGTTACATTAATGGCGTTTAGCAGACGCGGTTATCCGGAGCAGTTCGAGGTTAGGTGCCTTGCTCAAGGGCACTTCAGCCATTCTTGCTGGTCCAGGGAATCGAACCGGCAACCTTTTGCTTCCAAAGCTGCTTCTCTAACCTTTAGATGACAATATAACTCTCCGATCAGAGATTAGAATGTTTTCAGGAAATCAAACTTCCAGGGATTTCCTCATCACGTTCTTCAACTTGTGTACGAGAATATAATTTGTATGTAATTATACTTACACAGTGGGGTCTAAACCTCGAGTGAAAATGCTCCGATTTCACAATAATTTCTAATAATAATAATAATAATAATACGAGTGAACGGTTAAAACCTTGACATGAATTTTGTAGTATTTGGAACGTCTGCCTTTTGCTGGAACGACAGCGTGTGTTCATACTGGTATGGAAAGAAGTGCGTGTAAACCCTGACTCCTTAAACATTTTCCTTTTTCTTTGTTTTTAAAATATTCAAAGTTTTAAATGGGGGGGAGGGGGGACAACCCTCTTTCATGCCATCATCGTTAACGGTAATAATAATGACATTTTCTGCTGTATATTTGAATTTTTTTTTCACTCGTTACTCCTGAATTAGCTTTCAATAAGGTGGCATTAATGGAAAAGTCTTTGTGGTTAATTAGCTTGATCCTATCTGAATATATTCTTAGGATTTAATCTTCTGAATAGATTTACTCCACGTACAGGGTAGATTTCTCATGTTTTCTGTATGAAATTAAGATAATTAACCACAAGATGTTTTTTGCGGCGGCACGGTGGTGTAGTGGTTAGCGCTGTCGCCTCACAGCAAGAAGGTCCGGGTTCGAGCCCCGTGGCTGGCGAGGGCCTTTCTGTGTGGAGTTTGCATGTTCTCGCCGTGTCCGCGTGGGTTTCCTCCGGGTGCTCCGGTTTCCCCCACAGTCCAAAGACATGCAGGTTAGGTTAACTGGTGACTCTAAATTGAGCGTAGGTGTGAATGTGAGTGTGAATGGTTGTCTGTGTCTGTGTCAGCCCTGTGATGACCTGGCGACTTGTCAGGGTGTACCCCGCCTTTCGCCCGTAGTCAGCTGGGATAGGCTCCAGCTCGCCTGCGACCCTGTAGAACAGGATAAAGCAGCTAGAGATAATGAGATGAGATGTTTTTTGCCATAATTTGATCCAGCTTTACCAAGGGTGCCAATAATTCTGGAGCTGACTGTAGTGCCTCCCCCCCTCTTCTTCCTGTGAACTTATGTGTGGTTGATGCGTGAGAATTCCGGCAGATTTTAGAGGTGATCCTTTGCATAAATTTGGGCGGAGTAAATACGCAAATGACGCAACGGTAGCCGCAACAGAAGACGCTGGTAAAATCAAACACGGCAGTACGGGATAGCCACAGCAAGACAAAAGCCATGCCCACTAGGTAAACCTTTCACTTTCTGCACTATTAAAAAGGAGTTCAGAACTGGGCACGCACGCACGCAACTGGCGCAGATCAAAACTGGGTTCCCATGAATGAATGGTGAGAGATTTGTGCCACAGACCTGGTGGCTGTCAAATCCGCCGGCAGCATCCGCAGCGTTTCTGACTAAATTTCCTATTCACGTAATACAAAATCACTCACTACTGACTGTATAGTGGACTATATAGTGAGGACGCCATTTTGTAGCGCTGTCCGAATGTATAATGAGGGTTATTTACACCCTATAGTGCACTCAGTATCCCACAATGCATCATGAAAAGTAGTGTACAACCGATGGTCACTAACCAAAGCAATATATCCCATCATGCATTGCGGGCGTGCTGAAAGAAATCAAATTAAAAGTCTCAAATTTGATTTAATAAAAGGCAGCGGCGGGCGGCACGGTGGTGTAGTGGTTAGCGCTGTCGCCTCACAGCAAGAAGGTCCGGGTTCGAGCCCCGTGGCCGGCGAGGGCCTTCCTGTGTGGAGTTTGCATGTTCTCCCCGTGTCCGCGTGGGTTTCCTCCGGGTGCTCCGGTTTCCCCCACAGTCCAAAGACATGCAGGTTAGGTTAACTGGTGACTCTAAATTGAGCGTAGGTGTGAATGTGAGTGTGAATGGTTGTCTGTGTCTATGTGTCAGCCCTGTGATGACCTGGTGACTTGTCCAGGGTGTACCCCACCTTTCGCCCGTAGTCAGCTGGGATAGGCTCCAGCTTGCCTGCGACCCTGTAGAAGGATAAAGCGGCTAGAGATAATGTGATGTGTGTGATGTGAAAAGGCAGCGGCAAAGAGCCTTGATTTAAAAGAACTGAAAGATGCAGCAGACACAAAGTACTTTGTATTTATTAATGTGTGAAATACGCTCAGTATAATATGGATTTATTATTTTGAAAACCCACCAGCCGACTGATCCGGCACGGTTTAATTGTGCGACAGTAATGACGTAAATAACGGCGCGGCGGAGTAGTGTCTGAAAGCGGTTTTTCATTTTACCAATGAGCTCACTGTATAGTCCTCTATATAGTAATTCCCTAGATAGGGAGTAGTAAATGAATGTCTGTGTCCGAAATCACTCACTCATCGTCACATACATGAGCATCCGTGAGTCATACGTGGCTGCCGCCGCTGTTCCGTGAACATTTTTGAGCTTGATGGTTGTGACAGAAGGCGTGTGCCTTCACATTTGTGACGGGTGAATTCATCTGGCACTTGACCCACGGCAATTTTCAACATGAAGAAACTTTCCTGGGATGGAAGCCACGCCCTCCTGGTTGTCAAAGTAGCTCCATGGAAGGGCCTGGAACATGTGACTGTTGATCCCTCAAGAAGGCTCCACCCCAAAAAAGTTGGTCTAGAAGTGATATTATTAAAGGAGAACTGAAGTCATTTTAAAACTTGCTTTATTTCTTAATTAATGTGTTATTCAATTACGTTTTCGGTTTTGGTAACCTTATATCGTGACTCGTATTGGCAGCTAATTGCAATTAAATATTATACTTATCGGCCTGTTCGGCTTTTAGCCGTGTTGAGTGAGTTTAGTTCGCTTGGTCCACGGCAGGCGTCGCTTATCCGCGTGATCTTCAACAGACTTGTGCGAGACTTCGAAACGTGAAGTGTCAGCCAGGTGTCAGTGCCGCCATTTTGAAAACTGTTTTCCAAACGAAATATTGCACAAAAATGAGTTTAAATGACGATTACTGCCGACTTTTTTCAAACTTTCCTGATCGCTATCAAAAACAAACAGAACTTCCGGCTTGATCACATCAGCATTCGAAAGAGAGCGCGTGCATCTTTTGACAACGTTGGCAGATGTCGGTCACTTTGATTTCCGCTGTACGTTTTGCTTCCGTCCTACGATGTCTCGCACAGGTCTCAACGAATCTCGTTTACGGCCATCGCTTTGACATACGGACTGATATATTACAGAGCATATTTCTTTTTGAATTAATTAATTTATTTATTTTGAATGAATTTATTTCGAACATGTATAAAAATGTATGTAACTATTTGTACATACAAAGAAAACGAGAAAGTGACAAAGAAAAGAATAAATAAAATAACAAAGAGCTAAGACATTACAATACACCGCACATTGTTCGAAAAAAAGGAGTGGGAAGAAGTACAATACTTTTTGAATTTCCACCCCTTTTTAACTACCCCGAAATCCAAACTACATTAATACACCTATAAAAATATATACACTTCATGAATATCTATATAAATATAGAATTACAAAAATAAATATGTACTACATACCTATCCCTGTAAATATGAAGATATCTATCCCCATAAATATATACCATATACTAAGTTAGTTCTAATATAACAATCAACCCTATTCTATTTATCCCTCATCATCCTCCGTTAACATACTTCCTCTTCTATATACTTGTACAAAAAATATTTTTAAACCTTTTTTTTAAATAGATTTATATTTGCACTTTGTTTTATTTCTGTCTCCAGTCTGTTCCATAAAGTCACCCCACAGCTCGATACGCACGTTTTTCATATTTGTTTGAACCTTTGGTTTGTTAAAATTTAGGTCTCCCCTTAGATTATATCCCCCCTCTCTCTCACTAAACATTCCTTGTATATTTTTCGGCAATAGATTATTTCTTGCTTTGTACATTATTTGTGCTGTTCTGAATTTGACCAGATCCATAAATTTCAACATGTGTGAGTTTATGAATAGTGAGTTTGTGTGATCTCTGTATCCTGTTTTGTTTATTGTCCAATTTCAAACACTCATAATTCGCTATAGCAGCGACAAAATAGCGATCAAACATGCATTCCTATATTTAATAAAATGAAAGAATTTTGATGATAAATTTTCCTTCAGTTCTCCTTTAACATGTATTATTTTGTCCATGTTGAGTTGCTATAGTGACCCCTAGAGTCCAAACCATGAACTCTTAACATTGCTAGCTAGCGACATTTTATTAAAGTGCACATCACGGGTAAATTCAGGAGCGAGATCAATGTAATTCTCTTATTTTATATTAAACTTTGGTCAAATATCTGTCACATTTTGTGCAATTTTTTTACCTTGCGCAATACCAGAAAAATTCAGTTGAAATCGAGCCATTTGAGGCGAATTGGTCCGCCTCTGAAAAAACTTGCCATTTGGATTTCCCGCCAAACATTGATTTTCGTGACGTCGCATGCGGGACGCCTCCCTCTGAATCCTACGTCAGCGCTGGTTTGTTTATGAGAAAACGACCTGGTGGTTTTCTGCAAATTTCTTCTTCAACGTTATCACGTAATTATTAAAATGGTTAACAGATGTATCGTAGGAGGGTGTAGCAACACCAGTCTTGATGGGATTAGTACTCATCGTTTTCCAAAAGACCGGACAATGAGAGAGAAATGGGAGCGCTTGGTCTCCACAGGCTGTGCACTGAAACCGTGCAAAGCTCACGCAGCCTGCTGGCGCTTCCGCAGGTGACGTCACGAATCTGGCTCCAGACTCCGTTGGGATTTTTCCAGATGTATTTTATTTTGCTGCAGACAGACGGCCTTGTGCAAAATTACCCTTCTGGATGAGTGTGTAAAGGGACATACTTTCATATAAAAAAAAAAGGTCCTGAATATGCACTTTTAAAATAGCTCCCTGAGAATAGCTGTAGTTTACATGCGCCTGTACTGTTTGTACTTCACAGACCAAGAAAACTACGAGGTGAGCAGCGATGAGGAGGATCTGCCTTTCAAGTGCTTCATCTGCAGGGATTCGTTTAAGAACCCGATTATAACAAAGTGAGTCTCGAACATGAGTCGAGTTTTGTTTAAATGAGGCGGTGTGTATATACACACACGGATGCTACTCAGCGTTTTTCGTGTATTTTTGTTAATGTACACGTATAATAACTGTATGTACAATCCAACTCATGCGTATTGTGGTATTTATATACAAGTAATATTGTGTGTATTTAAAACTGCATCGATGACGCATGAACACACTCCCTGCGTTCTCAGGTGTCGACATTATTTCTGCGAGGCCTGCGCTCTGCAGCACTACCGCAAGTCCAAGCGCTGCTACGTCTGCAACCAACAAACCAACGGCGT
The DNA here is from genome assembly GCF_027579695.1 of Neoarius graeffei. Classification (NCBI taxonomy): domain Eukaryota; kingdom Metazoa; phylum Chordata; class Actinopteri; order Siluriformes; family Ariidae; genus Neoarius; species Neoarius graeffei. Next base: position 60,861,080 of record NC_083588.1, on the reverse strand, counting down.
CTTCAACCCGGCCAAAGGTAACTAACCAGCAGCTCCGTTCGCTCAAGGGGTTCAGGGTTTAATGAAGAAGTTCAGCCTAAAATGTACCCAGCAGTGTAGTTTATGCTGATGTGACCTTGGGCCATTATTAAAAAACGTTCTGTTTCCGGTCCACCGGCCGGGTGAGTGCCGTTTGTGCGGTTGAAATTTTTTTTTTTAACGCGGGTTTTTCGACATTTTTTTCGGGTTCGTAAATCTAAAATCGAACTTGACATTTCCGCATTCCCAGGGCTTTCCACTAAGGCTCATACTAGCCAGCCATGACAAATAAGTAGCCAGCCGGGGGCAGCACTCGAAACTAATGGTGTCCCGATGTCCCGGGGACCATAAAAAATGTCATCGGGACACAAAATTATCATATCTGGGACAATCCCGGGACAATGGAAAAAAATAGATCTAGAAAAAAAATTCTACATTAATATTATTTACAAAGCCGTAACACATACGTAGACATTCACCTAATTTGTCAATTTTAATTTTAAAACGTTAACAGCGAAAAATACATAGTAGCTTCACTTTCGATGCACCTGCATCCGTAGGCTACAGAGCAGCGCGTTCTGTTCTAGAATCTTCGGCCGGAGTCCGCATTATATGGACCTGGAATGGAATTGCTACCGCACACGCTGCGCCGACTCTTCCCAGAACAAAAATGCTGAAGTGGTTGAAGCGGACCGACCGCGGGGAAGAAACTGAAAGCCCAGACATAACGTCTCCGGGACCTTCAGGATCCAAAGTGTCCTCGCCTGGTCTGCAGGCAACGCTAGCAACTGAATGAACTTAATGAACACTGTTAGACACGTTATAAAATACAACAGGAATGATGTGGATGATATTGACGGAAGATACCGTTCAACAGAATAAGTGAGTTTTCTTGGTGTCTTTCTAGTTCAGAAAGTTTAGTCAGTCAGCAGCACAACTAGGCTCGGACCTGCCACTATGCTGATGTTGCTAATATTTGCACCCACGTTTCGGCAGTGAAAGTTCATAAAATGGATAACGGAAAGTTCATAAAAATGGATAACGGAAAGTTCATAAAAATGGATAACAGTAATGGATAACGGAAAGTTCATAAAAATGGATAACGGTAATGGTGAAAATGATAAGTTGGCCTTATATATGCCAACAGATATTCAAGGTATAAGTAGATGAAATGAACATAAAAGGGGTCTTATTTTCAACTAAAGTGTACTGCAGATGTAGTGAGTTGAAACATTTTCTGAATGAGCTAGTTGGCCCCTTTAAATAAACGGGTATCTATTCATACAGTGAGATCGCCAAAGTTTAATAAACTGAAAATGCAATAACTGTAATTTTGAAGTAGATGATGTATAGGACGTGTCGCTTGTGTCTTGTGACTTATTGTAAAAATGATATAAAGGGTTCAAAATCGCATAGTTACAAATATAATAGTAACTTCATATGATAATATTAACCACTGGTTATTTCAGAGAGGAAAAAAATGGGGACACTATTGCTTCCATTCGGGACAATACAACACAGAATTCGGGACCACTGGGGGGGGACAGAGAAAAAAAGTTAATTTCGAGCCCTGGCCAGGGGGGAGTAAACACAAAATAAACTCCTGTGCACGCAGTTCCCAGGATTAAATGTATTTTCTACAGACCATTTATTTATTCACTTTACTCAAATACAAAGTAAAATGGCAGTAACTCTTCTTTCTTTTCTTGCGTATTGCATCATGAGGCGTTCCTGGCTTGTAAATCTCTTATTTTCGGTGCATGACACATTCACGCAGCTGAGCATGCTATGAATTAACAACGACAACGGTCTGCAGTGGGGCGACACAATTACACACTCGGCGAACATTTCTCCATTTGTGTATGAAAATACACTCCAACCACTCAGTTTGGGTTCATTTACAACCAACGGTGTCTTTTGATGCCAGCACGTAATTGAACGAGAGAAGACTGGTTTACCGGAGACAAAATAAGCGTCATCTCTGCTTCTGTTCCCTCCGACAGCCCCGACACACTACTGCCTCCGCCGAGTGCACGCACACACACCGCATGTCAGGGCCGCGGATGAGTTACTCTCCCTTGATCAACGAAATCTGCGGGGAATTTGTGGTTATTATCGGTACAAACAGCGCAAATCACAACTTAAATGAGTGCGGTTCGGTTTGACATTATTGTCAGTCCGTTAGATAAACATTTTAATTTTAGTCGGCTGTATGGCGGCAGCCGGCGCTTGTGGAAAGCCCTGCATTCCGCGCAGAATATAGAACTGAATCAGCTCCGCGCATGCACCGTGCGGCACAAAAAAATGGCAGCCACCATGAAGGAAGGAGATCCGGAGTTTTCAAACATTTGCTTAAAGGGGAACAGAGGGCAATATATAGAGTAAATATAACAATAAAACACACATTAACGAACCTTATTCAAGACTTACAAAAGTTTTTTGTTCTAAGGTTGGAAAGTTATAGTGTTTTGAAAGTAGCTCGAGCAAACTATTTCCGCAGTTTGAACAGCCCGCCATGATATTAATTTTATCCAATCAGAATGCACGTTCATTTTCTCTGCGTAACACTCATGACGTATGTATGTGCCCAGTTGTGTTGGCTCATTGAGGTTGGGAATAGCACGTGTGAATGTAGGAAAGTAGGATGAATTGTAAGCGATCGGCTACACAATGCCACAGTGTGTTGCTTTCGGGTGTAATAACAGGACCGATGGAAAGCATAACGATCCTCCAGACGTGTCTTTTCACTCGTTTCCGCTGAAAAACACCAAGCGAGTTCGAGCTTTCTTCTCTTCTTTCGTCATCACTGGAGTCGAGAGTACCTCTCCTAGGTTCAAACTGGTACCCTTCTAAGCCATAGCCTGCTTGCAGTGTGTCTTGCGGGATCTCTTCGTACGATTCGACGGAGCTGTCGCTTTCACTTGATGCGCCCGACGCCATGATTACGCGCTTCTCTCCTAGTGCAGTGGGTAGCGCTGACGTCACGGTCTTTTAAAAATGGCGACTCTTGTGCCGTTTAGCGTACCGACTATTATATTTACAATTACCAAGATATTTCGTTGTTTTCTAGTACATAAATTTGATAGAATACTTAAGAATACGTTACTTTGTCACATCAGCAACTGTATATATTATATTTGGTACCCCTTTAAGTGTGAAATCGCAAAATGGTATTCTAGCGAACAACAAAATAGTAAAGATTCAGAAAAACAAATCATTCAGTGATCATTTTAACCTCCTAAGGCCCAAGCTATTTTTTTTTACATGCATTTTTTTATTTCTCTTTGCTATTTGGGCTTATTAGAACCTGATTAGAATAAAAACTAAGCATCATCTTTTGATAAGATGTACTTTTAGACAGGGCTTTGAACCGGTTCAAGGAACGAAAACAAAAACTGGGAACTTTTTCTATTTCACATGGAACAGAAACAAAACCAGAAACTTTTATTTTTTATGTTCCGGAACAGAAACGCTTATTAAAAATAATGGTAACCGGTTAATACCGGTTTTTATTTCGTTCCTCAAAGTTTCCGTAGCCTACAAATAGTCATTCTTCTCCTGCGCAAGTTTCTATGACCCGCTGGGGTTCACTTCCTGTGTGACGTTCGCTGATTGAATGGAGAGAGCGGGAAGGTGGACTACTATCACATCTCCATTACTGAGTGTCTGAGCAAAGAAGAGCCTGAACGATGCAACCTCCCTATTGGCTGTTTGTAAAAATGTATCAGTTGTTGCCCTTCCCACGGGAATCATCGCGGGCTCGAGAGACGAGACCTGACGAGTTAGTTCGTTGGTAGCAGAACAAAATGTCTGGACACAAATCGGGTTTTCAGAAAAGGAAAGAAAATAAACGGAGGGTCGAAAATACAAAAAAGGAGGCAGAAAATGCAAAACGAGTTTTAAGGTAGGACAAATGGTTAGTTTTCTGAGGCAGCCCGCCGTGGCTGCCTGCAGGCTTATTTATTATAGCCCATTTAGTTAAAATAGTTGATATAAAATGTTTATAGTTATAGTTATGTGATGGTTGTCCTGATTTAGACTGGTGTTTTTTTGGGGGGGAGGGGGGGTTGCGCGATGTTGCACCCGGGTCCAGATTAGGGCAGAACCGGCCCTGGCTACATTTCAGCTGTAGTTTGTTATGAATGTATGTACTTGCATAGATGTGTACTTCCAATATGGCGCCTAACAAAATCTCACGGCGCGGTGACGTCATGCAGTAGCCCTCTATAGGGCCTGACTAGCCTTTGGTAACACAACGAATTATCTTTCATTTTTGGCACTTTTTCTGTTTGTGTAGGTGGGAAGACATACTGAGAATCCAAATCGCCAACATTTGAAATAATTGTTTTGAATTATTTCTTGTCTTATTTAATGAAGGTTGTAATAGAATTAGCCTACATTTGGCTTAAGCTGGATGAGACAGAGACATAATTTTATAGCCATTTGTTAAACAGCTGACAGGGAACGTAATTAACCGTTCCAGGAACGAAATTTTTTTGTTCTAACCGGTTCGGGAACGTCTGTTTAATGGTGGAACCCAAAACCGGAAACGTTAAAATTCCGTTTCTGTTCGGAACGAACCAATAGGAAAAAAATTCCGGTTCAAAGCCCTGCTTTTAGAGAAAAAGTATGTCCACATATGTGGATTCTTGTTCCGAATTTCCATAAAGTGCTGTCCATGCATGTGACCGCTAAGCCCTAGGAGGTTAATAGTGTAATTTCATCCGAACTCGGCCTAACGGTCGATTTAGAACTACAAAAAGTCCGTGTGTCAGACATTTTAAGTACCTTTGTAAAAGTTTTGCAAATGTTGCAGTCAGCATTTAAAATGCTAACTTAGTTTTTGTACAAGTTTCAGTTTATTAAACTGTCATTTTATTAAATGTCTGCTTTTGTAATAAAGTACTGAAAGAAAAAGCAAACACAGCATTGCGATTTCTTATCCATTCATGTATATTAAAAAAAAAAAAAATCCCTCCCTCCCGACTGAAAATTTTTTTGCTCACCCGGCGGACAGGAAACGGATTTTTTTTTTTTTTAAGGATGGCCTTGTTGGAAGGTTTTAATGGGTACCAGTTTATCATTGTGTAATTTGTCAGACACTCAGTCGACTTCGGAGTTGTTCAGGGTCTCCGAGTCGCTGGTTTGGTTCCTGATTTGAACCAAAGCAGGTCACAGAGCTGTAAACGGTGCGTAGTCGGTCGTAGCTTGAAACTGAAGTATGTTTTCTTCAACACGTACTTTGCATCTTAGTATTAATGAATCGTCAGTTTGTCGTCATAACTTACCACCACCTTTTTCCTTTCTCAAGAGCTGATGGTGAAGATGCAGAAACATCAGGCCGCTGCAGACCAGCCACCTTCAGACGAGGAAGACTAACGTTCCTGCCACCTCCGTTCCCTTTATTCTTCCTCTCTGGACATTTGCCCAGTTTTGTAAATTTGTCAATTTTTTTTTTTTTAAACCCACTTGTTTGTTGAAACAAACCCACTGACCCTGATGCATTCCTGTTAGGAGGATCTGTGCACTTTTGAAAAGAATTACATCTGAGAACACGAGCACCAGTTCACCTTATCGGCTTTAGGAAATGCGTGAATCGTTCCCAGCCGGAAAAACTCGCAAACTTTTCCTCCTAAATGATTTGAAGGCGTAATCCGACACTAAAGGTGATGGTGCTAGTTCTTCATTTTGGTCACAAATTTCTAGGACATACACACAATGTGCTTTTTATAGCACAATACAGTATAATCACTGCACTGGAGATTTTAATGGAAAATGTGTATTTTAAAAAAAAAAAAAAGTACACATACAGTACCAGTCAAAAGTTAAGAGCAGCCTTTCTCAACTGGGGTGCTGTCAAAAAATTATGTATTCTAACATTAAAATAAATAAAATGAATTAAAATTCCAAAAAAACGATAGTTACAGTACACTAATGCAGATCATCGCTGCCTCATGTATCATTAAAATTTGTCTCACGGCCCCCTTTCCCGTGTCACAACGTCACTGCCGGGGTCAGCGTGACTGCGTATATTTTATATGAGGGTGTTTTGAGAATTTGCATACTTCTGAAGGGTACCGTGACTGTAGCCTGGCAAGCCAGACTAAATGTGAATATTTAGTCTGGCCTCGATCCGTAGACATTTCCGAAGGGTGTAGGAGGAACAAACCGCTGTCTTTCAAACTGTCTCTGTGCGTATAGGCCAACGCTCTGACCAATCAGCGCAGCAGTCACTGTGACGTAGTCAGAGCGACAGAAAGCAGTGGGGGAGACCTTGAAATAAATAATTTTTCAAAATGCGTATTAATTAATAAACAGGTTCTAGATATTAAGACGTTTGGAGTAGGGATGGCGAAAACTAATAAAAATCTTGACCGACCACCGAGCCTCATTAGCCGGTTAAAGTCGGTTAACCTATGAGTTTAAAATTCTAGAATTGGAATTATTACAGGGATGCAAACGGCACGCCTTTTGGCGGATGCCGCCCTCTCCACGGCTGAATCGCGCAGATCCGACCTTCCTTTCCCAAGGGGGGGGGCGTTGGAGCGTCCGACCACAACTTCATCAAAGCAAATTCTGCATATAAGCAAATGCCGCCACAGTCCACGAAACGCAGGAAGTACAAGCACGAGAAGAAAACAGCAAATCAGAAAGCCGCGCGCCCGCGCAAAATTTAATGTGCGCATTCTGATCTACTGATTGCGCAGCTTCCATGCAAACGCGCGCAGCCCCCCGATCCACTGCCCTTCTTTCACACCCCCCACGCCTCATGGACTGCAACAGCACCCGCCTATTTAGTCATTTTAATACAGAATCCACCTTGAAATTACAATCGGACACTCTAACGTGCCCCCCCCCCCCCAAAAAAAACCGGATCTGCGCGATTAAAAAAAAAAAAAAGTCGGCATCTGCGCCTTTAGTTTGTGTGGAGAGAGATGATCTGCAATAACATGCATTGTTGGCTACAGACCGAAACACACTTTCAGAATGCACTGGCCAAGGCAGGACTAAACTCCATGTGCCTTCTAATAATTAAAAAAAAAAAGTAAATTGTAAGCTAAAAAGCCGGTGTCTACACTTTTCTTTCACCGAGTGGCAGCTGGGCGGGACATGACTGAATGGGTGTTTCTGATTTGTCAGCTGTCCGCTCCAAAATCGGCAGCTTCAAAACGATTGATTTTTTTTTTTTAACCGACAACCAAAAAAAATTAACCGGTTGCCGTTGATTCGGTCAACCACCGGTCAAACGGTCATCAGTTAACATCCCTAGTTTGGAGATAATGACCACAAGTTTGGAGTCTGTACCACATACACATTTTTTTCCAAGTGTTTTTCAAGGGTTTGCTTAAACTGTTTTTGAGAGTTTTTATTTTTATTTAGTGGTGTTTGGTGAAATAATTTCCCTTAAATTTAAATAACGGGAAAATAAACAATCAAAAAGTAATGTTTCAAAGCTGTTTATTAATTCTTCGTACTGCACAAACTAGCCCCATCCTTTTGGCTACGAGCGGAGCCAGCTGGTAGATCAGACTTTTGCCATAGCCGGTTGGCAAAACAGCGAAAACGTCCTTCTTGAAAAGGAATGAGCGGAGAGCCTCTTCCTGCTCATGTTTCAACGAAAACTCCAAGTCTAATTCTTCTAAAACTGATTCCAAAGCAGAGTCAAACTAGCGCTGTTCACTAGCCCGTAGCCATCTTTCCTGTTGCGCTTTCTCCAGCGTCGCGCAGCTTTGTCGTCACTCCTGCAAAAGCCCGCCCAAAGAATCCAAACAAAAACCTTGCATTGTGATTGGCGGGCAAGATTTGATGCCCGGGGTGTTTTTGTTTATATGGTGCGAGGCTAGACCCACTCGCTAGGCAAAAAATATTTTTGGCCGCTAGGCGGTTGGGTCTAGTTTACTAGGCTACCGTGACTGAAAAAAGGTTGAGAAACGCTGTTTTAGACACACCTTACGCAATATTCTTTTGTTTATTAGCTCATCCAGCAGCCAAGTGATGAGTTTCTGCCGTCACGTCTTGTCCGGAGTTGTCCACGTTTCACGAAAAATCACTTCTCTCTTAATTCTTGACCGATTTTTATTCTTTTTGCCAGGAAGGTAGGTCTGCCTGCCTGCCTGGAGTGCATATAGCTTCTGGGTCAATCCATGTGAAATCAGCAGAGGCCTCGCCACTGACCATCTCAGATTTGCTTCATACTTTCTGGAAATATTGTCAGTGTGCCCAGTAAATAGTGTACAAAATTTTAGGCTCGTACCTTCATTAGTTTCTGAGATATAGGGACTTTTTAAAAAGGGGTGTGGCTCCAATTTCACTGTTGAAAGGCATGCTACAGAAAACGGACCTAACTTCCATAAGTCATTACTTTTAAACTATTCATGCTAGAGACATGAAATTTTCAAGGATTGTTCTTCAATGCCAGACGCCTTTAAATACTAAAATATAAAGTTCACAGTTTAATATTTGCCAAGTTATGGCTTGCTGAAAATCATAAATGTGCTTTGGAGCAACTTTAACACCCCAAATCTCCACATTGAAGTACACCAGATCTTTCAAATTTTCTTACTCATGTTATAGTACTCTTTAGGCAACTAGGTATATGTTCAAAAGAAATCAAACTTTCTGATTTATTAGGCTTTAAAAATAAGACATTTTTGCGCTTATAATTCAAACGCATATTACAAATGTATGACCAGGTCTACCATAAAAACAATTAGACCACTGGAAAGAGCTTGTTCTGATTAGCAAATGCACAAAATATGAAGTTGGTACCCAAAACCAAACTATAAACATTGAAGAACAGTCCTTGAAAATTTCATGTATGTTTCATGAATAGTTTAAAAGTAACGACTTATGGAAGTCAGGTCCGTTTTCTGCAGCACACATTTCAACAGTGAAATTGGGGCCACGCCCCTTTTTTAAAGCGCCTACATCTCAAACTAATGAAGGTACGAGCCTAAAATTTTGTACACTATTTATTGGGCACACTGATAATATTTCCAGAAAGTATGAAGCAAATCTGAGATGGTCAGTGGCGAACATTTTTCTAAATCTGGTGATTTGGGGTGGAATTACCCTTCTACCTAAATTTGTGTGATTGCAATTAATAATGAAGTTATGGACTAATTAAGACTTAATGAGCAATTCAAGAAAGGGGGGGGGAAAATCACTGCTTCTTGGTCAATTCCTGACTGTTTTGGATTCTTTCTGGTGAATAGGTCGGCATTCCTAGGGTGGATATCGCTTATATATGTAGTGTGTATACACTACCGTTCAAAAGTTTGGGGTCACTTTGAAATGTCCTTATTTTTGAAAGAAAAGCACTGTTCTTTTCAATGAAGATCACTTTAAACTAATCAGAAATCCACTCTATACATTGCTAATGTGGTAAATGACTATTCTAGCTGCAAATGTCTGGTTTTTGGTGCAATATCTCCATAGGTGTATAGAGGCCCATTTCCAGCAACTCTCACTCCAGTGTTCTAATGGTACAATGTGTTTGCTCATTGCCTCAGAAGGCTAATGGATGATTAGAAAACCCTTGTACAATCATGTTAGCACAGCTGAAAACAGTTGAGCTCTTTAGAGAAGCTATAAAACTGACCTTCCTTTGAGCAGATTGAGTTTCTGGAGCATCACATTTGTGGGGTCGATTAAATGCTCAAAATGGCCAGAAAAACGTCTCGACTACATTTTCTATTCATTTTACAACTTATGGTGGTAAATAAAAGTGTGACTTTTCATGGGAAACACAAAATTGTCTGGGTGACCCCAAACTTTTGAACGGTAGTGTAGCTTGTAACATTTATTGCACAAGGTGGCCCACTACAGATCGTTCCTTCTAGATTAGACAGGGCCGGAGTGAACTTCGCCGTCGTTGACTGTATAGTTTTTAATATTTGTCACTTCATGTCCTAAAGTAATGACGGATGTTGTTTCTCTGAGTTAAACGGTTCAGAACATTTATATGAATTACTACAGTTGTGGATGCAATTGGGCTATTTTATTATTTATATTATTATTTACTGTTTGATCTACAACTCTAAGAAGGCAAGAAACTCATCCACTAATTAACTTTTGAAAGAAAAAGGCACACCTTCCAGGTGACGATCTCATGCAGCTGGTTAAGATACGCTTTGCACACTGTCAGCGTTCATCAAGGGGAACACTGGATATGCTGAAGAATCTAAAACATGAATTATTATTATTATTTTTTTTAAATAAACCGTACAATTATATAGGTATGAGTGTTTTTCATACAAGCTCCATCTGGGACATGGAGAACCAAAACTGTGACAAATCTCTATATGTGACTCATGAGGAAACTGATTAATTGTTTTGATAAATTTGGGTTCTTTTGTGTCTTTTTTTTTTTTTTAAATCACACGGTGGCTTGAAGATATGAAGTTTATCTTCTTGTGTTGAAAAATGAGCATTTTACATACAAACTACAGCATGGATCAGAGTGACACGTTTAAATAACATATTGGCTTATGTTGAGAAGTCTATCAGATATATTCCACTCAGCTAGCATGATACTGAACGAGTCGAAAATGAGCCAACCAATATTTACACTACCGTTTAAAAGTTTGGGGTCACCCAGACAATTTAGTGTTTTCCATGAAAAGTCACACTTTTATTTCCCACCATAAGTTGTAAAATGAATAGAAAATATAGTCAAGACATTTTTCTGGCCATTTTGAGCATTTAATCGACCCCACAAATGTGATGCTCCAGAAACTCGATCTGCTCAAAGGAAGGTCAGTTTTATAGCTTCTCTAAAGAGCTCAACTGTTTTCAGCTGTGCTAACATGATTGTACAAGGGTTTTCTAATCATCCATTAGCCTTCTGAGGCAATGAGCAAACACATTGTACCATTAGAACACTGGAGTGAGAGTTGCTGGAAATGGGCCTCTATACACCTATGGAGATATTGCACCAAAAACCAGACATTTGCAGCTAGAATAGTCATTTACCACATTAGCAATGTATAGAGTGGATTTCTGATTAGTTTAAAGTGATCTTCATTGAAAAGAACAGTGCTTTTCTTTCAAAAATAAGGACATTTCAAAGTGACGCCAAACTTTTGAACGGTAGTGTATTTATTATACATACACATTCCTTACGTGTCTTTTTCTTTCAAAATTCTCTCAATCTTCCATGTTTGTTTACAAATCGTCACAGTCGCTCGCTAGCGTGGAAGTTTTACGTCTCCGACGTGTGACGTCATGTTGTCTTGACAACCATGCAATATCGTCAACCATATTCAACACTCATTCTCCATTAGGTGGAGTGATGTAAATTAATACACGTAGGATAAGCGATATGCTAACAATATTGCATGCTATCAAACCAAATGAATGAAACCTGCTAGAAGGGAATAGAACATGTTTTTATTTTATTGAAAAAGTGTCCTGTGTGTATATAATATTTCACTCCGATGATGTCACTCTGATGGCATATTCACACCTACGTTGTTTGGTCCGGACCAAACGAACCAAATTTCCCTTGGTCCGGACCTTTTGGGTTGGTCTGAATACAAACCACCGAACTCTGGTCCGGACCAAACAAGCGGACCGAGACCGAGCTGCAAGGTCGGACTCGGTCCGGACCAAAGGAACCCTGGTGCGGATCTTTTGGAGGTGTGAAAGCAGACCGGACCTAATCCGACAGTTTTGCTTTTTTGTACCTCGGGAGCTTCCGTCGTTTGTCGAGCATTATGGGAAACAGAGTCTTGACACTCCACCGCAAAGTGCAAACACTGTTTCGTTTGTCAAGGGAACCTTACAACAGTCGTTCAGTCATTCAGACCAGTGGTAGGCTAGACTACAGAGTACAAAAAATGAGTAGGGGGCAAACGTGGGCCGAGGAAGAAACGCGTACCCTTGTGGATATATGGGCAGATGTCCACATGTCTGAGCTTTTGGAGAGAACACACAAAAATGCCGACGTGTTTGCTGTATTCAGTGAGAAAATGAAGGAGAAGGGGTTCACGCGCTCCCCAGAACAATGTCGGCTAAAAGTGAAGAAACTCCGTCAGACCGACATTAAAATCAGGGACATTCTTTCAAAAAGTGGCGGTACTAGTGATTTGCGTGAAGAGCCAGAACTGTCACAACATGATGTGCGCTCATCAGCGCTATCCTCCGTAGCCGCCTTGCCCTTTGTCGTCGTCGTTGATAAATTACTTGTACAACAGCATAGTAATCGCACAATTGTGAAAACAGTAAAAACTGGAAAAAACATATAGCTTTGATGACATTAAAAAGAATAACAGCACGGAAAGCCTCCGTGACTACTTTTGAACTTAACGCTTTGTGCGCGTGTCGTCTCTGACCAATAGCTGAACGACCTCAGGGCGCGTGGCTTTGTTGACAGATTTTGGTCCGCTTACTAAAACGTACAGTGTGAAAGCGAACCGCACCAAAACGAAAAAATAAAAACCATTTGGTTCGGACCAAAGCAAGTGAACTGTCGAACTATCCTGGTCTGAATACACCCTGAGTGTTTTCCTGCTGACGTTGTCAAAAATGGTGAACTGGTTCAAAATTAAAATCCTTTTCGTTATTTTTTTGATGTGTCCCTATAATATATGGAATATTACACGGTCGTGCGAAGATATGAAGTTTATCTTCTTGTGTTGAAAAATGTCACTCGAAGGTAAACTTTATCTTCGCACAACCGTCTAATATCCTTTAGATGTTCCTTCATAGTTTGTCTTCAGTGATCTACAGTGTAGAAATTAGTCAATAAATAAAACCCACCTATGAGTAGAGGAGGGGTGTACAAACTTTTGACTAGTACTGTATACCACAGGTTTATATTAATCTCATCGTTTCTATAGTAACTCATTTCATATGAGCTTGTACCGCAAAAACTCCACATAATCTAAAGACGAATAAGGAATGGATTAAAAATATATATTCATTGTGAAAGTGAGGTTTACTGCCAGATGTTTATTTATGGAAGGAGTCTCCAGTGTTGCGTCAGCGTTTTTCACCAAAGCACATGAATTAGCACTCTGTCTATTACATATACGAGGGTAAGTCAAAAAGACCACTGTTATAATTTCAAAAGGAATACAAAGAAGGAAGGGGCGGCACGGTGGTGTAGTGGTTAGCGCTGTCGCCTCACAGCAAGAAGGTCCGGGTTCGAGCCCCGGGGCCGGCGAGGGCCTTTCTGTGCGGAGTTTGCATGTTCTCCCCGTGTCCGCGTGGGTTTCCTCCAGGTGCTCCGGTTTCCCCCACAGTCCAAAGACATGCAGGTTAGGTTAACTGGTGACTCTAAATTGAGCGTAGGTGTGAATGTGAGTGTGAATGGTTGTCTGTGTCTATGTGTCAGCCCTGTGATGACCTGGCGACTTGTCCAGGGTGTACCCCGCCTTTCGCCCGTAGTCAGCTGGGATAGGCTCCAGCTTGCCTGCGACCCTGTAGAAGGATAAAGCTGCTAAAGATAATGAGATAAGATATTTAATTAGTTGCCAATACGAGTCACGATATAAAGTTACTAAAACCGAAAACGTAATTGAATAACGTTAATAAAGCAAGTTTAAAAATGACTTCAGTTCTCCTTTAAATGTCGCTGCAACAGGTGAAAACAGGGCTTCAGCGTGAGAACAGTAACACCAGTTAGAACTTCTTGAAATCAGAAAACGGAACCTGGTGAGTTTTCAGACTTTATTGTTTCCAGCTATTTATGCAACATCTGGAAAAACTCCATACAGTTTCCGTCGTCATGGCGTTCCGCGAACTGAAATGAAACTCGAAGAAAACGCTGGAATAAGCTTCATGATGCAGAAAATGTGTCAAACTGAAATAGCTCTTGGACATGAGGAGGGGACAAAAAGTGAACTTCCTGTGTGTTGACCTTTTAAGATGAGTTTACAACTGCTGACATTTCTCCATTTCACACACCAACCTGCGTATTAGCTCATGTCGTGCTGGTAGTTTGAGTAAAAACGTACGTATGAAGAATCTCACATAAATCTCAAAATATCACTAAATTCACATTCTGACGGTGTAGCTTCAGTTCGTCCGTGTAAACCAGTCTCGGCCCTCAAGCACTGCACACGAAGCACCGAGCTATTCCACATTCACGGCGTCTCGTTTATACTCGGATTGTTCTGCTACAAAAGGTGTAACGATGCTCGGTAATGAAAGCGCGCACAAAACGAAGCACCTGCCTTTGTGAAAATGCGTTTGTATGCGTTCTCAGATTCCTGCACCTCATGCGCGTCGTCGTTCGGACAAGGCTGCTGCGGCGGCGGCTGCTGGCTTTGCACCTCTCTGTGAGAGATAAAAAAAGAAAAAAAAAGTCCTCCTTCAACCCGTTTGTTACGTACACAACTATATACATAGACTTCGGGGGGGACTGGATCGCATAATCAACACAAACATACATATCCTAGTAGGGGTGGGAACTGATTTTTTTTTTCTTTGTATCACGATACTTAATCTTGATATGAAGTCATGATGTGGTTTTGCTCAGGTTTTTTTGGTAAAAATATCAGAAAACCACGTCACAAAAATATACGATGCATGGAGTAGAAATGAAACCGCGTACACAAATTTTTGAGACAGGAAAAATAAAAAAAGAGCGCAGTTACAGTACTGTTCTTAATGTATCGTGATATCGATATCGTACTGTTTTATCGGCCAGCCCTACATCAGACGTACACACCGCTAATCCCTCGGTTACATCCCAAACATTTCAGGAACAAGTCATATTTTTTAATCCCTAAATATCCTTAAGCTTCATCTCGTCATCCAACACTGATTCTTGTCAAAAGTCCCAGTCGTCTACGTCCAGGTGGCTGAGACCGGACTCCAGGCTGGCGAGCGCCGAGGGCGGGCCCTGAGGCCGCATGCACTCGAAGCTCCCAAGCGGCGAGATGGGACGCAGCAGCTCGGGCAGGGCCTCGCATGGACGTCGCTTTATCTGAAAAGAAAACGGTGAAATGCTGAGTTTAAAAGAGAGAAAGAAAAAAAAGAATAAATAATCATCATCAACCTGCATAGATGTAATGTGTTTCTAGAACTTTCCACCTTTCCACACATGGGTTTGGTACTCACCTGCTTGAAGAAGGAGTGACCAATCAGAGCGCTGGCATAAGGTCTGTGGGAGGATGAGAAAGAAAGATAGATAGATAAATAAATAAATTAAAAAAAGCATGTGATCCAAATCTACACGTTCATATTAGCAAACAGAGAAAATAACTCGTAGCTACGATTCGGACCCTGGACACAGACAGGAGCTGCTCATATAAATAATGTGCGTGTTCGACAGTCCACTGTGATTTACACAAACACGCAAATGACTGGCGATGTGGTGAAGCGAGAACTCAAATTATTGGCTCGAGGAAACCTTTGAAATGTTTCAGCTGCGAGTCTCGATGACTAAAATTCTGTTCGTATACAGCAGGCGTCATTATGTGGTGAAGCACAGCCATTTAACAGAGTTGATCTCATCTCATCTCATTATCTGTAGCCGCTTTATCCTGTTCTACAGGGTCGCAGGCAAGCTGGATCCTATCCCAGCTGACTACGGGTGAAAGGCGGGGTACACCCTGGACAAGTCGCCAGGTCATCACAGGGCTGACACAGACACAGACAACCATTCACACTCACATTCACACCTACGCTCAATTTAGAGTCACCAGTTAACCTAACCTGCATGTCTTTGGACTGTGGGGGAAACCGGAGCACCCGGAGGAAACCCACGCGGACACGGGGAGAACATGCAAACTCCGCACAGAAAGGCCCTCGCCGGCCACGGGGCTCGAACCCGGACCTTCTTGCTGTGAGGCGACAGCGCTAACCACTACACCACCGTGCCACCCGCAGAGTTGATAAACATTTAATTTAAAAAAAAAAAAAAACAGGTGGTCAAGGGCGTAGTCGCTCATCAGGCCTGCCATCGAAACAAAACCACCACCACGACCAAAACATCAAACAGAACCGAAATGTGACGATGTGAGAGAGGACCGACCTCCACGCCAAACTGTTCGCAACAGGAACATCAACAAAGGACTAAATTTTGTTCCCTGAGAGAAGATCGACCCAAAACATCAACCAGACCTGAATTCGCATCATAAATAAGAGAGGAGATCCAATTCTAGTCAGAAGAAAAAAATAAAAAAATTGATCTAATGACTAAATTGCTCGCAAAAAATTGACAAAACAACGACCGAGTTTTGTGCAGAAGGTCGAGTTCTTTCAAATAAAACAATCAGAACTGAAATCCAGTGAGGGAGGGACGGAGGAGATACGATTTAACTGAAAATAAACAAAGTCGTAAACAAATTGTTGACAAGAAAATCAACAAACAAACGACCAAGTTTTGTTCCTCAAAGGACGATTGACCCAAAACATCGATCAGAACTGAAATCGGGTGAGGAATCAGAGAGCAGATACAATTCCAGTGAGAGACCTGGAAAATTCATTAATTTAGCGTAATTAGTAACTCATTCGCAAAAAATTTGCAAAACAGCGACCAAGTTTTGTGCAGAGTGACGAGTTCTTTCAAATAACACAAACAAATCAGAACAGAAATCCGTAGAGAACTGACGGAGGAGATACGCCACGCCGTGGCAACAGCTCATCGGTCTGATGGACAGACGAGCTTTAAAATAAAAAATATAATAATAATAAAATAAAATTGCCTGTAGTTCAGTGACTGTTTCAAAACATGAACGGATGCAATGTCTGTAGCAGGTCCTTGGTTGCAGCACTATTGCACATGCACGCCAAGATTTAGCTCTCGGATGCTCATTGGACCAGAGACGAGTGACATCATCTGAGAAAAGGGAGCGTTTTCACTTTTTTTATTTTTTTAAATTTACCCTTGCTGATATCAATATCATGCTGAATAAATATCTATAGAGGATGTTACACGGTTGCACAAAGATATGAAGCTCATCTTCAAGTGGTGAACATATTCACTAGTGAGCGAAATGGACAAGTCAAATATTTTCGTCACGAGAAGATAAACTTCATATCTTTGCATCACCGTATAAATGTTCTTTATATTATATGGACACATCCACAAAAAAAAAAAAAAAACGCAAGTTAATCAAAAGAATTTTAATTTTGAACCGGTTCACCAGTTTAACAATGTGCGTCCAGTCTGCGAGAAAACACTCAGTGACCTCATCGGAGTGAAATATTATATACACACACACAGGACACTTTCAATGGAATTAAAAAAAAAAAAAAAAGTGTTCTATTCCCTTCTAGCGGGTTTCATTCATTTGGTTTGATAGCGTGCAGTATTGTTAGCATATCGCTTATCCTACATGTATTACGTCACTCTACACAATGGAGAATGAGCGTTGAATACGGTTTACGACAAGGCTTTTCAAAGTGTGGGGCGCGCCTCCCCTAGGGGGCGCCAGAGTTCTTCAGGGGGGGCGCAACATGAGGAAAAATAAACCAGAATAAGTTACTATTGCAGACATTTAGCGAACTTCAGCTAGCCTTTGCCAGAGACAAAATGGATCGATTTTTAGTACCTAAAGCTACAGTGAGTGAGGAGACAGAGTCTGGGCCAAGCAAAAAAAGAAGGAAGTATGACCACGATTATTTAAAGTTTGGATTTTCATGGACTGGATCTGAAGATGCTCCACTGCCACAGTGTGTTGTCTGCCAAGAGGTGCTAGCTAACGATGCTATGAGATGTTTAAAATGTGTAAAACAAGATGGTTTTTTTTAGAAAAAGCACAGATGTTTAAAATGTGTAAAAAAGAGGTTTTAAAAAAAAGCAGATGTTTAAAATGTGTAAAAAAATGCTTTAAAAAAGCACAGATGTGTAAAAAAGAGGTTTAAAAAAAAGCACGTTTAAAATGTGTAAAAAAAGATGCTTTAAAAAAGCACAGATGTTTAAAATGTGTAAAAAAGAGGTTTTAAAAAAAAGCACATGTTTAAAATGTGTAAAAAAGATGCTTTAAAAAAGCACAGATGTTTAAAATGTGTAAAAAAGAGGTTTTAAAAAAAAGCACAGATGTTTAAAATGTGTAAAAAAGATGCTTTAAAAAAGCACAGATGTTTAAAATGTGTAAAAAAAATGCTTTAAAAAGCACAGATGTTTAAAATGTGTAAAAAAGAGGTTTTAAAAAAAAGCACAGATGTTTAAAATGTGTAAAAAAGATGCTTTAAAAAAGCACAGATGTTTAAAATGTGTAAAAAAAATGCTTTAAAAAGCACAGATGTTTAAAATGTGTAAAAAAGAGGTTTTAAAAAAGCACAGATGTTTAAAATGTGTAAAAAAGATGCTTTAAAAAAGCACAGATGTTTAAAATGTGTAAAAAAAATGCTTTAAAAAGCACAGATGTTTAAAATGTGTAAAAAAGAGGTTTTAAAAAAAAGCACGTTTAAAATGTGTAAAAAAAGATGTTTTAAAAAGCACAGATGTTTAAAATGTGTAAAAAAGAAGTTTTAAAAAAAAGCACGTTTAAAATGTGTATAAAAAAAAAAGATGCTTTAAAAAAGCACAGATGTTTAAAATGTGTAAAAAAAGAGGTTTAAAAAAAGCACATTTAAAATGTGTAAAAAAAAAGATGTTTTAAAAAAGCTCATATGTTTAAAATGTGTAAAAGAAAAAAAGAAAAAAAGTGTACAACAACCATTTTTTTAAATACGAATGGAACATTAAGTATAGCAACAACAAAAATTGTAAGGGGGGGCGCTGTTGTTTATTTGCTCTCTGGGGGGGGGCTGACTCTCCCACACTTTGAAAACCCCTGGTTTACGATACTGCATGGTTGTCAAGACAACATGACGTCACGTCAGAGACGTAAAACTTCCGCGCTAGCGAGCGACTGGGACAATTTGTAAACAGACATGGCCGCCAGGTTTGCTTCGTTAAATACGGAAGATTGAGAGAATTTTGAAAGAGAAAGATGCGTTGAACACCTGAAAGGAACGTGTATTATAATAATAATAGCAGCTTTTTCATGGTACATCAGATATATTCTGTTCAGCTACTCGTCTTCAACTCGTTCAGTATCCTGCTAGCTGAATGGAATATATCTGATAGACCACTCAACACCAGCCAATATTATTGAAATATGTCCTTCAGATCCGCGATGTATTTCATATGAAAAATGCGAGTTTTTCAACACGATTAGATAAACTTCATATCTTCAAGCCAACGTGTGATTTTTCTTTTTATTATATCGACACATTCAAAAACAAAAAGTCCCCAAATTTATCAAAACAACTCACTCATCGATTTCTTCACGAGTGACAGAGATGCATGTCAGGGTTTTGGTTCTCCATGTCCCGGCTGGAGCTCATAATGAAAAAATACAAGTGGCGTATTTCCCAGTAAAACACTCGCGTCCAAATAATAACACTGTATCAGTGGCGGCTGCTGGTTTTTAAAACAGGGGAAGCCCATTTTACGCATTCATCGTAAAACCTGTAGGCCGGATATCAAAGCATAGAAAGGTGTGCCCCATTAGCATAGTGAACTAGACAACCCCACCTAGTGGCAGAAAGTATTTTTGCTTGTACATTTCATGTTATAGTCTGGCTTGCCAGGCTAGTGCCTCATATCCTTAATCAAAAATATCAAACATCCAAAAATCACTGGCTATTCAACGAACAGCCTTGAACATCATACCCTGATATGCAACACAGAGTCTTTAACACAACACCCAGCTGTGCAACACAGTCTGGAAATCCATAACCAGGTAGGCTATGCAACACACAGAACCTTGAATATTATACCCAGGTATAACCTATAACACAGAGCCCACCATTCTCTTAACATTACTGAACAATATACACACTTCACATTCATGAACATGAACACTATTTATACACAAATTCTGCCCTCCGCTCCTTTTCCAGAAAATGGTCTGTGACCCTGTCATACCAGCTGGTTGTGCTTTCCAGAGACTTTACCAATTTCTGTTAGCAGCTAGCACTGCAGATCCCAATAAGGCTCAAGCTAGCCTACAACCAGATTGAACTACAAATGAAATAAATGAGTGAATTCACGAATGATCAAACTGATAGAATGGATGAAAGTTAACGGAGCACAACGAGTAATATTTACATTTATTTACAGAGTAATGTACAGAGACATCAACGAGAAGAAGCGTTTATATGAAAAGAAATTCGGACAGCACTTTAGCACACGACTACACTTTCTCGACATCCGCTAGGGACTGACTGATCATGCTTCCGTGTTCCTTGCCGAAGTACCGCCCTCCTCATGTCTTTCAAACACTACCTCCAATAATCCTTTATCAGCCCGGCTTCTTGCCCCTCCCACTGTCTCGTTTAGTCCCAGAGAAGCCCGGCTTCCCTGGAAGTGACGATTTTGTTGATTTTAACCAATAACTAGCCGAAATTGGCTGTTCAGAGCCGTCTCGTAGACTGCAACGGATACCCGGCTGCCAGTCAGTGTTGCCAGATACTGCTGACGTTTTCCATCCCAAAATGTGTTCAAAACCCACCAAAATGCACTTAAAACCGCCCAATCTGGCAACACTGCTGCCAGTCCATAGAGCCCATTGAAATAAGAAAGGTTACAGCCTGGCAGCAAAGGTGATTCTCGTAGCGAACTGCAAGTTCGTCAGACATCACTCAAATAAGTTACAGGATAGTTATGAACGTAAATACAATCTTGGGCATATATTACAGTATGTTATGCAAGTTATTGTTTTAATGAGAATTCAACGTCATAGACGCCGCAGTTTGGGGAGAGAATTTTAGGGGAAGCTCGGCTTCCCTTGTTGTCTCTGAGAAATCGCCCCTGAACTGTATAGTTTTACACCTCACATTCAGCAGCGTAAGAGATTTCGCTGTCAGACTTGGTTATAAAAAGTCACCCAGGCTGTGACCTTCACCTCTTCTCAGGGTCCCTCTGCAGGCAGAGCTCCACGAAGTTGTGGAAGTGTGGGCTGAACGTCCTGCTGTAGGGGTTCGGCTCTCCGTTAGTATGGCGTGCCCCACCGGCCCCGGGGCCCTCGCAGATCCCAGAGTCCGCCCCAGAGCGCGAAGACTTCATCCCGAGCTCCTCCACCGGGATGGTGGTGCAGTCCAGCAGACATGGTACAATACCGTTTAGCTTCTCCAACAGCATCTGAGAAAACAAAGATATTCATGAGTCATACTGAATGACAAAAGGAGCATGCTGATTTAGTGCAAACACTGTACATTCAGCATGTAAAGATAAAGATGTATTGTGCGACGATAAATCGCGATAAAATTTTTCACGATTTGAATCAACAGAAGGAAAAAAAAAGGAAATGTGATTATCATCAGGTCGCATAATCGTAGTTTTTCCTGGCTGCAATTGTGTTTAGACAGCAGAGGGCAACGTAATAACATCTAACAGCGTTTACTTCACCGTAGACGGAAGTAACACAGCTCTAACGCTGCAAAAAGAAACAAAAACGGATCTAAAATGCGAAAGAGCCATTGTGTGATGGTGTAAAAATAGGTTTAACAAAAAATTGGAGCTTTTCTTTTCGAACCAGACTGTTGAAAGATAAAGAAGAGAGACGCAAAATGAAGGTAGTACATACATGTTATTTACCAGCTGGGAGGTCCGTATGGTGAAATACCGTGACCGAGGTCTTGAAAGTACTGAGCGAGGCCCTCTGGGCCGAGGTCAGTATTCAAGGCCGAGGTCCGACCTTAAGCTGGTAAATAATATATTTATTTTTTTCTTTACCAAATTCTAACAGAAAACGAGAGCGCCCGAAAGGGAAAACCGAGCCGAGCCGCCATTTTGAATCCTCATTCACGGCTGTAATGCAAATTGCTTCCTCCTCGGTATACAAGTGCACTTCCATGGCAGGAAAAAAACTACATTTTGCCGCCTATGTAGTCCCCTATTTATACAAAATTGAGTCATTCAGGATTCAGCCATGTTTTTGCTCGGCGTTAGCAACAGTTAGAGGTTTTTAGCTTTCTCCTGAAATGTTTTCTTTTATTTCTTCTTCCTCAGGGTAGTAAAACTCGCTTTCGCTGTGAACACTGTCGTTATCGCTATCCATGCTGTAAAATTAATGCTATTCTCCTGAGAAATGCTGGCAAAAATTTATAAGATTTTTGATACAAATCTTATAAATAAATCTTATAAAAAAAGATAAATGTTGACAAAAATTGCTACTAGGTTTGTTGTTGTGAACAAGTGAGTCGCCAGAGGTCCGTAACCGGGGTCCGTATTGTAGGATACGGACCCGCTCGCCAGCCAATCAGAGCGCAGGATTTGATGGAAACCGGACCACGAAAAAAATAAAGTTTATTAACCTTTTCATTTTTAATAAAATGTTAACAAGCTATTATATTTTACGCCAACCTTTACAAATGTGGGTAAATTATTATTGTTGGCTATAAAGAAAGTTGAACGAAAGTTGTTTTTAATTTAACAAAGAGAATATTTAAGTTAATAAAGAAGAGGAAAATAAATGTGGGGTTTTTTTGGTGATGAAACTTCGAATTGAGTGAATCGTTACATGCCTACTGTCCATAGTATATAATAAAAATTATATTTACAGGGTCGTCCAGAAAATCTGAAGTAGCTGGCTTTAAAAAAATAAATAAAATTTTAAAAAAAATTATTTTTTAAAAAGGTAGCGGGCAGCTCATGTCTGTTGGTGGCATTCTGGTGCATTCTAATAAATTACTCACCATTTCCCTGTAAAATACTTACAAATCATGTATGGAATTTCCCTCCAGATGTGTGTGCGCTTGGCTTTCTCAGTTCTCCTCTGTCGTACGCTGCCTGGCTCTGTAACATAACTACATACGCTATGGAGTGGTCACGTGGTCCAGCTCAGCCAATCAGAGCGCGAGAATCAAACAACAAATATGGCGTCGCTTCCGGTCATTATAGGCCCGGATCAAAGACAATTTCATGGTGGAATAATCGGATTTGCAGTAAATTATGGGCAGCGGAGACGATATAAAAATCACTTGAACATTAAAAGGCAAGTTTTTATTTTTCTTCTGGGATCGAGTAGCCGGCGCAGACCGTCTGTGTAGGCGGAGAAAACCGCCGGTCGCCAGCGCTTATGAAGATCACTGGATTTATCTGCTGTGTATTGTATTTTGCATCATATTGTTATTCCTTTTTGAACACCAAACAACTTAAAGTGCATATCACGGGTAATTCTCTTATTTTATATTAAACTTTGGGCAAATATCTGTCACATTTTGTGCAATTTTTTTACCTTGCGCAATACCAGAAAAATTCAGTTGAAATCGAGCCATTTGAGGCGAATTGGTCCGCCTCTGAAAAAACTTGGCGTTTGGATTTCCCGGCAAACATTGATTTTCGTGACGTTGCGTGCGGGACGCCTCCCTCTGAATCCTACGCCAGCGCTGGTTTGTTTATGAGAAAACGACCTGGTGGTTTTCTGCAAATGTCTTCAACGTTATCGTGTAATTATTAAAATGGTTAACAGATGTATCGTAGGAGGGTGGAGCAACACCAATCTTGATGGGATTAGTACTCATCGTTTTCCAAAAGACCGGACAATGAGAGAGAAATGGGAGCGCTTGGTCTACACAGGCTGTGCACTGAAACCGTGCAAGCTCGCGCAGCCTGCTGGCGCTTCCGCAGGTGACGTCACGAATCTGGCTCCAGACTCCCTTGGGATTTTTCCAGACGCGTTTTGTGATTTTATTTCTTTTTCTGCTGTAGACAGATGGCCTTGTGAAAAATTACCCTTCTGGATGAGTGTGTAAAGGGACATACTTTCATATATAAAAAAAAATTGGTCCAGAATATGCACTTTAAGGGTACTTTAAATTAATGATTTGTCTTATGTACTTTTTTGAACAGATGCATTCATGTAAACTGGAATGTTTTAAATAGACAAAGAAAAATACATTATGAGGAACAGCTGAGGAAAACCCGTGTGTGTGTGTGTGTGTGTGTACCTGTGTAGCAGGCATGTCTTTAAAGGGCACATGGCCATTGGCCAGCTCACAAGCCGTAATTCCCAGACTGTAGATGTCGGAGCGGAAGTCGTATCCCTGAAGATTCTGTTAAAACACAAAAACACACACAGAAATTGTCATAACGTATTTCTCTATATGCGTCATATGATAATTGATTTAAGATGCACTCAGATGAAAGTGTGTGTACTGATTGTACCTGCTGTAGCACCTCAGGACTGAGCCAGGGCAGCACTTTAACGCTGTACTGGGGGAAGTCGTGCACCACGCGTGCTCGCTGGCCGTGTCGGATCAGACTGAAGATGCTCCTCAGACCCGATAGATACACCTGTCCATCCGCCGAGATCAGGATATGACTCGCCTTCACACTCCTACACACCAGTCACACACAGCTGGTTTGAATTCCAAAGTGCCACGCCCATACGGTCATTAAAACACTGCACTGGTATCAGATCACGGCACAATACGTTTCTTGAACGCAACATAGAGTTAAGATGATCATAACTTGTCCACACAGAGAGAGAGAGAGAGAGAGAGAGAGAGAGAGAATATGAGAGAGTGTATATATGAACGTGATGCTCGCTTTACCATTCAGTCATCTCAGTGCTGAAGTGACTGAGGAATTGCTGTTTTTAGAAAGAAAATATAAGCTTTGATTTTCACAAAATTACTCTGACTGCAAAGACAAGCTGCGATCGTTCTCATTTCTCATGAATACATCAAAACTGTCTGGTGAAAAAGTCAAATGTATACAAGAACGCCATTTTTAAATTCTTTCCTTGAAACGAAAACTTTTTTTTTTAAGTTTCTACTGGGGGGGGGGGGGGGGTCTCTTGCGTAAGTTGCAGTAAGCATTATGTCAAAAGAAGGTCCTCAAAAAGTACAGCAAGACCTGTGTGTGTGTGTGTGTGTGTGTGTGTGTGTATATATTATTAATTGCACATTTTTAAAATCTGCTCTAAATTTACCTG
The DNA here is from genome assembly GCF_027579695.1 of Neoarius graeffei. Taxonomy (NCBI): domain Eukaryota; kingdom Metazoa; phylum Chordata; class Actinopteri; order Siluriformes; family Ariidae; genus Neoarius; species Neoarius graeffei. The sequence continues at coordinate 60,836,175 of NC_083588.1, read as the reverse complement.
AAAGGGATATTTTTCAAGTTTTTGGCGAGTGGGAGTGGACTTTATGCTTGCTTTCTGCAAACGTCTATGGGCAGGTCAGGAAGGATAAGGCTGAACGCAGCAAAAATTATTTTTGTGGCCATTTTATTCCTCGATTGCATTAAAGAAAAAAAAAAACAAAAAAAACCCAGCAGCGTTAATGTGATCATTTTGAGGGTTTCGCACAATTCAGTGTGAACAAAACAATCCAGTATTTTCCTCGAGTTCTGTCCTTAACTTCCAGCCTCAAACTATACAATAAACTATACAATAAACTAAACTAAACCCACTCGGTGATGTGGACTCTGGACAACAGGAGTGAATCTCTTTAAATAAAGAAAATCAAAATACAAAACCCAAATAAATACATTTGTTAAGCCACAGAGCTCATAAAGAGGTTTTCCAGTAAAATGCAGTCACTCACTGGTAAATATACAGAACGCTCCCGAGCTAAAACTGCATTTATAAACACTTACATCACTCACACATCTCAGAATAAAACAAACCCTCACTCCAGTGTGCAGCCTGTGCACGTGCGCGCACACACACACACCATCTTAACACACCATCTTTTCTCCCCTCTGAACCATCAAAAGCATAAAAGCACACATTTTATGTAAACAGTCAGAATGCAACAATAAAAGTTGATTCTGTACATAAGTGCATTTTATCACAACTTACATCGATCAGCTACTCGCTACGCCACTCGCTCTCGCTACGCCCTCGCTACGCCACTCGCTACGTCACTCGCTACGCCACTCGCTCTCGCTACGCCACTTCCTAATTTCCCAAACTACGGGGCAGAGGCACAGAATGTGCATGCGTTCATCACGCATCAGAGGAGAAAAAAAAATTAGCAGTGTTAGAAAGAATTTGCGTAAACACACTGTGCTAACTTCAACATCCCTAGTGTGTGTGTGTGTGTGTGGGGGGGGGGGGGGGGGGGGGGGGATTGTTCCTTACCGGTGCACGTAGCCGTTGTGATGAATGTACTCCAGCGCACGCAGAATTCCAAGCAGGATGTACGCGATGGTCAGCTCACTTAAACCGTGTGTGAAATGAGTGCTGATCAAATCTCTTGCCGAGCCTAGGGAGGAACACGCGCGCACACACACACACACAGTCAGTGTCTGACTCTGTCTCTCCCCCATCTCCCCCTCCGTGTGTGTGTGTCTCTCTCTCTCTCACCCCCCCATGTGTGTATGTGTGTCTCTCTCGTTCTCCTTCTCAGTGTCTGTCTCTCTCGTGCGTCTCTTCCCCCCACGTGTGTCTGTTTGTCTCCCTCTCTGTGTGTGTCTGTCTCTCTCTCTCTCCCCTGTGTGTGTGTCTCTCTCTCTCTCTCAAGCTCTCTCTCTTTCCCCATGTGTCTGTCTGTCTGTCTGTCTCTGTCTCTCCCCCATGTGTCTGTCTCTCTCTGTGTGTCTCTTCCCCCATGGGTCGGTCGGTCTCTCTGTCCCCCCAGTGTGTGCGTCTCTCTCGCGGTCTCTCTCTGTGTGCCTCTTCCCCCGTGCGTCTGTCTCTCTGTGCATCTCTCCCCAGTGTGTCTGTGTCTCCCTCTCTCCCTCTCTGTGTGTGTCTCTCTCTCTCTCTCCGTGTCTCCCCCCCCCCCCATGTGTCGGTCTGTCTCTCTGGGTCTCCCCCCGCCTGTCTGTCTCTCTCTGGGTGTCCCCTCCTCCATGTGTCGGTCTGTCTGTCTCTCTCTGGGTCTCCCCCCCCCCATGTGTCGGTCTGTCTGTCTCTCTCTGTGTCTCTCTTCCCCTGTGCCTGTCTGTCTGTCCCCCCTGTCCCCCCGTGTGCCTGTCTGTCTGTCTGTCCCCCCTGTGTGTGTGTCTGTCTCTGTCTGGGTCTCCCCCCCCCCATGTGTCAGTCTGTCTGTCTCTCTCTGTGTGTCTCTTCACCTGTGCCTGTCTGTCTGTCCGCCCCCCCCATGTGTGTGTCTGTCTGTCTGTCCCCCCGTGTGTCTGTCTGTCTGTCTGTCTGTCTCTCTCTCTCTCTCTCTCTGGGTCCCCCCTGTCTGTCTGTGTCTCTCTCTCTCTCGGCTCTTTTTTTTTTTACAATACACTATTTACAGCACTGTCAGTATGTCCCTCATCGCTCACCGTAGGCCATGAATGGTGTGATCACCCATAGCTCGTTCTCGGAGATGAAGATGCTCTTGTATGGGAGGATGCTTGGATGGTGGAACAACTTGGAGACATGGATTTCTTCCTGACAGAACAAAATTCTGTTAAAATATTTATTACATTACGCTTTCCGACAGTCAAGTCTTCACAACAGAGAAGTTTATGCTTTAAGGTTTCGCACACATGCACCAGACATGCACAAAATCTTATAGCTGAAATATCGGAAATGATAACAGCAGCCATCTCGTCTCCTGGACGTTCCACAACAGGAAGTGTAACTATTAACAGATAAAAAAAAAGTAGGACGTGTCGCTCTTTTAGCAATAAAAACTGTTGGCAAATTCATGTCGTGTACGTGAAATAAAACACTTCAGGATGGTTCTGCATCACCCCATCACTGATTATTTTTCTGGAACAGTGTTTTATTCCTCACATAAAGAGAAACAGAAATGGTGACACTGCAGACCTGTAGGTATTTGACCATGTCGTTGGTGCAGGACTCCATATCAATCCTCCGGATGGCCACGCGTTCTCCGGTGGGTTTGTATCGGGCCAAGTTCACGGTCATCAGGTCTTCCAGACCATGCCCTACACACAGAGAAAATTAAAAATAATATCCGAGAACATACGGCTTTTAAAAGAAAAAAAAATTGAAGTCCTTTAAAATACTGAAGCATCAATATGTTTTCCATCATCAGGAAATCCAGATTCTAGAAATACGCAAATTGAAAGCGTCTTCTCCTTGGAACAGTTACATTTGCATACTAAACCCTGATTGGCTGTTGTGTTTTGTGATGCAAGAGCAACCTAAATTCTTTAACAAGAGTTTGCGTTCCTGTAGTTTCTTTCAATAAACAAACCCATCCAAATTCATACAGTGACAATCCAAGCACTGAAATGAACCGAAGATTCTCTACGGCACAATAAATTATACAGAAATGAAGGAAAAATATATTGGCATTTTACTCCTGACTCCATTATCATTCAAGATAAATCACAGATTTGACTGGAAATGGAAAGTGGAGTATATAAATAAAAAGTTTCCTCTCGCAGTGTCAGTATAAATAAGAAGTGAAGCGTCTGACCGATGACGGTGAGGAGCTCGTAGGCACTGCTGTCGGGTAAGAAGGTTCCCATGGTGTCCCGGCGTGGGAGGGAGCTCAGAGATTCCCGACTGTCCTCATGGGCCTGGAACAGGACACGGTCAAATGTTACACATTAAAACACAATTCCTGTCTTAAACACAGCCGGAGATCTTACAGAAAGGAACAAACAACGCTTTCTGGGGTTCTGTGGAGGTTCTCGGATATCCAGGGAATCTTTAATGTCGTGTCGTAGCAAGCCCAATTGTAGCTCAGAGGTTACTGTTATATAGTAAACTAAAGGTTGTGGGTTCCTATCCTACACTGCAATCAAGACATTACGTGACCCCCTTCACCCTGAACTACTCCGATATAAATTAAAGACTTGATTCTGGCTCATTTATAAGATGGCTTGAGATGGAATTATGAAGTAAATCAATAAATTAATATAAATGTATGTTTTAGACCTTGAAAGGCGTAAATCAATGTTTAGATTGTTTAAAAGGCAGGAACTTCTGACACACGAGCGCGCGCGCACACAAAAAAAAAAAAACACACACCCACTCCACGATGTCAATCAGCTCACGCGCACACACACACACACACACACACACACACCTTGTAATATCACTTTGTACCTCAATAAAGCCTAGGGTCACAACCGGATGTACGATTTTTTGGCGTTTCCTAAATCGCTGCTTTTTATTGTTCATGGAGAAAGACGCACGTCGGCTGTAAGTTTATCTTGCAACCTGAAAAAAACGTAAGCGCCCGTAGAGTTTGTTTGACATGACAAAGAACCTCTGCGGCCAGTCTACGGCTCAAAAATCAACACGTCACACGCACGCCCTTCGTGCGTTTCACGCGTGCCCTCCATGCGTTTCTTTGCACGTAGACCGGCAGTAGGAGCACGTACGGCCAGTTGTGACCGAGGCTTAAGTGATAATCATTTTCGCATCCAGTCTGCCCTCAGTCCAAAACGAGAGAAGTCGTCGTGCTACGTACGTGACCTCACCATACCCAGGAAGTCACTTGGATTACACAATGGACAGATGACGTTCTTTCTTTTCTTAGTTTTCAGCTTAAATTCAGCTTATTTTTTATTATTTATTTATTTATTTATTATTATTTTTTTCTTTGTCTATAATTGTAAAGCGTCCTTGGGTTTCTTGAAAGGCGCTATATAAGTTGAACTTATTATTATATGCCATGAAGACAAAAGAAAGGCAGTGAAAATAGAAGAGCGCTATTTATTGATTAACAGTACATATAGATTAAAAATATCCACAGAGCTAGCTTCTTACAGACTGCTGAAATCTAAAGAAACGAGAAGCAAATGAATCATTACAGTTTGCAGAAACACCTGGAAACCAGGCACCGAAACGTGGATTTGCGGTTCCCTTTGTGTGCTGGATATGATGGATTTTTGGGGAAAGGAAAAAGGACCGTACCAGGAAACAGAATTTCAACGCCAAGCAACACTATTAGTACAAACTAAGCAAAGACTGGATTAAAGCTAGACTGCCTTTCAGATTTTTCAGGTTTAGGTCAAAAAAGAATTTTCCCTGACACCTAATTATTTTTGTTTAGTGGACTGAAAGCTACTGAATTTGAATCACAGACTTCCAATTTTATTAGTTTATTTTTAATAGAACAATTAATGAATTTAAGGCCATGTGGCTCTAAATTCTCCACTATTTTTTCCTGCTTCACCATGACGCAATTCAACATACATGACGTGGTGAGCTTTCCCTGTTCACGCAAGGCATTGTGGGATACAAATTTGAAACAGGAGAGAAAAATGGAGGACGCGAGTGTGCGAATGAAACGTGAAAGAGCGACTACAGTAACGGAAAGAAAGCGAGAAGAAAAGACGTTATGTTATATACGAAGGAAAGGAAACGCAGGACCAAGCTAATAAATATCGGCGCTCAGCGAGCACCTCGGTGTGATCAGCTGTTCGTTTAGCGACAGAACGATGGAACTGTCAGTGCACGCTCAAAGGGAAACCTGCACATGCGCGCACACACGGACTTCCTCTGTCTGCTTGACTCCACGAAGCGAGCGATTTCATGCACATTATTTACTTTAATCCCCTCAAATTAAATAACTTCCCAGCCACATAATGGCCTGGTTTGTTTTTTTTAAGATATTACAAAAATAAACATATCACAATGGCCAAATTTCAGAGGGAACTAAATTTCCACGATTTTATGAAATTGAAAGGCCGTCTCACTTTAAAGATCCCGATATACTACATTTACTCACATACCCGGATGTTAAATCATCTCGTTTTTGGACTGAGTGCATACACTATCTTACAATATGACCGTTTAAATTTTATTTATATTCTCTCGCTCTCATCATATACAGTGCCTTGCAAAAGTATTCATACCCCTTGAACTTTTTCACATTTTCCCACCTTACAACCACGAACTTAAAAGTTTTTTTTATTGAGATTTTATGTGATAGACCAACACAGAGTAGCACATAATTGTGAAGTGAAACGAAAATGATAAATGGTCTTCAAAATTTTAAACAAATAAAAATCTGAAAAATATGTGATGTGCATTAGTATTCAGCCCCCTTGCGTCAATACTTTGTAGAGCCACCTTTTGCTGCAATTACAGCTGCAAGTCTTTTGTGGTATGTCTCTACCAGCTTTGCACATCTAGACACTGAAATTTTTGCCCATTCTTCTTTGCAAAATAGCTCAAGCTCAGCCAGATTGGATGGAGAGCGTCTGTGAACAGCAATTTTCAAGTCTTGCCACAGATGCTCAATGGGATTTAGGTCTGGACTTTGACTGGGCCATTCTAACACATGAATATTCTTTGATCTAAACCATTCCATTGTAGCTCTGGCTGTATGTTTAGGGTCATTGTCTTGCTGGAAGGTGAATCTCCTTCCCAGTCTCAAGTCTTTTGCAGCCTCCAACAGGTTTTCTTCCAGGATTGCCCTGTATTTAGATCCATCCATCTTCCCATCAACTCTGACCAGCTTCCCTGTCCCTGCTGAAGAAAAGCATCCCCATAGCATGATGCTGCCACCACCATGTTTCACAGTGGGGATGGTGTGTGCAGGGTGATGAGCAGTGTTGAGGCCAATTTATGCTGACAACCCAGTCCTCGCAGATGGTGTCGCAGATGGCGTCTGCGTAGCCCCCCCACCTTCGCAGACGCTCTGCGCGCACCTCCCAAAAATTGTGACCACCGCAGAAGCCTCGCAGAGACAGCGTCGCAGACAAGAGGGCTCTGATTGGTCCACTCTACAGCCGCTGTACACGCACTTCCGCTTCCCTACTTTCCCGGTTTGGTTTGTTTTCACGACCGCCATTTTTAAAAACACGAGCGAAGATGGAGCAGCACGAAGAGCGGTTGATCGAGGAAGTGAGGAAGTACGTACATCTATACGACTCCAGTTCTAGTCATTATAAGTAACCGGAGGATAAACACTCCACTAATCACACCCACCAACTACTCCTAGCGATTTCGCGACTTCGCGCCCCCTTGCGTTGTGGCGGTGAATAACATCGCGCACGCCTATTACTCCCCACTCAACGATAAATTACAACTGTCTGCGAAAAGCTATCTGCGAAAGCCTTGTCGCAAGAGCAATCAGAGGCCCTTAGTTTTCCGCCACACATAGCGCTTTGCATTTAGGCCAAAAAGTTCAACTTTGGTCTCATCTGACCAAAGCACCTTCTTCCACATGTTTGCTGTCTCCCCTACATGGCTTCTTACGCCTGTCTTTCAACAACGGCTTTCTTCTTGCCACTCTTCCAAAAAGGCCAGATTTGTGGAGTGTACGACTTCTAGTTGTCCTGTGCACAGATTCTCCCACCTGAGCTGTGGATTTCTGCAGCTCCTCCAGAGTGATCATGGGCCTCTTGGCTGCTTCTCTGACCAGTGCTCTCCTTGCTCGCTCTGTCAGTTTAGGTGGACGGCCATGTCTTGGTAGGTTTGCAGTTGCGCCATACTTTTTCCATTTTTGAATGATGGATTGAACAGTGCTTCTTGAGATGTTCAGAGCTTGGGATATTTTTTTATAACCTAACCCTGCTTTAAACTTCTCCAGAACTTTATCCCTGACCTGTCTGGTGAGTTCTTTGGTCTTCATGATGCTGTTTGTTCTTCACTGTTCTCCAACAAACCACTGAGGCCTTCACAGAACAAGTGTGTTTATGCTGAGAGTAAATTACACACAGTAGGACTCTTAACTAATTAGATGACTTCTGAAGGCAATTGATTGCACTGGATTGTATTTAAAGGTATCAGAGGACAGGGGGGCTGAATACTAATGCACACCACATTTTTCAGATTTTTGTTTAAAATTTTGAAGACCATTTATCATTTTCGTTTCACTTCACAATTATGTGCTACTCTGTGTTGGTCTAGCACATAAAATCTCAATAAAAAAACTTTTAAGTTTGTGGTTGTAAGGTGGGAAAAAGTTCAAGGGGTATGAATACTTTTGCAAGGCACTGTAGAACACATACACACATTTTGTTTGATGCATGTGTAGGAGTGTGTCTGTTTAGATCGTACTGTATGAATTTTGTGCTTAATAAATTATTATACACTGCAAGTTTAAAAGTTACAAATTCATAGAAGCTCATGAATAGGTTCGCGGTGGCCGGGTGCAAGACCTGCTAAAGTACTATGTGACACTCCTAGTTTTGGCTCAAAACAAAACTTTAAAAAACCCAAACATTCAGCGATGTGATTATTTTAGAGTCAATGAGCTTGATTATTGACTCTAAGATTATTAGTAATAAAAAGTTTACATATCTGCCACGAGTGTTGCGAGCTGAATCAGTCTCATGCACTACTGATGCACAACATGCCGTGGCTGTCGTCTTACTAAGAACTGAACGAAGGAAGCTATAAGATAAGATAGCAGTGTTATCTTTACCAGCTTGGAGTTTTGCTTAAATTTTGCGTATTCTTGCCCTGTTGTTAGTTAGTGCAGGCCTCGACATTAACAGTCATCCGACTGACCGGGACAACCAAATGTTTGGTCTGGACAAGTCAAACCCGCATCTACCTGTCCGATGGGACAAGTTGGAAAGAAAGAAAGTCGGTAATCGCCCACCGGCATTACAGGAAAAATCTGCCTGCCAAGGAACCAATCAGAGCGCACGATTTTACCAGAAGTAGCTCATGCTATATAATAATCACCAATATTCACTTCACCTTCGGTGAATAATTATTAAATAGCATTTGATAAAATTCATATTCTGAACAAAAGTCCGAATGTGGATCTGTATTTGATGAGTGTGACAATTTTTTTTTTTAAACAGAATTATTTTTAAGGTCAGTCATGATGGTTTGAAAACCCGACGAGGAAATTCATCAGGCGGAGTCAATTTTGATAAGAAAAACTAGGCGAGGTGGGTTTCCCACAGTGCTCCACTTCATAATCAAACTGGTCTGACGCATTTCCATGACGAATAGTAAAACACATTCAATTGACCGAGAACAAGAATTGATAAAAGCTGCAGGAGACCTTTCGTGAGCACAATGCAGGGTTTCTGAAGCCACCAGCACAGCAAGGCCAGGCTGGAGAATGGGATTCGATCATGTGTCGTCAAGTCGAACACATGAAACACCATCTCGCTTTACATGCTGAAGCCATCATTTCCTCTACATCTCACAGCATCAGGAGATGAACAGCACACACACACACACACGCAACTAAAACATCAAACACACTGATACGGAGTCAATCAGTGTGGCTTGAAGACCAGTACAGCCCACAAAGCAGACCGTCACTGAAGCATTAGTGAAACAACAGGCACAACGTTGATGTCCAAAGGTGCCAAGGTCATCCCAATCCCACCAGGTCTCTCCGGCTACATCCACACGACAACGAGATTTTTTTTTTAAATATCGCGTCCACATGGGCAATGGATCAGTAAAATATCAGGTACATATGGCAACGCAACGCTTGCTGAAAACGATGCAATACACATGCCACACCTCTACGTGCGCTGTAAGACGGTCCCATCGGAGACACCAGAACAATAGAAGAAGTAGACGCATGCGCATAAACCCCTTCTTCTGTAGCATCAGCCACATAAAGTTTTGATTATTAATCAGTAGCGTAAAACGAAAGACGTGGAAAGAGGAATGAATGGGGGTAGATGGAAGCTGGTACGCCAACATTCTGATATCCTCCAGAATTCTTTAATGGTCCGGAATAAATTGAATGCTACACGTTGATGGATTACTTTGTTCTTCTACGCCCTTTTTGAGGAATGTATTGTTGGACTTAAACCAACATCTGAAGAAGTGAGATCGCTCCTTTTTTTTTGTTTTTTTCCTATGTTTGCTGGCGGGATTGTTTTTGGAAAGCGCACGGGCGGTGCGCGGTTTGGTACTGCTTCCGCAGTGTTTGGACTAAAGACTCTGCCCTAAGGGCTATTCTCTCTCTCTCTCTCTCTCTCTCTCACTTTTCACCATTACACAATAAATATTCACAGTGAAAATATTTTGTAAGCGCGTTTCATGAACCAGGTTATAGGATTTGTTGACAACTCGCATCGAGTTCGTTACACTTCTACCCGGCGTGAAGCACTGACAGTCACGTGGTTGTGACGTCATCGTAAACAAATCCGTTCTACTCATCCAGACGACTTCGCAACGGCACCGTTGCCAGATTTTCCCACTCTGGAACCCGTTCTCAAAAGATTTCGTTTTGGGGCACCCAAAACACCGGTGCCGTGTGGACGCCGGGCCGAAACGATAAACAATTGTATCAGATTCACCTGAATCCGTTGCCGTGTGGACAGGGCCAGAGTTAGTGTTTAAGCTTCATTCGTGACCGGAAGATTATTGGTTCAAGTCCAAGGACTACCAGAGAGCCAATGTCAGAAGAAGAGTTGTTACCGCTACTATCCTGAAGTTATTTATCTTCCTGTAAAAGCAAGTCCTGATTTTTTTTTTTTGCTCCCTCTCTTACAAAGATTACAATTTTTTTATTCATTAAAAGATCATGTCATACTTTTATCCATTTCAGGTTCTCCAGAAAATCTGAAGTAGCCAGCCTAAAAAAAGGTAGTTGGGGGCTTTGCAATTTGCAGCAGCAAAGAAAATTTTGAAATTTACATCCCTTCTGGTGCATTCTCAGCAAAATATGTATGAAATTTCCCTCCAGATGTGTGCACGGCACGCTTGGCTTTCTCAGTTCCCCTCTGTAGTACGATGCCTGACTCTGTAGCATAACTACATACACTACGGCGTGGTCCCGCTCAACCAATCAGAATACGAGAATCGATCAACAAATATGGCGTCGCTTCCCGTCATTACAGACCCGAATCGGAGACAATTCCATGGTGGAATAATTAGATTTGCAGCAAATTATGGACAGCGGAGACACTATAAGTCGCTTCAACATCGAAAGCCGTGTTTTTATTTTTTTTCCTGGGATCGAGTAGCCGGCGCAGACCGTCTGTGTAAGCGGAGAAAACCGCCAGTCGCTGGTGCTTGTGGACATCTCTGCATTTATAGTTGCATTTCACAGCACAAATTTAAATTAATCAGATGCTACAGCACTGCTACTGATTCAATCAATCAAGTCCTAATCTACCGTATAAAACAATTTAACATACACAAAACCGGTACAGTGCAAATAATATTTTACACACTTGGAACTGGTCAGTGTAGTTCTGCTGCAATTCTATTGATTTATACCATGACGCTGTTGAATCCTCGATTCCGATTGGTCAGAACGTGTTGAGTTATCGTCAACACCAGAAACTCTAAGGCACAGACCAGGGATAATTTAATGCAGTCGTTCTAATACGCAACAACTTACACAGGAACTCGGAAGATGGATTTTCCACAAACAGATTTTTTAAAAAAAAACGTGTAAAATTATTTCACATTTATGAAAGGAGTCTCAAGTGTCAGCGCGTTGACGTTGGAAAAAGGAGGAGTTTACATTTTCCGGTTTCTCGGTGACATGACAAGCTACGTTTTTCGTCTTAATAAGGAATATAGAGAAAGGACAGGAAAGAGACTGGGGAAAAAAGGTTGGCTTTTAGCTGCTTTATAAGACGTTCAATGACGTATGCAGCTATAAAACGTACAGTCTGTTGTCCTTTTAATTACTCAAAGTAGCTATGATTGGCAAATCAATGTGGTGCAAGAGGAATAAAAGATACGGAAGCCGCGAGAGGCCCTTCATATAATCTTTTTTTATTTCACCTTGTTATCCCGAGATAACGACATAATTAATTCAGGATCTCGAGAAAACAACACAACTAATTCGAGATCTCGAGAAAACAAAATTATTCCGTGATCTCGAAAAAACAAAATTATTTCATGATCTCGAGAAAACAGCTGAGATTTCTAGCAGAGCTGCGCCCCCTGTGGGTCAGACAACAAAGACTTAGGGCCTCTGCATGCTCTTGCGACAAGGCTTTCGCAGATAGCTTTTCGCAGACAGTTGTAATTTATCGTCGAGCGGGGAGTAATAGGCGTGCGCGATGTTATTCACCGCCACAACGCAAGGGGGCGCGAAATTGCTAGGAGTAGTTGGTGGGTGTGGTTAGTGGAGTGTTTATTCTCCGGTTATTGATAATGACTAGAACTGGAGTCGTATAGATGTACGTACTTCCTTGATCAACCGCTCTTCGTGCTGCTCCATCTTCGCTCGTGTTTTTAAAAACGGCGGTCGTGAAAACAAACCAAACCGGGAAAGTAGGGAAGCGGAAGTGCGTGTACAGCGGATGTAGAGTGGACCAATCAGAGCCCTCTTGTCTGCGACGCTGTCTGCGAGGCTTCTGCGGTGGTCACAATTTTTGGGAGGTGTGCGCAGAGTGTCTGCGAAGGTGGGGGGCTACGCAGATGCCATCTGCGACGCTATCTGCGAGGACTGGGTTGTCAGCATAAATTGGCCTTTAGAAATTGGCGGACATGTAACAGAGCAGAAATGGCTTTTTACGATGCCTTGAGGGGGGGGGGGGGGGGCAGTCTTCTGCGGAGGTGCCGTGGACTAATTTTGAAATTATCCCTTATTAAAAGACTTAATGCAATCTCTCCCTGTGTCAACCCCTGATCAAAATATTGCCTTATTAGGTGATCGATTATTCCAGACATTCTAATGACCAAAGTTGCGTCTATACAGAATGAGAAATAGCCCTAAAGTCAGCATATCACAAGTCTCTTGGCGCACCTGAATGAACCATTTCTCAGCTGTTTACTCGAGATCATGAAATAATTGGTTTGTTTTCTCGAGATCTCGAATTAGTTGTGTTGTTTTCTCGAGATCCTGAATTAATTATGTCGTTATCTCGGGATAACAAGGTGAATAAAAAAAGGATTATATGAAGGGCCTCTCGCGGCTTCCGTAAAAAGACACTAGGACATGCTGTTATTGGAAAACAAGCAACCTTTGGGGTGGTAACTGTTACTCCGCTCTTAACTGGAGTCAACGCTGCGTCTAAACACCCTTCAAAGGTTTAATTCCTTACACCAGCAAAATCCAATCCAACGACAGATGTTCAGGCGCGAGTATTAAGGCCTCTTTGGCAATCCTGGGGTTTGAACTTAGCATGCTCTGGATACTGCATCCTACAAGATGTTTTAGACAAGCGCGAGTGCATTAACTGTTTGCACTTTGTCTGTTCCACCATTTTTTGGATCCAGCCCCAAAACAGGAATGTTTTAACCCACCCTGACCAAGACAACATCGAATCAGGTTCTGGAGATGGAAAAGAAGAATGTGGCAGTATCCAAAGGCTGGATTATTCACCAGCATTGTGCACTTCCCAAGATTGATGTCCTTGCCGATGTGAGACTCATCTATAAGAGTAAAGCGTGTCAGTGCATGAAGCCAAACAGCAGCACGATGAGTGCATGCACTCAAGCACAAGGGATGGAACACACACACACACACACTTATACAATACAATATCTATTAAAACTCCACGTTTGCATGCTCATACACCCAACACATACACGGGCTGCTGCAAAAGCAAACAGAGATCCCGCACTTACTTTCCTGAGTGGGCTTGCCTGAGCTTGCTCTGGGTTGAGACACCACGCAAATGACGCAAGAGACACACAGATACACAAACATCCTGGATTTAATGAGGGTCTGATAATGTGACATTATGCCTCGATGGAGCTTCTACCATGCCAACAGAACACATTAATGACCACTTTCTGGGGCTGCATTCAACCGTATTCATTTCTGCCGCACGGCTGCAAATAAGTCAGCCATAAATTATTTAATTACCAGAAGATTCCTGATGACAAAACTCAAACACAAACTGTAGCTTTAATTCACTGCCTGCAAAGTATATCGAGCAAACAGTGAATCTGTAGACCTGAAACATTACAACTTCAACAACCACTCTACAAACATCGGCCAAACAGCTGGTCATGCGACTGGTAATTCAGCAGTCCTCTGAATCCTCTCGGACAATACGTCTGGTGGCCTGGAAAACCCCTCAACATAGTGCAATTTTTTTTCAACATTCTGTTCACCTGAGAACACATTTAACAGCTCATCAAACCCCTAAGCACCCTCAGCCCACTGCTGTCCACCCTCAACCCACCTACCTAGTACATCCTTGCCCACACTGAACCAACCCATCAAGTCTACCCTTTTCCATCCACAGCTCACCCATCAAGCCCATCCTTGTCCATCCTCAACTTAGCCCACCCAGAGTCCACCTTTGCCCACCCTCAACCCACCTGCCTGGCACACCCTTGCCTACACTGTATCCACCCATTAAGTCTACCCTTTTCCATCCTCAGCTCACCCATCCCTTCTCCATACTCAACCCATCCATCAATCCCATCCTTTTCCACCCTCAACCTACCCAGCTAGCCCACTCAGAGTCCACCCACCCTTGCCCACCTGCATAGCACACCCTTGCCTACACTGTACCCACCCATCAAGCCTACCCTTGTCCACCCTCAACATACCCACTTAGCTCACCCAGAGTCCACCTTTGCCCACCCTTGCCTACACTGTACCCATCCATCAAGTCTACACTTTTCCACCCTCAGCTCACCCATCAAACCCACCCCTTGTCCATACTCAAGCTATCCATCAAGCCCATCCCCTTTCCACCCTCAACCTACCCAGCTAGCCCACTCAGAGTCCACCCACCCTTGCATACACTCAACCCACCCATCAAGCCTACCCTTGTCCACCTTCAACTCACCCATCAAACCCACCATTACCCACAACCAACCAATCCAGCAAGCCCACCCTTTGCACCCACCCTCAATCTACCCACCTTGCACCAACCCACTCTTGTCAACCCAGCCAGTGAGCCTACCCTTTCCCACCCATTTCACCCACCCATGTCCATCCTCATTCCACCCCTCTGACCCACACCTGCCTACTTGCTAAGCCCACCCACCAAGCACACCCTTGGCTACCCTTAACCAACCTGTCAAGGCCAACCTTGCCCACCCGCCAAGCCCAGTTTTGCCCACCCTCAACCTATCCATTGATTCTACCCATGCCCACTTTCAACCTGCCCACTGAGCCCATGCTCAACGCACCCCTGAAACCCACCCCTTGCCTGTCCAAATCCGATTAATCCCTTGTTAAATCTGGGGACTTGTAATGCGCATCCTTTCTCAGAGTACATAACGGTAGTTGTGGAGTTTTGTCGTCATTTTATCTTCTAGTGGAAGCATCCTTTACCAAGAGAATACAGAACATGAAGAGTGATATTTCTTTACATCATACATCTGACATGGCTGATATAGAGCCCTGACACACAGTGCATGATCACCTGCTTCAGAAAATCAATTAGTTAAGAATTAATGTTGGAAAGGAAATTTCATCTTACCTGAACTACATATTGATCACCACTTTATCTATCGACGTGTGCTGTTTTGAAAGGACTTAACATTGAAATACATGTTTGTGCCACAGGAACAGTCAGCAGCAGCCAGATGCAAACAAATATGAGCAGAGCAGCCAGGAACAACTCGGGGTAAATCAAAGTGAGAGCAAAACGAGAGCCAAGAGAGCCACGTAAAGCAAAAACAGGCACAAAATCTAAAAAGCTTCCACTTGCCGCTGGTTTCATCTTGAGCTTTTTATGCAGGGTACAGTACTGCAGCAAAGAAATTTTGCACGTAAAATCCCAGGGAATATGCTATACAATATTCTCAAAATGCAAAGTTTTTCAACAAAAAACACCAGAGCTTTTTTTTTTTCCTTTTTCTATTTTCATTTTATTTATTTATTTGTGTGTGTGTGTTTGTGTAGTTTGATGTTTGAGTGTTTTTGTCCGCCGGTTGTGGTGTAGCTCCGGACCCAGTTTTGGGCGTCGGTTCCCTCCAGGCTTTGGTTTGCTGTGGGTGATGCCTGCACTCCCAGCTATGGACTGCAGTGAGCTCGCTGCTCATTTTACATCGTGGTTGTCCAGCGCTCTGTGCTTTAACGCTTGGTGTGATGTTCCGAGCAATGTTGCTCGGTGGCGTCGCGGTGGCTGTGCAGGCGGTTTGGGACACACCAGCGCTCTGTGTGGCAGAGCTTCTCTGCTCGCTGTGTGGATCCATGGCGTGGTGCTCGAGCGATGTTGCTGGCGGTGTCACGGTGGCGGTGCTGGAGATGTGGGACTCGTTTTTATGCGCCTTTTGGTGGGACTGTGGCTGCTACACCACGGGAATTACATCCTGACCCCTACTTGGTGGACTTTTTATTTTATTTAATTATTTTTTTTCTTTATTATTTATTTATTTATTTTTCCCTTGTCTATATTGTAAAGCGTCCTTGGGTTTCTTGAAAGGCGCTATATAAATCTAACATTATTATTATTATTATTATTATTAACAAAGCAAAAAAAAACAACTGACGGTACGAATACCTTTAGATAAAGTGGGCATCAATCAATCGAGACACTCATAGGAAGAGTCAGGAATAAATTCTCCGCGCTCGTGAGTGTAACGCATAAAAAATAATAAACTGCTCAAAACTAGCAAGTGGGCATGGTCTAATATGCTAATGAGCAAAGCCTCCAGAAGAACCGTAAATGAAGCCTGATTAAATTTACTGACATCAGACCTCTTAAAACTTACATTTACCAAAGAAACAAACTGATTTAGGGCGGCACGGTGGTGTAGTGGTTAGCGCTGTCGCCTCACAGCAAGAAGGTCCTGGGTTCGAGCCCCGGGGCCGGCGAGGGCCTTTCTGTGTGGAGTTTGCATGTTCTCCCCGTGTCCGCGTGGGTTTCCTCCGGGTGCTCCGGTTTCCCCCACAGTCCAAAGACATGCAGGTTAGGTTAACTGGTGACTCTAAATTGAGCGTAGGTGTGAATGTGAGTGTGAATGGTTGTCTGTGTCTATGTGTCAGCCCTGTGATGACCTGGCGACTTGTCCAGGGTGTACCCCGCCTTTCGCCCGTAGTCAGCTGGGATAGGATCCAGCTTGCCTGCGACCCTGTAGAACAGGATAAACCGGCTACAGATAATGAGATGAGATGAGACCGTTATCCATTTTTATGAACTTTCCGTTATCCATTTTATGAACTTTCCGTTATCCATTTTATGAACTTTCGCTGCCGGGTGCAAATGTTAGCAACATCAGCATAGTGCCAGGTCCGAGCCTAGCTGTGCTGCTGACTGACTAAACTTTCTGAACTAGAAAGACACCAAGAAAACTCACTTATTCTGTTGAACGGTATCTTCCGTCAATATCATCCACATCATTCCTGTTGTATTTTATAACGTGTCTAACAGTGTTCATTAAGTTCATTCAGTTGCTAGCGTTGCCTGCAGACCAGGCGATGACACTTTGGATCCTGAAGGTCCCGGAGACGTTATGTCTGGGCTTTCAGTTTCTTCCCCGCGGTCGGTCCGCTTCAACCACTTCAGCATTTTTGTTCTGGCAAGAGTCGGCGCAGCGTGTGCACTAGCAATTCCATTCCAAGTCCATATAATGCGGCCGAAGATTCTAGAACAGAATGCGCTGCTCTGTAGCCTACTGATGCAGGTGCATCGAAAGTGTAGCTACTAATGTATTTTTCGCTGTTAACGTTTTAAAATTAACAAATTAGGTGAATGTCTACGTATGTGTTACGGCTTTGTAAATAATATTAATGTCGAACTTTTTTTCTAGATCTATTTTTTTCCATTGTCCCGGGATTGTCCCAGATATGATAATTTTGTGTCCCGATGACATTTTTTATGGTCCCCGGGACATCGGGACACCGTTAGTTTCGAGCGCTGCCTCTGAATCCTACGTCAGCGCTGGTTTGTTTGTGAGAAAACGACCTGGTGGTTTTCTGCAAATTTCTTCAACGTTATCGCGTAATTATTAAAATGGTTAACAGATGTATCGTAGGAGGGTGTAGCAACACCAATCTTGATGGGATTAGTACTCATCGTTTCCCAAAAGACCGGACAATGAGAGAGAAATGGGAGCGCTTGGTCTACACAGGCTGTGCACTGAAACCGTGCAAAGCTCTCGCAGCCTGCTGGCGCTTCCACAGGTGACGTCACGAATCTGGCTCCAGACTCCCTTGGGATTTTTCCAGACACGTTTTATTTTATTTTATTTTTTCTGCTGTAGACAGATGGCCTTGTGCAAAATTACCCTTCTGGATGAGTGTGTAAAGCAGACCTGGGCATTTTACGGCCCGCGGGCCGCATCCGGCCCTTTGGTTCATTCTGACCGGCCCGCGTAAGGTTAATTAGAAATTACAAAATAAACGTATTTTCTAATTTTACCTCATGCATGGACTGAATAGCAATTCGTACAACCGGTTTCTTCTTTTTTTTCTTTTCTGAATGTGCATTGCTTTTATTTTGAAGTTGTGTTCAACAAAAACGCAATGTGCGTGACATGAAAATGACATGAAATCCCACGAAACCTAATCCCGCGATAACTACTTCCGTAATTTGTCCAGACCAACCACAAACTTGTACGTCATCCTTCAAACGGTCCAGCCAATCACATAGTGTGACGTCACCAGCAGGCGCCGGAGCCCGAGCCGATCTATAGATCTGATTCCTAGACCAAATCGACGTTGTTGCGAGCAGGTCACAAGAAGACTTTAGCCCCCAAAATGTCCGCAAAAAGAAGAAAGGTAGATGCCGAATGCAGGGCTTTCAACAAAACATGGACTGCTAAGTATTTATTTACTGAAGTCAGAGATAAAGCCGTGTTTAGTTTGCGGAGGGCAGATCCGAAAAACTGAAAAACACCAAATGAGGTGATTAGACTACAAATGTGGGCATCATTATTATAATATGATGTATCTTGCTTGATATTTGGAGTAGAAAGACAATATTGTGATGTCTTTATTGTGTTTTGACATTTTGTTAACCATTGTTTTGGGAAATTTGATTGAATAAATGACATTTTTTGTAAGGCAACCTTGATTTTTTCCATACTCTTACCAGTCTTAGCAGCTTGTAAAAATGTTATTTATTGCTTTATGTAAAGAAATACAATTAATATTATGCAGAATTTAGTTCAGCCTTTTGGTCCGGCCCTCCACAAAATTTTCTGTTTCTCATGTGGCCCCGTGGAAAAAATAATTGCCCACCCCTGGTGTAAAGGGACGTACTTTCAACTTTCATATAAAAAAAAAAATTGGTCCAGAATATGCACTTTAACCTAATTAGAAAGAAAATCACAGATGCAGGTTCCCTGGGACTTTATCCTAAAATGAAGCAATATTCATTAAAAATAAATAAATAAATCTCTCACACACACAAAAACTGAAATAACTGGTGCATTATGGGAGAAATATAATAATAATAAATAAAAAACTGCCTAAAAACGAGGCTACAGAAGAAAATATAAAAAACAACACACACTGCAAATTATACTGAATCAAAGATTTTGGCTTGTTTTAGCAAAAGACTGAAGACTGGCTCCTTAGCTTGTTGCATTGACAATGATGGGAATTTTTATTTTTTTAATTTAGTTCTGCTCATTCCTCAACATAGACATGATTCTACAGTTAGAAAAGACCTCTGGCTCTAACTCCAAAAGAATTCTTAAAATATGATTTTCATCACTCAGATGAAATCCTTTAAAGTTCGGCTCCATTTACGGAGACTACAGCAGAACTCTCCTAAAACGCATTCAGTATGACTAACGCCGGTTTCACACGGCATCATTTTATTTCTTGAAGATAACATATTCTCCAGATTACACTCACCGGCCACTTTATTATTGGAACACCTCTACACCCATCCACCTGCTGTTTGACGCAGTTCTCTAATCAGCCGCTCCCTCGACAGCGGCACGATGCATCGCTTAATGTTCACAATGTTCAAACAACAGAACGGGAAAAACTGATCTCAAAACGTGACTTTCTTTCACTGTGGCATGGGTGTCGGCTTGAGCCAGATGAGTATTTTTGGTTTGAGTATTTCAGAAACGGCTGATCTCCTCCTGGGGTTTTCACACACAACAGTCTAGACGGAAAAAAAACAAACATCGACTGAGTGAGCGACAGTTCTGTGGATGGAAAGTAAACAAACGCCTTGATGATAAGAGACATCGGGGGAAAAAATGGCTAGATTGGGTTGAGCTTTTTTTTTTTTTAAACCAGGAAGGATATAGTAACTCATAGCAACTCTTTACAACCGTGATGAGCAGAAAAGCATCTCAGCATGCAACAGAAAGCAGAAGACCACACTGGGTTCCACTCCTGCAGCCAAGAACAGGATCCTTAGAATCAAGAACAAGTTCATATTAAAGTGGCCGGTGAGTGTATATGATGAAGATCTTATAATAGACCTAAGATTAAAGGAAATTATGATTTTCTGTTTTTGGTTCTGTCAGGCGATTTCTGTCTGCGATGGCTTAAAGCTCATAGGCAACGGTTTAAAATTTTATGCACATTTGAAACTTTATATGTTAAAAAACCCTCTGTAATTTTCTTCTGCTCATAAGAAGTATTGTTAATAAGTAATAATTAAAATAAGTTAGCGCGGATCGTGGCGAATTTCTGTTCAGCTATTTTCGTTACCACTTGGCGCGTGACGTCATTTAAGACAAACAAACCGCTCGAGCTGAGTCCGCTTCCATTTACTTACATTGCTGTTTGGCTTGAGTGCAGACGTGCGTTCAGGAATTTCTAAAGAAAAATCATGCCTTATTGTTGTGCAGTGCACTGTAACAACAGGACCGGTTCAGGAAGAAGTTTTTACCTTTTTCCAAGAGAGGAGAAGAGGCGGAGCGAGCGGGTTGGCTTTTTCTGAAAAAGGAGAAGAGGCGGAGCGAGCGGGTTGGCTTTTTCCGAAAAAGGAGAAGAGGCGGAGCGAGCGGGTTGGCTTTTTCCGAAAAGGAGAAGAGGCGGAGCAAGCGGGTTGGTTTTTCCGAAAAGGAGAAGAGGCGGAGCGAGCGGGTTGGCTTTTTCCGAAAAAGGAGAAGAGAAGAGGTGGAGCGAGCGGGTTGGCTTTTTCCGAAAAGGAGAAGAGGCGGAGCGAGCGGGTTGGCTTTTTCCGAAAAGGAGAAGAGGCGGAGCAAGCGGGTTGGCTTTTTCTGAAAAAGGAGAAGAGGCGGAGCAAGCGGGTTGGCTTTTTCCGAAAAAGGAGAAGAGGCGGAGCAAGCGGGTTGGCTTTTTCCGAAAAAGGAGAAGAGGTGGAGAGAGTGGATTGTGCATGTGAAGCCAGAGGGTTGTTTTTTTCCGGAAGAGGAGATGAGGCGGAGAGAGTGGATTGCGCGCGTGAAACAAAATCAAGCAGTCAAAGAAGAAACGGAGCAGCAACGCTCAAGCAAAAAGGAGAAGATTGGAGGGAAACATTTTTACTTTTGCTTGCAATTGACAAGTCAAGAATCCTGAGGGATCCTGTACAATCATTGTGGAAATGAGACAAAGGGATATTTCCTCGCTTAGAGTCGGCTATAAATAGTATAATGCCGCGGATGGCAGGCTAATGTGGCCTACTGGCGCGCTGTCCAGTAATCGTTCCCGATATCCACTAGGGAGGCGGTTTAATTATTCTTCAAAAGGGCTCTTATTTAGTATTACGATGAAAGTAGGAATTTATCATAACTACCAGGATAAATTGTTTGGGTGCGAGTCTTGTTGAGGTCCGGCGTCACCGCGATCAGAGTCGGCCGAGTCGCTGTCCGATTCCGAGGCCGCACGGTCAAACCAGTGAGCCACATTCACCGATCGCTTCGCAACGGCCACAGGTTCATACATGTACGGTTTCACTTCTCGATATTCAATTTGGAGAGTTCCTACTTCAAAATCGCTCTCGCTTTCAGACATTTTACACAACTTCTCACGACCAAAGTCCGTACACGTGTGCTCGGTTCGCAAGTAAACACAGAGCTGCTCCCGGTCTGTTTGGCTTAAATGACGTCACGATGACGGTCCCCTGGCGGTGAAAGTGCGCACAAGTGAGATGTAAACAAACCTTCGTAAATTGGGCAAACCAGTATATTTTAACCGTTTTATTCAATTTTAGGGTGCAAATTAGACACCAGGAAGATTGAATTCGCTTTTTGGGTCGTTCTTCTAGAAAATAAAGTTGATATTCTATGTTTCACCTCCGACCGTTGCCTATGACCTTGAAAATCATACAGCGTAAAGCCGGCTTAAAGATGCTAAAGCCTGGTCCAGGGTTGCCAACGTGGCCATGACAAAAGCACAGCAATTGCACAGTGTTCAGTCAAGTACTCACCGCCAAATAAGTCCAAATCCCTCAGACTCTCCACGCTCAGTTTCTCCGACACCCAGCGCTAAAACACAAAAATTCAACCACTTTAATACTTTAACAACAGGGCCGAGTTTCTCAAAAACATTGCAGCACAAAAACGACTGGGAGTTGTCATCATGTATTTGTCACAATGGTGTTGATACCAACATTGTACTGTACATTAGGATGCACTCACAGTAAGCACGATCGCCTTGTACCATGCCAGAGCACGATTATTTATTTATTTATTTATTTAAATATTCGATTGCAACTTTAAAGGGGAACTGAAGTCATTTTTAAACTTGCTTTATTTCTTAATTAACATGTTATTCAATTACGTTTTCGGTTTTAGTAACCTTATATCGTGACTCGTATTGGCAACTAATTGCAATTAAATATTATACTTATCGGCCTGTTCGGTTTTTAGCCGTGTTGAATTTAGTTCGTTTGGTCCACGGCAGGCGTCGCTTATCCGCGCGATCTTCACGAGACTTGTGTGAGGCTTCGAAACATTAAGCGTCAGCCAGGTGTCAGTGCCGCCATTTTGAAAACTGTTTTCCAAACGAAATATTGCACAAAAACGAGTTTAAATGACGATTACTGCCGACTTTTTTCAAAACTTTCCTGATTGCTATCAAAACAAACAAAACTTCCGGCTTGATTACATCAGCATTCGAAAGAGGTCGCGCGCGTCTTTTGACAACCCCTGTATCCGAAATCACTCCCTGCTCACTATATAGTGGGGACGCCATTGTGTAGTGCTGTCCGCACTGAAAGAAATCAAATTAAAAAAGTCTCAAATTTGATTTAATAAAATGCAGCAGGGGGCAGCACGGTGGTGTAGCGGTTAGCGCTGTCGCCTCACAGCAAGAAGGTCCGGGTTCGAGCCCCGGGGCCAGCGAGGGCCTTTCTGTGCGGAGTTTGCATGTTCTCCCCGTGTCCGCGTGGGTTTCCTCCGGGTGCTCCGGTTTCCCCCACAGTCCAAAGACATGCAGGTTAGGTTAACTGGTGACTCTAAATTGACCGTAGGTGTGAATGTGAGTGTGAATGGTTGTCTGTGTCTATGTGTCAGCCCTGTGATGACCTGGCGACTTGTCCAGGGTGTACCCCGCCTTTCGCCCGTAGTCAGCTGGGATAGGCTCCAGCTTGCCTGCGACCCTGTAGAACAGGATAAAGCGGCTACAGATAATGAGATGAGATGAGAAAATGCAGCAGCAAAGAAGAAAGTATTCAGCCTTGATTTAAAAAAAAATGAAAGCTGCAGGTACTTTGTATTGATTGTGTGAAATGCGCTCAGTATAATATGGATTTATCACAAAAATACATGCATGTGTTTATTATTTTAAAACCCACCAGCCGACTGATCTGGCGCGGTTTAATAGTGACAGTAATGACGTAAATAATGGCACAGTGGACTAGTGTCCGAAAGTATTTTTTTTCATTTTACCTATGAGCTCACTATATAGTCCTCTATATAGTAATTCCCTCTATATGGAGTAGTGAACAAGTGAGCGATTTCAGACACAGGGAATGTTGGCAGATGTCGGTCACTTTGAGTTCCGCTGTACGTTTTACTTCCGTCCTACGATGTCTCGCACAGGTCTCAACGAATCTCGTTTACGGCCATCGCTTTGACATACGGACTGATATATTACAGAGCATATTTCAAACACTCATAACTTGCTATAGCAGCGACAAAATAGCGATCAAAAATGCATTCTGATATTTAATAAAATGAGAAATAGAATTCTGATTTTTAAAAAAAATTGCCTTCAGTTCTCCTTTAAGCAAGTCTTCAAGGAGTTTGGCTTCATCATGTAGCCTTAGCGGAGAGCCAGCTAGTGCAAATAATATGCACATTAACAAATGATCCTGTTAAACTCACCTCAACATGTCTTTTACAATCGTTGAACACGCCATGGGCAAACGGTACAGTGCACAACACCGTCATTTTTTTTTTTTTACCCATATTATTAGGTAAGGCTACACGTTCATGTAGTCTGAGGTGAAGTAGGTTTTGCATTTCTGTTTTATGGGGCACTCGGTCATGACAGTCCTGGATACACTGAACTGATGTACGCTCGGTCCAGGAGAGAAGACGTAAAGCCCGCCCACACAGAACACTGATCGGTCTACTTAACAAGACAGAGCAATCAGGATGCATGCGCTCTTTCTCTCGATACCGGGATGTTGTATCTAATTTGTGATTGTCAGGGAGCCGCACTCCCTGAGAGACACTCCTGGAACTTCTGGGAGAATTGGGAATAATTCAACTTGTCCCGTTGGACAAGCAGATGCGGATTTGACTTGTCCAGATCAAACACTTGGTTGTCCCGGCCAGTCGGACGAGTGTTAATGTCGAGCCCTGGTGCTCTCGTATAGCATGATTATTTGGAGTTATTATGAGCACACCGGTGAGATTGATCAATTATGCAATGCAGCAATTTTCAGAAAATCAAACTGCACGCATATGGTAAGATTTTTATAAAGGCAGCTAAGCTTGAGGGAGGAATTTGCAGCTTTACTCACTCCCCGTGTCTGAAATCGCTCACTCGTTCACTACTCCCTACATAGGAAATTACTATATAGAGGACTATATTGAGCTCATTAGTAAAATGAAAAAACACTTTCGGACACTAGTCCGTCGCACTGGTATTTACGTCATCGCTGTAAATTAAAACGTGCCAGATCAGTCGGCTGGTGGGTTTTGAAAACAATAAATTTTTAAATAAAGTATTTCACACATTAATCAATACAAAGTACCTGCATCTTTCAGTTTTTTTTTTAATCAAGGCTGAATACTTTCTTCTTTGCCACTGCCTTTTATTAAATCAAATTTGAGACTTTTAATTTGATTTCTTTCAGCGCGACTGCAATGCATGATGGGATATATTGCTTTGGTTAGTGACCATCGTTATACACTACTTTTCGTGATGCATTGTGGGATACTTTGAGTGCACTAGAAAGGGTGTGAATAATCCTCACTAAGGTTTCGGACAGGCGGCATGGTGGTGTAGTGGTTAGCGCTGTCGCCTCACAGCAAGAAGGTCCGGGTACGAGCCTCGTGGCCGGCGAGGGCCTTTCTGTGCAGAGTTTGCATGTTCTCCCCGTGGGTTTCCTCCGGGTGCTCCGGTTTCCCCCACAGTCCAAAGACATGCAGGTTAGGTTAAGTGGTGACTCTAAATTGAGCGTAGGTGTGAATGTGAGTGTGAATGGTTGTCTGTGTCTATGTGTCAGCCCTGTGATGACCTGGCGACTTGTCCAGGGTGTACCCCGCCTTTCGCCCGTAGTCAGCTGGGATAGGCTCCAGCTCGCCTGCGACCCTGTAGAAGGATAAAGCGGCTAGAGATAATGAGATGAGATGAGGTTTCGGACAGCGCTACAAAATGGCGTCCTCATTATATAGTGCCCTCTATAGTGAGTACGGAGCGATTTCGGACACAGTCACTGACTCCAATTCATGTTCATCGATAACCCAAGAACCAAACCTGTAACTAACCTAAACATTCTCAACTGACTTGAAAATTGTACTATTCAAGAAGCAATAGATGTTTGTCGTCATAATGACTGTAGCGCACCCTGACTGGCAGCCATGTTTGTTAAATGAGCCCGTCGAATAATTCTGACATCATAGCATTCGAGTTTCACGCCAGTCGTCAAACAAACTGGACTTACAAGATCAAACATGCTTGGGAACGGTACAGATCACCTAGTATGACTCTACCCTTTGTGTATTATGTTAAAATGAGTGTAAACTCACCAAAAAAGACATGGATCCTAAATACGATGAGCGTCCACACCATCAAAATCACATTCAATGTAAATATCTGCAAAAATAAAAGTGAATTAAAACAGATTTTTTTTCCCCCAGAGCACACATTTCCCTCATATTCTTGCAACCTGAAATTGTCCGATTTGCCAGCGCAAGCTTGCAGACGACACAGCAGTAACCAGGAAGGAAACACCGTACGCAAGAACAATTTCAAGACAGCCACGCATAACAGAAAAATACAAACTGAAAACAAAAATAAAAGGAGAAGAACCGTGAGTTTTATCCATTTGTTACCATACCGTCCATGTGAATGAGCGGTTACTACAGAAACGATACCAGATTTGAAGAGGCGCAGTAATATAACCGCTGTGATTGGGTTCACAGCCGGCACTACTTTCAGAGCTGGTGTGATAGAAAAGTAATCAACACTTTCTGACCAATCAGAAGCTAGAATTCAACCGCGCTGTGTTATAAATATATAGTTCCAAGCCTAATAGTTTCATTGAAGCAGGCTGGATAACTTAGCACTCATCTGCCTTTCAAAACACAATATTAATGTCCAAATGCGTCGATTTTTATCTTTTAATCCGATTAATTATTTCATTTAATCTGATCTGATCACATTAATGTCAGTACAATTCAATACAGCCCTCTGTAAAGGGTGTGAAACCTCCAATAAACCCTAACTAATACAGTTTGGCTAATATTTTTTGGAGTCAACTTACTCCTGAGGCCGAGGAAATATTCGAGTGCTCGGATTTCGTCTAAAAATATCGATTTATTTAAACAGAAAGCGTTTAATCTCGTCTGTTTATATCCTCCTGTCACTTCTTCACCGAGCTGCGTCCTAGAGTCTGTACTGCGCATGCGCAAGACACCCCGCCTAACAAAGCGCATGCGCGATGATGGTGCGATTCAGTGAATCAGATAATCTGATTCAGGAGTCGAATCTTTCGGCTCAGCTAAATGAACTTTTTACCTTGTCATCTCATCTCATTATCTGTAGCTGCTTTATCCTGTTCTACAGGGTCACAGGCGAGCTGGAGCCTATCCCAAAGTCGCCAGGTCATCACAGGGCCGACACATAGACACAGACAACCATTCACACTCACATTCACACCTACGCTCAATTTAGAGTCACCAGTTAACCTAACCTGCATGTCTTTGGACTGTGGGGGAAACCGGAGCACCCGGAGGAAACCCACGCGGACACGGGGAGAACATGCAAACTCCGCACAGAAAGGCCCTCGCCGGCCCCGGGGCTCGAACCCAGGACCTTCTTGCTGTGAGGCTACGCCACCATGCTGCCCCTAATTATAGTTTTTGTATTTTATTCATTAACTGTTCATATCTGAAATATGTAGAGAATACATACATCTATCCATTATCTCTAGCCGTTTTATCCTGTTCTACAGGGTTGCGGGCAAGCTGGAGCCTATCCCAGCTGACTACGGGCGAAAGGCGGGGTACACCCTGGACAAGTCGCCAGGTCATCACAGGGCTGACACATAGACACAGACAACCATTCACACTCACATTCACACCTACGGTCCATTTAGAGTCACCAGTTAACCTAACCTGCATGTCTTTGGACTGTGGGGGAAACCGGAGCACCCAGAGGAAACCCACGCGGACACGGGGAGAACATGCAAACTCCACACAGAAAGGCCCTCGCCGGCCACGGGGCTCAAACCCGGACCTTCTTGCTGTGAGGTGACAGTGCCACCCAGTTTATTTTCAATTTTAAATTATTTATTTAACAGGGGCTGTAGTGGCTGATGAGGAAACAACTGGAATACCTCTGCTTTATAGCTTTTAGTGACTTGTTAATTTAATTCGGACAATTTTACTGACAATGAATAAAATCTAGCATTTTTTTTTCCCAGTGGTCACCAGTAACTTTTCATTCTGAGTATAAACTGTGGTTATTATTTCATATGTATTCTCTACATATTTCAGATACGAACAGTTAATGAATAAAAGAACAAAAACTATAATTAGGGGCAGCATGGTGGCATAGCCTCACAGCAAGAAGGTCCTGGGGTCTCTCCTTTCTGTGTGGAGTTTACATGTTCTCCCCATGTCCGCATGGGTTTCCTCCACAGTCCAAAGACATGCAGGTTAGGCTAATTGGTGGCTCTAGAACTGACTGTAGGTGTGAATGTGAGTGTGAATGGTGTTTTGTTTGTCTCTATGTGTCAGCCCTGCCATGACCTGGCGTCTTGTCCAGGGTGTACCCCGCTTCTTGCCCATAGTCAGCTGGGATAGGCTCCAGCTTGCCCGCAACCCTGCACAGAATAAGCGGTTACAGACAATGGATGGATGGAACTATAATTAGTAGGTTACCATTTCTTGGGACGTTTGCTTCTATGATCTGTGTCCAGATCATGGGTTTACCTTGGCATTACAGTCAGTAAATTGAACCAAAACAGACTGGGAGACAACTATCTGTATTCTCCTAAGATTCAAAAAGCAAATCTGTATTTAATTATTTAACAGCTGAATTTAATGAGACTTTACCCTTCCGGGTCAGACATTATGTTTGAAATCTGAAGGCATGTCAAGCCTGGTTTATCAAGAAACAATGCCCAGTGGTTTTGCATTCCAAATTTATTGACGTGATTTTAGGTGTAGTAAATTGCCCATAAAGCTTTCAAGTTTTGATAAGATTCAAGATGTTTATTTGTCATATACACAATAACAGACACAGCGGTTTATTATTGGGTAATGAAATTCTTATTTTGCAACTACCCGACCAAACTATGCTTACTAATATACACTACCGTTCAAAAGTTTGGGGTCACGCAGACAATTTTGTGTTTTCCATGAAAAGTCACACTTTTATTTCCCACCATAAGTTGTAAAATGAATAGAAAATATAGTCAAGACATTTTTCTGGCCATTTTGAGCATTTAATCGACCCCACAAATGTGATGCTCCAGAAACTCAATCTGCTCAAAGGAAGGTCAGTTTTATAGCTTCTCTAAAGAGCTCAACTGTTTTCAGCTGTGCTAACATGATTGTACAAGGGTTTTCTAATCATCCATTAGCCTTCTGAGGCAATGAGCAAACACATTGTACCATTAGAACACTGGAGTGAGAGTTGCTGGAAATGGGCCTCTATACACCTATGGAGATATTGCACCAAAAACCAGACATTTGCAGCTAGAATAGTCATTTACCACATTAGCAATGTATAGAGTGGATTTCTGATTAGTTTAAAGTGATCTTCATTGAAAAGAACAGTGCTTTTCTTTCAAAAATAAGGACATTTCAAAGTGACCCCAAACTTTTGAACGGTAGTGTAAAAAGAAATATATATAAAACACGAGAAATAAAATATAAAGTGCATATGCAATGCAAAATATAAAAGTAGAATGAAAATAAACATCTCATCTCATTATCTCTAGCCGCTTTATCCTGTTCTACAGGGTCGCAGGCGAGCTGGATCCTATCCCAGCTGACTACGGGCGAAAGGCGGGGTACACCCTGGACAAGTCGCCAGGTCATCACAGGGCTGACACATAGACACAGACAACCATTCACACTCACATTCACACCTACGCTCAATTTAGAGTCACCAGTTAACCTAACCTGCATGTCTTTGGACTGTGGGGGAAACCGGAGCACCCGGAGGAAACCCACGCGGACACGGGGAGAACATGCAAACTCCGCACAGAAAGGCCCTCGCCAGCCACGGGGCTCGAACCCGGACCTTCTTGCCGTGAGGCGACAGCGCTAACCACTACACCACCGTGCCGCCCGAAAATAAACATAATTTAAAAAAAATTTAAAAATATGCAAACATAGAGGTAGATATAATGTGCAATGTGCAATTGTGCAAAATTGCAAATATAGAGGTAGATGATGATTATGATCCGTCGTTCAAAAGCCTGATGGCCTGGTGGTAAAAACTGTTTGTCAGTCTAGTAGTCCTTGCTTTCACACTCCTGTAGCATCTGCCAGATGCTAGGAGTGTGAATAGTCTGTGTTGTGGGTGTTTTTGGTCCCTGATGATGCTCTGTGCCCTTTTTGTGACCCAGGTGTTGTAAATGTCCTGTAGTGGGGGGGAGGACAGCTCCACAGATGAACTGTGCCATTTTAATGACACGCTGGAGAGCCTTTCTGTCCTGAGTTGTGCAGTTCCCGTACCACACAGTGATGGAATTTGTCAGGACACTGTCCACTGTGCACCTGTAGAAGTTGCTGAGGAGTTTGGTGGACAGTCCAAATTTCCTCAGCTTCCTCAGGAAGAAGAGTCTCCGTTGAGCCTTCTTGATGGTCTGGTGTGTGTTGTGTGTCCAGGTGAGATCCTCACTGATGTGAGTTCCGAGGAATTTAAATGTTTTCAAATGTTTTCACCCTCTCCACCTGTGTCCCGTCGATGTGCAGCGAGGCGTGCTGGTCTCTCCTCCTCTTCCTTGGGTCAATAATCATCTCCTTGGTCTTCTCATCATTCAAGGAGAGGTTATTTTCCCGGCACCAGGAGACCAGCCGAGCCACCTCCTCCCTGTAAGCTCTCTCTTCTCCGCCGGTGATCAGCCCAATGACAGTGGTGTCATCAGCGAACTTGATAATGGAAGTGTTGCTCTGGGAGGGGGTGCAGTCATAGGTGAAGAGGGTGTACAGGAGTGGACTGAGCACACAGCCTTGGGGGGTCCCTGTGCTCACTGTCTTGGTGCTGGATGTTCTGGTACCGACTCTGACAGCCTGGGGTCTGTTTGTGAGAAAGTCCAGGACCCAGCAGCAGAGGGAGGATGTCAGTCCAAGGGTGACAAGCAGTAGATTAATGGAATGTGCCTTCTAGCACATCTCTCCCCACAGGTGTACTGTTTGGACCAATCAATTTATTTTTGTTAAACCACATGCAAGACCGTGTTAAACAAAAAGTGTTGAAAGTGTTTTGAAATTACAACCCCGATTCCAAAAAAGTTGGGACAAAGTACAAATTGTAAATAAAAACAGAATGTAATGATGTGGAAGTTTCAAAATTCCATATTTTATTCAGAATAGAACATAGATGACATATCAAATGTTTAAACTGAGAAAATGTATCATTTAAAGAGAAAAATTAGGTGATTTTAAATTTCATGACAACAACACATCTCAAAAAAGTTGGGACAAGGCCATGTTTCCCACTGTGAGACATCCCCTTTTCTCTTTACAACAGTCTGTAAATGTCTGGGGACTGAGGAGACAAGTTGCTCAAGTTTAGGGATAGGAATGTTAACCCATTCTTGTCTAATGTAGGATTCTAGTTGCTCAACTGTCTTAGGTCTTTTTTGTCGTATCTTCTGTTTTATGATGCGCCAAATGTTTTCTATGGGTGAAAGATCTGGACTGCAGGTTGGCCAGTTCAGTACCCGGACCCTTCTTCTACGCAGCCATGATGCTGTAATTGATGCAGTATGTGGTTTGGCATTGTCATGTTGGAAAATGCAAGGTCTTCCCTGAAAGAGACGTCGTATGGATGGGAGCATATGTTGCTCTAGAACCTGGATATACCTTTCAGCATTGATGGTGTCTTTCCAGATGTGTAAGCTGCCCATGCCACACGCACTAATGCAACCCCATACCATCAGAGATGCAGGCTTCTGAACTGAGCGCTGATAACAACTTGGGTCGTCCTTCTCCTCTTTAGTCCGAATGACACGGCGTCCCTGATTTCCATAAACAACTTCAAATTTTGATTCGTCTGACCACAGAACAGTTTTCCACTTTGCCACAGTCCATTTTAAATGAGCCTTGGCCCAGAGAAGACGTCTGCGCTTCTGGATCATGTTTAGATACAGCTTCTTCTTTGAACTATAGAGTTTTAGCTGGCAACGGCGGATGGCACAATGAACTGTGTTCACAGATAATGTTCTCTGGAAATATTCCTGAGCCCATTTCGTGATTTCCAATACAGAAGTATGTGATGCAGTGCAGTCTAAGGGCCCGAAGATCACGGGCACCCAGTATGGTTTTCCAGCCTTGACCCTTACGCACAGAGATTCTTCCAGATTCTCTGAATCTTTTGATGATATTATGCACTGTAGATGATGATATGTTCAAACTCTTTGAAATTTTACACTGTCGAACTCCTTTCTGATATTGCTCCACTATTTGTCGGGGCAGAATTAGGGGGATTGGTGATCCTCTTCCCATCTTTACTTCTGAGAGCCACTGCCACTCCAAGATGCTCTTTTTATACCCAGTCATGTTAATGACCTATTGCCAATTGACCTAATGAGTTGCAATTTGGTTCTCCAGCTGTTCCTTTTTTGTACCTTTAACTTTTCCTGCCTCTTATTGCCCCTGTCCCAACTTTTTTGAGATGTGTTGCTGTCATGAAATTTCAAATGAGCCAATATTTGGCCTGAAATTTCAAAATGTCTCACTTTTGACATTTGATATGTTGTCTATGTTCTATTGTGAATACAATATCAGTTTTTGAGATTTGTAAATTATTGCATTCCATTTTTATTTACAATTTGTACTTTGTCCCAACTTTTTTGGAATCAGGGTTGTAATATAATTTTTAGTTTTATTGTTTTATTGATGAAAGTGGGGGGCGGCATGGTGGTGTAGTGGTTAGCGCTGTTGCCTCACAGCAAGAAGGTCCGGGTTCGAGCCCCGTGGCTGGCGAGGGCCTTTCTGTGCGGAGTTTGCATGTTCTCCCCGTGTCCGCGTGGGTTTCCTCCGGGTGCTCCGGTTTCCCCCACAGTCCAAAGACATGCAGGTTAGGTTAACTGGTGACTCTAAATTGAGCGTAGGTGTGAATGTGAGTGTGAATGGTTGTCTGTGTCTATGTGTCAGCCCTGTGATGACCTGGCGACTTGTCCAGGGTGTACCCCACCTTTCGCCCGTAGTCAGCTGGGATAGGCTCCAGCTTGCCTGCGACCCTGTAGAACAGGATAAAGCGGCTAGAGATGATGAGATGAGATGATGAAAGTGGCAATCCAGTTAGCTTAACATGGGGCGGCCTTGGGCTGGAGTGCTCTTGAGCAAGGCACCTAACCTCAACTGCTTCCTGGGTGCTGTAGCATAGCTGCCCACTGCTCTGGGTATGTGTGTGTGTGTGTGTGTGTACATTTTCGTTCTTTATTATTGTTATATGTATTTTTTTGTCATGTTTATTATGTGTCCACTTTCTTTGTTAATCTCTCATATATGGTTATTTGTAAAGTCGGATTTTTGCAGTGATTTGTGTACATCTTTGGGTTTGGGTTTTTTTGTGTGTTTTATTAATACAAGAACACAACAATACAATACAATACAACCTCTCGTAGAGGAAAAAAAACATATTTCACAGACTTTTTTTATAGCACAATAGTACAAACAAAAAAAACCCAAACAAACTAGGGGGCATAATAATAATATCATAAAAAAAGAGCTACACCATACAACTGGAAATAGGTTAAAACAATAATGACTTAGAAATTTGATGGTAAATACTTTCAGCCACCTTCCAGTCTTTTAAACTAAGTAATACAGAATAGTACAATTTGAATTCGTTCATAAAACAGGAAAATTAGGGTTTGTTTCCTCTCTATTTGCTACAATGGATGTGATATTTGGCTAAAAGAAAGAAAGAAAAAAGAAAGAAAGAAAGAAAGAAAGAACAACTTCATTCATCACACACTTGTGAAATTCCTCTCTGCATTTAACCCATCTGAAGCAGTGAACACACACATGCGCACACATGTGAGCAATGAGCACACACACATACCCACAGCAGTGGGCAGCCATGCTAACAGCACCCGGAGAGCAGCCAGAGATTCGGTACCTTGCTTAAGGGCACTTCAGCCCAAGGCCGCCCCACGTCAACCTAACTACATGTCTTTGGACTGCGGGGGAAACCGGAGCACCCGGAAGAAACCCACGCAGACACAGGGAGAACATGCAAACTCCTCACAGAAAGGCCCTCGCCGAGCGCTGGGCTCGAACCCAGAACCTTCTTGCTGTGAGGCGATAAGTAAGACTATATTAACAATATTGGAGTTAGATGGGCTTAAATTACCCATATAAAATAAAATGTGAGTAATAGATGAGTGGCACAGTGGTGTAGTGGTGTCGCCTCACAGCAAGAAGGTTCTGGGTTCAAGCCCACCCGCCAGTGGGGGCCTTTCTGTGTGGAGTTTGCATGTTCTCCCTGTGTCTGTGTGGGTTTCCTCCGGGTGCTCTGGTTTCCCCCACAGCTCAAAGACATGCAGTTAGGTTAACATGGGGCGACCTTGGGCTGAAGTGCCCTTGAGCAAGGTACCGAACCCCTGACTGCTCCCCAGGCGCTGTAGTGTGGCTGCCCACTGCTCTGGGTGTGTGAGTGCATGTGTGTTCACTGCTTCAGATGGGTTAAATGCACAGGATGAATCTCACTGTGCTTGAAGTGTGCATGTGACAAATAATGGTTTCTTCTTCTAATACTTAATCTTCTTCTTCTTTTGGCTGCTCCCGATTAGGGGTTGCCACAGCGGCTCTTTCATCTCCATTGCTCCCTGTCTTCAGCATCCTTCTCTACCACACCTGCCACTTTTATGTCCTCTCTCACCACATCCATGTATCTCCTCTTTGGCCTTCCTCGTTTTCGTGTGCCTGACAGCTCCATCCTCAACATTCTCCTTCCAACATGCTCTGCATCTCTTCTCAGGATGTGCCCATACCATCTGTCTCACCTCTCTTAGCTTAATTCCCAAGCTCTCCACATGTGCTCGTTCCTTATCCTGTCCAACCTCCCATCGCAAACCTTAACATCCTCAACTCCGCCACCTCCAACTTTGCCTCCTGTCTCTTCGTTAAGGGTACAGTCTCCAATCCATACATCACAGCTGGTCTCACTACTGTCTTATACAGCTTACCTTTTACTTTTGCCGGGACTTTCCTATCACGAATGACTCCTGAAATCCTTCTCCACCCTGCCTGCGCTCTCTTTCTCACCTCACTATCGCAGCCCCCATTTTCCTGCACAGTTGACCCCAGGTACTTGAATTCACCAACGTTCTTTACATCTCCTCCTTGCATCTTCACTACACTCTCATTGATGCTCATGTATTCTGTTTTGCTACTGCTCACCTCACCTTCATTTCAATGCATCTCTCCAAACCCAACTCAACCTCCTTTCTACTTTCACCACATAATACAAAATCATCCGCAAATCATCATGTTCCATGGTGACTCTTGCCTCACTTCATCTGTCAAGCTATCTATCACTATGGCAAACAAGAAAGGACTCAAAGCAGATCCTTGATGGACTCCCACCTTCACCTTGAACTGTTCAGTCGTTCCAACTGCACACCTCACTGCTGTTTCACTGTTCTCATACATGTCTTGCATACACGTCAACCTATACGGAATGTCCGTATTTTGTACGGATTTGATTCAATAAACGTAGTATACGGGCGTTATAAATAAAGTTATATGGATTCTTTAAAAAAAAAACTTCAATATTGGTGGCGTCATGGCTCAGGTGGATAAGGCGCTGTACCATAAATACAGGGACCCGGGTTTGATTCCAGCCTGAGGTCGTTTCTCGATCCCTCCCTGTCTTTCTCTCCTGCTCATTTCCTGTCTCTACACTGTCCTATCCAATAATAAAGGTGAAAAAAGCCCCCAAAAAACCTTCAATATTTATTTAGAGCTATAATCAATTCCCACGATGATAAAAGAGCGCATAACATTTACAAACGTACTGTACATCACAGACAGCCAGTAAAGAAGCTTATGAAATCGCGCGTTATCTTGGGGTAGCAAGACTTCGTTCCACTTTTGATTATGCGCACACCGCATTGCGAGAATCCCGCCAACCGTGAAGTCATAGACATATAAACATAGACGCCGCCTTCTGCGTAGAATCATACGTCATCCTCGCCGCCATATTGGATGTGGCAAAGTGGAGATTCTTCAACCGTCTCTGGTATAGCGTCTAGACAGTAGCCGAGAGTAAAGATGCCTCATTCATGTGCTGCGTTTAACTGTACCAACAGGTTTACCGTCCAAACGAGATCACATGGGATTACCTTTCACAGCTGAGACTGGAAAAATACTTTTCATTATATTTGGTCATTATAACGTAATTTTACGAACAGATTTTCCTGACTTTGTGGCTAATATGAAGTCTCGCGCATGATAGCCGCTCGGTGAAACCTGTCTCCACACAACGAAGTATTTCCTTCGTAACTACGCTGATAACACTTTGTGTTTTTGTCAAACATTGGAGCTTTGTATTCATTCTGAAGGTTTATTGTTATTAATATTGAATAAAGAGTAACTGGGATATATCATTGTTAATTATCATTCAAATTTTAGGTAAATTATTTTAATTTGCATCTCATTATCTCTAGCCGCTTTATCCTGTTCTACAGGGTCGCAGGCAAGCTGGAGCCTATCCCAGCTGACTACGGGCGAAAGGCGGGGTACACCCTGGACAAGTCGCCAG
Organism: Neoarius graeffei; assembly: GCF_027579695.1. NCBI lineage: Eukaryota > Metazoa > Chordata > Actinopteri > Siluriformes > Ariidae > Neoarius > Neoarius graeffei. Next base: position 60,800,120 of record NC_083588.1, on the reverse strand, counting down.
GTCATCACAGGGCTGACACATAGACACAGACAACCATTCACACTCACATTCACACCTACGGTCAATTTAGAGTCACCAGTTAACCTAACCTGCATGTCTTTGGACTGTGGGGGAAACCGGAGCACCCGGAGGAAACCCACGCGGACACGGGGAGAACATGCAAACTCCACACAGAAAGGCTCTCGCCGGCCATAGGGCTCGAACCCAGGACCTTCTTGCTGTGAGGCGACAGCGCTAATGACTACACCACCGTGCCGCCCTAATTTGCATCTTGTACAGATTTTATAAGGGAAATACGGATTTTGGTTATACAGGTTTGATTGACCAAAGGTTGACATGTATGGTCTTGCACCACTCTGATATACTTCTCATTCACTCCACACTTTCTCATACTTAATGAAGGAATATTATGTTTAAGAGAGAACCAGTTTGGGATATTCAACCAAAAAAGTTGAGTCCAATGGCATGAAAAGAACAAATGCTCCATGGTTTTCGTAAACAGAATTACAAAAGGTGCACAAATCAACAGCAGATTTAAATCTTCTCTTAAGAAATTGGGCTACTGGACGTCTTTGAGTTTTTATTTTGTATGAATAATGACTGGGGGGAGTGTCAGCACACAGAATTCGTCGACTTTTAATGACGTAGCACGCAAGAACGGGCGGCTAGGCTGTGAACGACGGTCAATTTCGTCCGTTCTTTATTTGAGGTACCCGTTTCTCTCTTGCTTACGTGTTTATTCCATAACTCAATGTAAATACCAAATAATTATACTCCAAACCTAAACTATATCTTAATGTTTGTTTCCTGTATTGTATTTTCAGAGAATAATACTATAATCTTTATGTTGCGCGCGCACGCCCCCTTTCTCCATTAGCTAGCTAGTTTGGAAATTAGCAAGCTAGCTAATTAGATAGCTACTGAAATATAATTATTAAATAATTAATAAATGAATATATATAATTCGCTGCATGATTTCGGGTAACTAGCTGTTCTTGGTGGCAGTGTTGCTAACCAAGTGCTAAATAGTTAGCAACCAGTTATTAGCTAGCTAGCTACCTGGCTAGTTTGGAAATTAGCAAGCTAGCTAATTGGTTAGCTACTAAAATATAACTAATAAATGAATATATGTAATTCGCTGTATGATTTCGGGTAACTAGCTGTTCTTGGTGTGAGTGTTGCTAACCAAGTGCTAAATAGTTAGCAACCATTTATTAGCTATACCTGGCTAGTTTGGAAATTAGCAAGCTAGCTAATTAGTTAGCTACTGAAATATAATTAATAAATGAATATATATAATTCGCTGTATGATTTCCATGATGTTGGGTAACTAGCTGTTCTTGGTGGTTGAACCAAGTGCTAAATAGTTAGCAACCGTTTATTAGCTAGCTACCTGGCTAGTTTGGAAATTAGCAAGCTAGCTAATTAGTTAGCTACTGAAATATAATTAATAAATGAATATATATATATATATATATATATATATATATATATATAAATATATATGAGTGATTCCACGCTTATGGGTACTGAAATGGGGACATGAACTTATTTTTAAAAATTCACCTAAAACCATTTCTTTTTTTTTACCATCAGGTCACAAAACATGTAATCTTTAATGAATGATATGTTAAAAGATAACTTAAATTTTCTGAGATGTAATAAAAACATATTTATATGCCAAAGTCAAGCCTATGAGTTCCAAAATGATGTCTGTTACATTACTTCTGTTACGATTGTCCATCTCGCGTCTGTTACAAATTAATTACAATCTAGCTATATACCATGTTAATCTTATTGAAAGAATGTGTATGTTTATTCTACTACACATGTTTATTAATTATATTTGCTAAAACATCACCTTCCTATGTTTCAAAAAGTAATTCTACATTGTTAAAATTGAGAATCTATATGTCCACAACACTTCTGTTACGTTCCGACTTTGGCATATAAATGTTTTTATTACATCTCAGAAAATTAAAGTTATCTTTTAACATATCATTCATATCATTCATCATAAAAAAGAAATGGTTTTAGGTGAATTTAAAAAAATAAGTTCATGTCCCCATTTCAGTACCCATAAGCGTGGAATCACTCATATATAAAAAATTCGCTGCATGATTTCCATGATATTGGGTAACTAGCTGTTCTTGGTGTCAGTGTTGCTAACCAAGTGCTAAATAGTTAGCAACCGTTTATTAGCTATACCTGGCTAGTTTGGAAATTAGCAAGCTAGCTAATTAGTTAGCTACTGAAATATAATTAATAAATATAGTATATGTAATTCGCTGTATGATTTCCATGATGTTGGGTAACTAGCTGTTCTTGGTGTGAGTGGTGCTAACCAAGTGCTAAATAGTTAGCAACCGTTTATTAGCTAGCTGAAAGTGTTTTCGTTTTCTCAACCCTAAAGTGAGTGTGTTGTCTTTCTCTTGCTTTTTTTTTTTTAAACCAGACTTGGTGTTCGTGCTTTGTCAAAGTGTTCTCAGCTACAGCTATGAACTGGAACAAGGGAGGACCGAGTGGTAAACGAGGCTTTGGCTTCGGAGGGTTTTCTCTCTCCGGGGGTAAAAAAGAGGAGCCTCGGCTGAACCAGCAGTCCCACAGCGCGTTCGGAAGCTCGGGGTCTGCAGGAGGTTACGGCAAAAACCAGCAGCTGCCTGCGTTCTACAAGATCGGAACCAAACGGGCCAATTTTGACGAGGAAAATGCGTGAGTGACACTGCATCCAGTGCACGAGAATCTAAATCAGAATAATTTGATCATGTGTACATCAGAGTCAGAATGTCTTTGCATGTTAACATTGCAACAAAATTTGCTGTCTCTCTTAAAACAAAGGAAAAACTGGACTCCATTCACTCTCCTCAGAACTTACCAGTTGAATGAGTCGTCGTCGTCTTTCAGCCCTTCTTGTTAGGGCTTGCCACAGCGGATAACGTCCCTCCATCTCTTCTCGTCCTCTGTATCTTCTTCCGTCACACCAACCGTCCTTGTGTTCTCCTTCACCACATCATCAATCTCATCTTTGTTCTTCGTCTTTTTCTTCTACCCGTCAGCTCCATCTCCAACGTTCTTTTCCCTGGGTCTCTCCTCTGTACTTATCCAAACCATCTTAAGCTTTGTCTCCAAGCCGTCCTACGTATCCTGTCTTTCGAATATACTCGTTTCTGATCCTGTCCAACATTCGCTCCCAATGAGAATTTCAACTCTGCTACCTCCAGTTCACTTCAGCCTCCTGTTTTTTTTTTTTTGTCTCCAAACCATACAACATGGCTGCTCTTACTTCTGTCTTGTATGCTTTCGTTTTGACTCTTGCTGGCAACCTTGTCACAATTCACTCCTGACATCCTTCTCTCCTCCATCCATTCCAACCTGCTTGCACTCACCTTCACTTCCCTTCCCTTCTGCACTCGCCGTTGGTTTGTACAGTTGACGTCAGATATTTGAACTCGTCTGCTTTGACCACCTCTATTCCTTGTAGTTGTATCATTCAGTCTGAATGAATACCGTATTTTCTGGACTATAAGCCGCTACTTTTTTCCTAGGTTTTGAACCATGCGGCTTATACAAAGGTGCGGCTATTCTGTGGATTTTTCTTCCACCGCTAGGGGCGCTCTAACCGGAAGTAGAATCAAAAATAAGAGAGACGAAAAATCAATGCAAAGAAGAATTAGCAGATCTTTAGCAGATAGAACACGCACGACAAATTACTAACTGGTAATTATTTTCAAATCCAGCCAAGATGATTAAAGTGACTTGTGGTTTCAAACACAGGAGAAATGAAGGTAAATAAATACCGGTTATTTTCTCTTGGTTCTGTTCCGTTTTAATCAGCAAAGTTGCTGCCGTGTTAAAAGGCACTGTTCGGAAAGAATCTGTTCAGGTACATACATGTACATTTACAGTACAAAATCGTTCTGTACATGCAGTAAATATCTAATTTTTCAACATAGATATCTGCGGCTTATAGCCCGGTGCGGCTTGTATATCTTTTTTAAATTTTTTTTTTTTTTTAAATAGAGCGGATGCGGCTTATATACAGGTGCGCTCTATAGTCCAGAAAATACGGTATTAAAAAAAAAGAGTATAGAATAATTTAAAGTGACTTATGCAGTTACTGCCCTTGAGGTAAAAGTGGCGGTGGAGGGGTGTGAGTTGAACTCACTGAGAGCTGTTGGGTAGAAGCTGTTCCTGAGTCTGGAAGTGTGGGCCCTTGAAGGCTCTGTCGCGTCTTCCAGATGGCAGGTGATGAAAAGGATGTGTGTAGTCCTTAATAATGATGCAGCAAGATCTGTAGATGTCCTCCAGGGGGCAGGGGGAGTCCAATAATTGATTTTTTTTATTAATTCATTTTTTTTGCGCCGTATTAATAATCCTCTGAAGAGCTGCTCCGTCTGCTGCTGAACTGTTTCCATACCAGGCCGTTATGCAGGATGTCAGTATGCTCTCGACCGAGCAGTGGTAGAATGACTCCAGCAGCTTTGCAGAGAAGTTGGTCTTCCTCAGAGTCCTTAGGAAGTAGAGTCTCTGTTGAGCCTTTTTGACTATAGCAGTGAAGTGAACCATCTACTTGAGGGCCTCACTGATATGGATCCCCAGGAACTTAAAACTGGAGACCCTCTCCATCTCCTCTCCCCTGATTTCCAGGCTCCTCCTGCAGCCGGTTTCACTAAAGTAGTTTAGACTGGTCTATGGGTTAAGATTGGTCTTAAGTTTCTTTATAGACCAGTCTAATGCAAGTAAGACAGTTTCACAAAAGTTAAGACTAATTTTTTAAGTCTAATTTTAGGCTTAAAAAGTAAGACACCCTACCCCCAGTCTTATATGGGTCTAAGGGCTATATCACCATGGTAATAACTGAAATAGTGTGTGAATCAGTGTGTGTTTATTATTATTATTATTATTATTATCTCATCTCATTATCTCTAGCCGCTTTATCCTGTTCTACAGGGTCGCAGGCAAGCTGGAGCCTATCCCAGCTGACTACGGGCGAAAGGCGGGGTACACCCTGGACAAGTCGCCAGGTCATCACAGGGCTGACACATAGACACAGACAACCATTCACACTCACATTCACACCTACGCTCAATTTAGAGTCACCAGTTAACCTAACCTGCATGTCTTTGGACTGTGGGGGAAACCGGAGCACCCCAAGAAAACCCACGCGGACACGGGGAGAACATGCAAACTCCGCACAGAAAGGCCCTCGCCGGCCCCGGGGCTCGAACCCAGGACCTTCTTGCTGTGAGGCGACAGCGCTAACCACTACACCACCGTGTCGCCCCTATTATTATTATTATTATTATTATAGTGTTCTTGTTATTATTACTATTGTTATTATTATTACTGGACATACTTTCTTAAATGAATAAAATTTAATTTAAAAAAAACAGTCAAGCCATAAGTGCCATCAATGTCAGTAACTACAAGAAAGCTTGAAATGTTAAGGCAGTGAAGTGCAAGTATGTAATACAAAAATTTAGGCTATTATAATCTAACTATAAAGTATTCAATAAAGAACAAACAGTGTAATGCCAGCTTATTCATTTTATTACTTATAAATGATATAAATATATATAAATATGGGTCAGTCCATGAAATGATGTTACTTTTCATTGGTCCGGGTTTACATAATCATTTCATCTTTAATTTCCATGATTTAAAGAAATATTTAGCAGATTATCTATAAATATTGTTTGAAGAAATAAAAAAATGAAGTTTTCTTTTGAAATAAAGAAATGTGAAACAGTTTCTTCCCCTGTGACTGGACACGGATGATACGTTTTTTGTGACATGGAATATTTGCTGACTTTGAGCTTAAATAAACCTTCATTACTTTCTGAGAATTTCAATAAAATTAGTTTCATGGTACTTGCAATTTTTAGTTTTAGACTCACATAATAAAGTTAAGAAGGTTCTATAAACTATTTAGCTTCGAATTCATCCACTTAAAATAGGTTGTGAACGTAACATTGTGATGTCCTACCGTGTTACGTTAGAAACCAGGCTTATAAAAAATAAAACGAGTTGAAATCATGATTGATGTTTTTAATATAAAGAAGAATATACTATAAAACGATGTAGGTAGAAAGAAATTTAAACAAACGGCAATAAAAGAAATTATCGATGTTTTTTCTCACATCCTAACTTGGCGTCCACTCGCTTCCTGGTTCGTTCACAACCTGCGAGACCTATTTACTCAATCTAGGTCAGCTGACCTGACGCGAGATAACTTCTTGCGGGATCTCACACACCACAACACGTGCTCTAGAGAAGTGCAGATATAAGTGTGACTAAGGGCCCGTTTACACGAGGACGCTGTCGGGTAAAAACGACTAAATATTTTATCGGAAGTGCCTTTCGTTTACACGAGGACGGCGTTTCCGAGGCTGAAAAACGGATAAAATTTAAAACGCCTTCCAGAGTGGATAAGTTAAAAACGGCCCCCGTTGCATATCCGTCTAAACTACCCAATACGCGAAACTCTGCTCGGATCTGCTCACGTCGGGTACGCGTTTACGTCATACATATGTCATATACTGCACATGCCAGCCCGGGAAGTAAGAAAGTAAGTAAAAAAGTAAGAGCATGTCTGATTACATCGATCTAACGGACCTTCAAGCTGCTCTGTTTTAATGCAGTAGATGTGTTTTCCTACCCCCCCGCCCGGCTGGAGCTCCTCAGTTTGGTGTCGCCAAGTTACACGCACGCGCGCGCCGCCTATTCAAGCCGCTCGTGAAACCATAAACCCGAGACTGAAAACAAAACTAGCAGCCGAACGGGTTTATTTTGCTGAGACGGACACTGCCTTTTCTCTTCTTCACCGAAACAAGAGTGAGTGTTACTTAATAAAGGCAGATTAAAAGAGTTTCGGTTTGCTCCTGCTCCTCCCTCGAGCACTACAGTACCTCAGCCAGACCGGTGTTCTGTAAAGTTATCCTAGCAAGTTCGCATACAGACCGTTTTATTATTCAAAACAAGTCATTATAAATTATTTGACTCGGCCAAAGACTCGACCAATACGCACAAAACATAAAAATCGGCAAATGCGTGAAATTCTCACCGATTTTCTATCAGCCCAGCTGATCGGTGGGACAAAACTACTGTTGAATTTTCCTACCCTCCTGGATTTCGCGCATGCTTGGTAGGATAACTTGACAGAACAGCGGCGCAGATGTGCAGATCAGACAAGACAGAAGACGTTGCGCATGCGTGCAGACATAGCGGAGACATTTATGCGTCACCGTATAGACGCAGTTTCCTCCTTGAAAACGGTCGTGTAGACGCGGAAAAAAGTGAGAACGAAAACGGACTTTTGCGTTTTTGGTTTATACCGTCCCCGTGTAAAGTGGGCCCAAGTAAAGTAATGAATTCAATAATCTCATTTACCCCATATAGGATGAAACTGTTTCCTGTTAATGACTGTTGTTATTATTGTTCAAATCTTAAACAGATTTTATGAAGTTTGTGAAATACTGGTATTTCATATTTTCAGTGTTTATGATGTTGAACTAATATTTCTAATGAATTCTTATTCAGTGTTAATGTTTAAAGTAAGCAAATAAAAGCAAAAAATTGATTTTTATCAATATTTTTCCTTTATTTTTAAAAGCTTGTTCGTGTCCTTGTTACATTAGCAACCGGGTAAATATTTATGGATTTTATCATACATTGTAGAGCAGGAGTTATCTTAACAACTATGTTATATTTTCTGATATGGTCAATGCTTCATGGAAATAAAAGTTGTTTTCAGTTGTAAATTGTTTTAAGTGACTCCCTCTATGTCACATTTTGGTAACCCCATTTCATGGACTGACCCAAATATCAATTCATTTATGCATATAATTACATCACCACTCATCACTTTCTCTCTCTCTCTCATATACACACACACACACACACACACACACAACTACATCACTCCTCCATCTGCGCGAGTCTCTTCAATTTAAGTTGCAGTCGCTCCAAAAGGAAAGACTGCAACTTAAATTGAAGAGACTCGCGCAGATAGAGGAGTGATGTAGATAATAACGGCGACTCGCCTCCGTAGATCTCTATCACCATTTCGGTGGTGACTTTTAGTTTCTTCGCTTTCCCTCCTCCCGTTGGGGGTCCCGTTTTCCGCTTGTATATTTCCTTTTTTGCCTCTGGCACCATATTTTTAAACCTCTTCTGCACAGCTGACAGGTCTCGTACCGCAGCGGGGTTAACGCTGTTCACCGCATCGGTGATTTTTTTTCCACACCTCATGTTTCTTTTTGTTGGTACACTCCTCATTGAATTTCCCCAACAAAACCCCTTTGTAGGAATTAAATTCTTCAAGAATGGCTAAATTCTCTGAGTGCGTGAACGGCACTGACCGGTTGCTGTCCGCCATTTTTTTTTGTTTTGAAAAGAGTCTTAAATTACCAACAATCCTTTGCGGCATAGTACGACTTAAGATAGTCAGAGTCTTAACTGCTTTGTGCAACAGTTTTTGTTAGACGTCTATGCTAAGTCCGACTATACCCTCTGTCTAAGTTATAGTCGTAGTCTATCTTAGTGAAACCGGCTCCTGATGCCGTTTGAAGTCTATAAGAAGCTCGTTTGTCTTGTTGCTGTTTAGTGACCGGTTGTTGCCTGCACACCATTCAGTCAGCTTGCAGATCTCGTCCCTATACTCTATCTCCTCGCCATGAGAGATCAGTCCCACTATTGTGTCATCAGCAAATTTTATAATGGTATTTGTCAGGTGAACAGGAATGCAGTCATACGTGTAGAGGGAATAGAGGAGGGGACTTGGCATACACCCCTGTGGTGCTCCGGTGCTGATGGTGGGACTCGGGGAGACATGAGAACCAAGTCTCGCCATCTGTGGGTGGATGTTAAGAAAGTCTTTGATTCATAAACACAAGGTCCAGTAGTTTGCCAACCAGTCTGCTGGGCACTACAGCATTGAGCACAGAGCTGTAATCAACAAAAAGCATTCTTATTACACACCTTCCCCTTCTGCTCCAGCTGGGTCAGTGTGGTATGGAGAGCTGTGCTTATGGCATCCTCTGTGGATCTATTTGTCCTGTCTGCATACTGGTGCTGATCTAAAGTGGGGGGGGGGTTGATATGCTGCAGAACCAGTTTTTCAAAGCAATGGTGGAATAATTTTTATTACTTGGAAAATATTGGCAAGAAGAAATGCCAGTGAGTTTGGAGGCGGTATTTAAAAGAGAACTGAACGCAAATTTTTAAAAAATCAAAATTCTATTTCTCATTTTATTAAATATAGGAACGGATTTTTGATCGCTATTTTGTCGCTGCTATAGCAAGTTCTAAGTGTTTGAAATCTGCTCTGTAATATATCAGTCCGTATGTCAAAGCGACAGCCGTAAACGAGATTCGTTGAGACGTGTGCGAGACATCGTAGGACGGAAGTAAAACGTACAGCGGAAATCAAAGCGACCAACGTTGTCAAAAGACGCGCGCGCCCTCTTTCGAATGCTGATGTAATCGAGCTGGAAGTTTTGTTTGTTTTGATAGCGATCAGGAAAGTTTTGTAGGCAGTAATCGTCATTTAAACTCGTTTTTGTGCAATATTTCGTTTAGAAAACAGTTTTCAAAATGGCGGCGCTGATGCGTCGCGTTTCGAAGTCTAGCACAAGTCTCGTGAAGATCGCGCAGATAAGCGACGCCTGCCGTGGACCAAACGAACTAAATTCAACACGGCTAAAAACCGAACAGGCCGATAAGTATAATATTTAATTGCAATTAGTTGCCAATATGAGTCACGATATAAAGTTACTAAAACCGGAAACGTAATTAAATGACAGGTTAATTAAGAAATAAAGCAAGTTTAAAAATGACTTCAGTTCTCCTTTAAGATGTGATGTGAGTTCAAGTGAGGGGGGGGGGAGGAAGAAAATGAATGGCATGAGGCAGTTTTTGTTATTGACGCCCCCAACTTGAAAAGGTGGGGCTTGTAGAAAAATGAGTTCCTGAGTGGTAATTATGACACAGTGGTGGTGTTCATCTTATAATTCTAAGTGTAATCAAGCCATTTGGCAGAGGTAGACATGCTCGAGCTCATGGTTTAAAGGCGTGTCAATATTTACAGTACTGTATTTCTGATGGGCAATAGCTAGGAGATGCTTTTTTACTGTGAGAAATATGATGCACTTTCGTTTTAAAAAACAAACATTTTTTCCCCGATTGTCTGGTTTTCCCCAAGCTATTTCGAGGATGAGGAGGAAGAATCGATGACTGCAGATCTGCCGTATATCCCAGCGGAGAACTCTCCTACCAGGCAGCAGATGCAGTCAGGAGGAGGAGGAGGAGGAGGAAGTGGTGGAGGTGGAGGAGGATCAGACAGTGAAGACGACCCCCTTGATGCCTTTATGGCTGAGGTGGAGGTGAGATCACACCCCACTATCACACTGTAACAGTTCCTGATATGGGTGGAGCACAAAAGCACGGCAGGCGAGAGTTGATGTTCACATACACACTTTTTATTGTCCTTATTCTGGCTTTTCAGCTTGCTTCTTTCGTTCAGTCAGTCACACGCGTGCGTTGGGGTCGGGAGGCCCCTCTTCTCTGCTCTCCCCCTCCTTTTATGCTCGATCCCTGCGACAAACACGCACACACCCACACACATTAATGGACACCAGGTGTAATGACTTAGCAACTTACCGACCCCGCCCTCCATTCACAAACTGCCGCTTGGCCACGTCCCCGTTGTCACATACCCCCACTGAAGCAGACTCTCCCACCCCTCACCGACGGGACAGGAAGTCCGCCACCACCATCTGCACCCCCGGCCTGTGGACCACCTCGAACTTAAACGGCTGTCGGGTGAGATACCAACGGGTGATCCGCACATTGGCATCCTTCATGCGGTGGAGCCACTGGAGGGGCGTGTGGTCCAAACAGAGTGTGAAAGGGTGCCCCAGCAGGTAGTATCGGAGGGCGAGGACCGCCCACTTGATGGCAAGGCGCACTCTTCAATGGTGCTGTACTTGCTTTCACGCATCGAGAGTTTACGGCTGATGTACAGCACAGGGCGCTGCTTGCCCGCCACCTTCTGGGACAAAATGGCCCTCTGTCCGATGCGTCAGTCTGTAAACGGCCCCCAGCCCTCCATTCACAAACTGCCGCTTGGCCACGCCCCCATTGCCACACACACACGTTCTGCTAATATGGTCCTGGGGCAAAAATATTTACAAATCGAATTGATTGCACAAGTATTCCCCCCCCAATTTGCACCGATAGCCCTAAATTGGTTCTGGTGTACCCAGTTTCCATCAGAAGTCACACACTTGGTTGAATGGAGTCCATCTGTGTACAGTCAGTGTCATGTGATTTGTATCTCAGTATAAATATTTCTGTTCCTGGAAGAACCCAGAGTTTGCTAGAGAACCTCAACAGACAGCATCATGAAGACCTTGGAGCTGTCGAAACAAGCCCAGGACACAAAATATCCCACAGAGCATCATTAAATCTTTTATACCAAGAGTTCTCAACCTTTTCTACTTTAAGGCACATTCATACTTTAAGGCCTATTCATACTTGTAACAAGTCGGGGCCCGTTAAAAACAGGTCCCTAATTATCTTGGCTCCTCTATTCAATTAGAATCTAATAATCTATTGTAAAGTGTATTAATGGGATGCAACGTCACTCCCTGTTACAGATGGGAGCCCAGGAATTAAATAAATGCAGTAAAAACCAAACTATTTTTAATTGTAGGTATTGTATTTAAAACTGTATGGATGTGCCAGAAGCCGAACCCATGCATGCAGGGCATTCAGGGATTAATGATCCAAAAGTGGAGTCTGGGCGATTAACACAAGAACTTATTGGCATTTTTCTCATTCAGCAAACAAGCAAGTTATTAAAACGGAGAAGTACACTCAGAAGAAGTGGATATAGAATGGGATTGGACCCTTATACGCTAACAAAGAAGGATTTTTCCTATGAGATGGAAAATTATCCATCTTTTTTTTTTTTTTTCCCCCGTTTCCGGTTGAGAGTACGTCGTGCACGTTCTGGCTGCCGCTTCTCACCAGACCTTTTTTTTTTTTTTTAATTTTTTTTTCTTTTTCTATTTTCATTTTTATTTTTTTTTCTGTGTTTTTGTGTAGTTTGATGTTTGAGTGTTTTGTCCGCCGGTTGTGGTGTGGCGTCGGTTCCCTCCAGGTCTTGGTTCGCTGTGGGTGATGCCTGCACTCCCAGCTATGGACTGCAGTGAGCTCGTTGCTCATTTTACATCGTGGTTGTCCAGCGCTCTGCGCTTTAATGCTTGACGTGATGTTCCGAGCAATGTTGCTCGGTGGCGTCGCGGTGGCTGTGCAGGCGGTTTGGGACACACCAGCGCTCTGTGTGGCAGAGCTTCTCTGCTCGCTGTGTGGATCCATGGCGTGGTGTTCGAGCGATGTGGCTGACGGCGTCACGGCGGCGGTGCTGGAGATGTGGGACTTGTTTTCGTGCGCCTTTTGGTGGGACTGTGGCTGCTACACCACGGGAATTACATCCTGACCCCTACTTGGTGGACTTTTTACTTTTATTTATTTTTTATTATTCTTATTTTTTATTTATTTATTTTTTCCTTGTCTATAATTGTAAAGCGTCCTTGGGTTTATTGAAAGGCGCTATATAAATTTAACTTATTATTATAACTTATTATCCGTTGAGTTCCCCGACATCTCAAACTACCTGGTGCTGCAGTGCAGACATCGTTCTACACAGACACACAGATGACAGCCTGGAAGAGCATGTAGGAGGACAGCTTTTTATATGCAGCTGGGTGATCAAGATACTACAAAATAGATGGACCTCAGTGCAGGAAGTGTGTTTTGTTAGCAGGTGTGATCTTTATAAAACAAAAGTAAAGCAGATTATTTAAACAGCGTTATAAACATGGGTAGAAACGAACATGACTGTGATACTTCGCAAAGCCTCTGTGAATACAGCATCCATATCTGTGCGTGCTGATTGCGCTCAAATCAGTATCGGGTGTTTCCCATAACTACAGTGGTTCTTGAAAGTTTGTGAACCCTTTAGAATTTTCTCCATTTCTGCATAAATGTGACCTAAAACATCATCAGATTTTCACACAAGTCCTAAAAGTAGATAAAGAGAACCCAGTTAAACAAATGAGACAAAAATATTATACTTGGTCATTTATTTATTGAGGAAAATGATCCAGTGTTACATATCTGTGAGTGGCAAAAGTATGTGAACCTTTGCTTTCAGTATCTGGTGTGACCCCCTTGTGCAACAATAACTGCAGCTAAACGTTTGCGGTAACTGTTGATCAGTCCTGCACACCGGCTTGGAGGAATTTTAGCCCGTTCCTCCGTACAGAACAGCTTCAACTCTGGGATGTTGGTGGGTTTCCTCACATGAACTGCTTGCTTCAGGTCCTTCCACAACATTTCGATTGGATTAAGGTCAGGACTTTGACTTGGCCATTCCAAAACATTAACTTTATTCTTCTTTAACCATTCTTTGGTAGAACGACTTGTGTGCTTAGGGTCGTTGTCTTGCTGCATGACCCGCCTTCTCTTGAGATTCAGTTCATGGACAGATGTCCTGACGTTTTCCTTTAGAATTCGCTGCTATAATTCAGAATTCATTGTTCCATTAATGATGGCAAGCCGTCCTGGCCCAGATGCAGCAAAACAGGCCCGAACCATGATACTACCACCATCATGTTTCACAGATGGGATAAGGTTCTTATGCTGGAATGCAGTGTTTTCCTTTCTCCAAACATAACACTTCTCATTTAAACCAAAAAGTTCTATTTTGGTCTCATCCATCCACAAAACATTTTTTCCAACAGCCTTCTGGCTTGTCCACGTGCTCTTTAGTAAACTGCAGATGAGCAGCAGTGTTCTTTTTGGAGAGCAGTGGCTTTCTCCTTGCAACCCTGCCATGCACACCATTGTTGTTCAGTGTTCTCCTGATGGTGGACTCATGAACATTAACATTAGCCAATGTGAGAGAGGCCTTCAGTTGCTTAGAAGTTACCCTGGGGTCCTTTGTGACCTCGCCGACTATTACACGCCTTGCTCTTGGAGTGATCTTTGTTGGTCGACCACTCCTGGGGAGGGTAACAATGGTCTTGAATTTCCTCCATTTGTACACAATCTGTCTGACTGTGGATTGGTGGAGTCCAAACTCTTTAGAGATGGTTTTGTAACCTTTTCCAGCCTGATGAGCATCAACAACGCTTTTTCTGAGGTCCTCAGAAATCTCCTTTGTTCATGCCATGATACACTTCCACAAACATGTGTTGTGAAGATCAGACTTTGATAGATCCCTGTTCTTTAAATAAAACAGGGTGCCCACTCACACCTGATTGTCATCCCATTGATTTGAAAACACCTGACTAATTTCACCTTCAAATTAACTGCTAATCCGGGGGCGTCGTGGCTCAGGTGGATAAGGCGCCATACCATGAATCCGGGGACCCGGGTTCGATTCCGACCCGAGGTCATTTCCCGATCCCTCCCCGTCTCTCTCTCCCGCTCATTTCCTGTCTCTACACTGTCCTATCCAATAAAGGTGAAAAAAGCCCAAAAAATATCTTTTAAAAAAAAAATTTAACTGCTAATCCTAGAGGTTCACATACTTTTGCCACTCACAGATATGTAATATTGGATCATTTTCCTCAATAAATAAATGACCAAGTACAATATTTTTGTCTCATTTGTTTAACTGGGTTCTCTTTATCTACTTTTAGGACTTGTGTGAAAATCTGATTGTTTTAGGTCATATTTATGCAGAAATATAGAGAATTCTAAAGGGTTCACAAATTTTCAAGCACTACTGTAGGTCCTGAGTGTGCACAGCAGCTGGTGCTGCGCCAGACTCAAGTGCATAAAGGGGTGAGAGTCAAGTGTTCACCGCTGTGTGACCACAACTTTTAGCTCACGTGTATATCGCCACCAAAATGCCTTATTTTTATCGATAACCCATCGCAAAGCATCGTGAGCTGTAATGTGACCGTAGCTTAAAGTGCTGATGACACGTTTTTGACATCTTTGGCGATGTTTTATAACATAAAAAGTAATTCCCGATGATCCATATATTAATTCACAAAGGCGCCTATTTTATAAGTTATGATAAAAAAACGCAGCTATTTGGGCAAATTTGACGGGGCTGCAGCACCCAGGAGACGAAGGAGGAGGAGGAGGAGCTATATGACGTCAGCGAAAGAACCTTCCTCCTAGCTTACCAGTTTGTTGTTGATGCAGCAGGTGTTCAGTTTATCATTATTAGTATTTTTATTAGACATTATTGTACATTTTATTTATTTTTATATATATATATATTAGTTATGCCTTCGCGTTGTGTTGCCGGCTTTTGCTCCAAAACCCACAAGGATGGGGTAAGTTTATTCAAGTTTCCCAGAGATCCCGAGCTGTATGCAAAGTGGGTGAAGCAAGTCAGGCGCACTCGTGACAAGTGGGAGCCCTCACCAACATCCGTCCTGTGCTCTGAACACTTCGATTTGGATTGTTTTGACACTCTTCCCAGCTTAAAACAATCTCTTGGGTGTTCAGTTCAGCACAAACATGTGTTGCTGCCATCAGCAGTGCCTACACAGTGTTGCCAGATTGGGGGGTTTCCCGCCCACTTGGGCGGTTTCAAGTGCATTTTGGTGGGTTTTGAACATAATTTGGGCTGGAAAAAAGTCAGCAGTATCTGGCAACAGATACTGCTGACGTTTTCCAGCCCAAAATATGTTCAAAACCCACCAAAATACACTTGAAACCGCCCAACTGAGCGGGAAACCTCCCAATCTGGCAACACTGCCAGTATTCCGGAGGGGGTCTACTAGTAACTATGCCGGATCCAAAGACAGTCCTCTTGTCAGAACATGTGTTGTGAAACGACATAAGATAAAGGTACGTAGAGCTATAGATTCTACATGATAATCATAAATGTAATCATAAAGTCGGCGTGATATCAGTCATGTATTTGCTTGTGAAAGCTTGCGGCTTTCATGTAACTGCCGCCTAGCAACGAGAGGCAAAGGGTAAAGAGGGTAGGCTATCATAGATTCTATTCGGAAGAGATCAACACAATTCTAGACTCCCAGAAGAGGAAGAGCTAGCACTAGAGAGTTCACCGGCGTTTTCATGCGCCATTTCCATTGAGTAGAACCAGAGTAGAACAGCCAGTGAACCGCAGCGTGTTCTCCCGCTGACGTCACAACATGGCCGCGAGCCACGGACCCAGTTTTCTTGCGCTGTGCAATTAAAAGTTGGATATTCGCGTAACAACAGCTTCTTTTCACGTAATTATAACAGAAATCTAACATGTTTGCCATGTTGTATAGTTTATTTAAGAAATTGCATAGAGTCATGTTCGTGTCATCAGCACTTTATTGAGGCGGCTGTGGAGTCAGATGCAACCCAGCAACCGCCCCCTACTATAGGGGTGTTCACACGGCACATATTTGCATCGATGCTGCACCGATGTATTTTGTTGCGATATATCTTACACCGGTGTAAATGTTGTGGAGCGTTCACACGTCACAAACCTGCTTACTAGAGAGAAGCGTGTTAGCACCGGTGCAGCCCCACTTGCGTTCACACGGCAGTTTTTGCGACCGTGCTATACGATAGTAATAATGCGGAAATGAAATATGCGCATGCGTGAAAATGTACTTCCTTTTCCCGGTTGTCATGGCATCACCAAGCGCCGGGAAAACAACATGGATGAAGACACCAGTGTTGCCAGATACTGCTGACGTTTTCCAGCCCAAAATATGTTCAAATCAGCCAAAATGCACTTAAAACCACCCAATCTGGCAACACTGGAAGACACGCAGTTCTGTTGTTGTTGATATTCGCCATTTTGGAAGCGCAAAATACCAGGATGCAAATTATGCAATGCCCGTATGTAATCAACTCTCCTCACGCGTAGCGAGTCTACCCCGTAGCGTTCAGACGTCCCATTTTATATCGGTGCTGCCCCGCAAACTAGCATTTACTCCGGAGTAAATTTCTTAAACCACCTCCCGAGCAGGGTTAGATTTGCACCGGTTTAAGCAGCTTTCAGGGGCTACACCGGTATAACTTTGTACCGTGTGAACGCTCTACCGGGGCAGCCCCGGCGCTACACCGGAGTAAAAGTTGCCGTGTGAACACCCCTTATGAGTAAAATTAGCTTCAACTTGAAAAAAAAAAATCGCAGCCCACTAGATGGCGCTTCGTGGCCCAGTGGTTGAGAAACATTGCTTTATACAAAATGGGGTCCTATAGTGCAGCCAGTGGCTGACTACAGAGGGGATTAGTCAGAGAAGACACCAAGGCACAGTATCAGGCACGAGCGCCTTATCAGTAGAAAAGACTTACTAGTGTGTTTAACATGCGTCTGTTCCTAATGGTCTTTTTTTTTTTTTTTTTTAAACCCACCAAACAGAACCAAGTAGTCAAGGACATGAAGAAACTGGAAGACAAGGAAAAAGAGAAAAAGCTGACCAAGTAAGGATTTTCACCAGAGATTTTATTTTTTATTATTATTTTTTTAAAATCAGAATAATATTGGATTCCAACTAGCACTATTTCACCAAGTTTTCCAGTTAAATATTATTGTTTACTTCGTAAGAGCCTAATTTCCGGTATATTTATGTATGTGTGGATGATATGAGGTGAAAGGGGGAGGGTTAAATGCACTTAGGGGCTGTACTACGGGTGATTGAGCGAGTCGCAGGGAAGTTTTTTTTTTCTCCGCTTCTTTCTTCCAGGGGTATTCGAGATGACATTGAAGAGGAAGATGAGCAAGTGAGTGACCACACTATCAGCATACCTCTACTTCAAGAACCGCTTTGCCTCATTCTGTATCTCCTCTTTCATTTTCTCAGCTCATTTTTCTACCTGCCCATGTAACTCTGCATCTTAAATCTTTGCAGGTTGGGTTTGTTGAGTGTTCAGAGAAGCCGCGTAGTCGTGAACGCGCACTAATGCGCAGATCCATATCCGTGATCCGCTCAAATTTGGAGCAAGAACAGCTCATTCTGTGATGTAATTGCTGGCCGTTTAGATCGAAGGTTTAGTTAACGTAATAACAGCATCACATTTATCTAACAGTTGCTTCCAGGTGAATAGGTTGCCCATGTTGGTGCTAAGCATGACATTTAGGCTGAAAACGCATGTGGTGTTAGTTTAGTTGCATTCAAGGCTGTCATGTTGTTGTTGTTTCTGATAGGTCTGATCAGATGCCAGTTAACCGCCAGCCTTACTTAGCAGTTACTCTATTTGGTTTCCTTTTACTTCCATCCACCATCCAGAAACGGTGCTATCTGTTGTTTGTGATGGTTTAGGGACCTGTACTGCAGCGCTGTTAACGTTTCTGATCCATCCTATGTGACGTGAAGCTCTGTGTTGCGTGCAGGAGGCTTATTTCCGTTACATGGTGGAGAACCCGACAGCCGGGCTTATCCAGGAAGAAGAGGAGGAGAACGTGGACTATGACAGCGACGGGAACCCCATCTCTCCTCCCGCTAAAAAGATCATCATGCCACTTCCTCCTGTTGACCACTCTGAGGTAATGCAGCTACAAACAAAAGTACAGTCTGAAATCCAGAAAGACTAACGCTACGTTCACACTGCAAGGCTTAATGCTCAATTCCGATTTTTTTGTGAAATCCGATTTTTTTGTGAGGTCGTTCACATTAACAAATATATGCGACTTGTATGTGATCCTCAGTATGAACGAAAAGCGACCTAAAAGTGTTCCGCATGCGCATTGCAGGATACGACGACGTCACACGCAGTGAGCATGGCCAGTGTTTACGGAAGTAAAACCGCCCGGTTGCGGTATGACCCATCCAATCTAGCTTGAATAGCTGCATCCCCCCAAATGGAAATCAGCTCCCTAACCTCTGCGTCCTTCCATTGAGAAGATTCAGAACCTTCACAGCCCGAAGCGTCCCTCGCATTGATGTCATGTGCAGATACGTTTTTTGAACTGGGGGGGACAAAAAACTGGGGGGGGACAAAGCTGCCAGCAAACCAACCCCAACCCCGATATGCCTGTCAAACTTGTGGGTTACCATAGCAACCAAGCTCGAGCTCGCAACCTGTGCAGTCTGCGCAGCTCAACCAACCGAATATCAGTCTTTGTTTTATGTGAATTGTTGCAACTATGTATACACTGCCGTGCACCTCAATAAACCGAATGGTAATTAGTCTTTTGATTTTTCCGTGAGGTTTGCCTTATGCAAAGTGGGGGGGGGGGGGGGACCGAACGAAGTGAATTTAAATCTGGGTGGGACGAATCCCACCCATCCCACCCTCTATCTGCGCCCGTGATTATGCGTCATGTTGTTGTAACTTTTTTTGAGAGACCCGCCGCCTACTTCAGCGCAGAATAGTGACGTTTGTGGCTTGTTGATGACGTGTAAGTCGGATGAATGCGACCTGGCGGTTCAGACTGAAGTCGCATATGAAAAGAGCGGATAGGAATCGGAATTAGGACC